>NW_022631247.1:0-318918 GCF_010015895.1 Lontra canadensis
CAAGAACTCAAGAAAGAAATGTTCTGTGATTTAAAAAAAAAAAAAAAAGGAGTTAAAAGCCAAGAAATTAAACAGCTTCTGTTTGTAGTAGGTGGTGAGAAAAACGTAACGTAACACATACCATTTCCTGCCTTTGCATAACCAGTTTGAAGTATAGTTCTGTGTGAACATATTCAAAGCTTGTTGGTTTTCCTCGCAATAACAGCACAGGGAATAAGGGCTCAGTGTGCTGGAGGCACAACGAGAACTTATCCTGGACTGACTCAGGCAGAGAGGAGCCAAGTTGTCAAGACAAAAGGCAACTTAGGCACATGAATTCCGGCCTGACATGATGGTGGCTCAGTTCACAGATACAGTTCTGTGGCTGTATCCCAAGGGCCCACATTTCTGGGGACCCCTCTATTTAGACCAGGTGGTTGAGGATATTTGTGACTTGCAAAGACAACACGCTGCATGATACGAATCTGCCTTACAATTGCAAGTTTCTTTCTTTTTTTGGTAACAGCTTTATTGAGCTCTAATTCACATACTTTACAATTCACCCCTTTAAGGTGTACAATTCAGTAGTTTTTAATATATTCACAGTCGCACAGCGATCACCACAATCAATTATAGAACATTTCATTACTTCAAAAAGAAATCCATACCCTTTAGCTCTCACTCCTCAACCCCCCTGCTCCCCAAGCCTTGGGCAAACGCTAATAAATCTGTCTCTTTATATTTGCTTATTCTGGACATTTCATATAGATGGAATCACATAAGTGGTCTTCTGTGATGGAGTTCTTCCACTTAGCATAATGTTTTCAAGGCTTATCCACACTGTAGCCTGTATCAAAATGTCACTCCTTTGTTGGCTTGATAATAATAACCTCGTATGGATATATCACATTTGGCTTATCCATTCATCAGTCTGCACAACTGGGTCATTTCCACCTTTTAGCTAGTATGAATAATGCTGTCACAAACATTTGTATGCAAGTTTCTGTGTAGACATGTGTTCTTTCTCTTGAGTATGAATCTCAGAATGGAATGTCTGGGTCAAATAGGAGCTCTTTGTTTAACTTCTTGAGGAACCACCAGACTGTTCCAAAGTGACGGCACTGTTTTATATTCCCATCAGCAATGTATGAGGGTTCCAGTTTCTCCACATCTTGCTAGCACTGGTTATTACCTGACTTTTCACTTTAGCCATCCTAGTAGGGATGAGGTGGCATTCATTTTATTTTTTATTTGCATTTCCCTGATGGTGTTGAACATCTTTTCGTGGGCTTTTTGGCAATTTGTCTGTCTTTCTTGTGGTTGGAGAAATGTCTCTTTGGATCTTTTGTTCATTTTTTAATTGTATGGTCTTTTTGAGTCAAGGATTCTCTATATATTCTAGATACGAGTTCCTTATCAGATATATGATTTGCAAATACTTTTTCCCATTCTGTGGCTTGTTTTTTCACCTTTTTGATTGTCCTTGCAGCACAAAAGTTTAATTTTGATGAAGTCCAATTTATTTATTTATTTGTTTAAGTAGGCTCCACACCCAGTGTGGAGCCCAACATGGGGCTTGAATTCATGACTGTGAGGTCAAGACCTGAGCCGAAATCAAGAGTCAGATACTCAATTGACTGAGCCATTCTGGTGACCCTGATTTGTTTTTTATTCTTTGGTTGCTTGTTCTCCAAGTATCACATATAAGAATCCATTGCCAAATCCAAGGTTATAGCGATTTACCCCTATGTTTTCTTACTATACTTAAACAATGTTAGTTCTTATAATTTAGAACTTTCATTCATTTGAGTTAATTTTTGTATATGGTGTGAGGTAAAGGTCCAACTTCATTCTATTCCATGTGGATATCCATGTGAGTTTCTTTACGAACCCTCTCTTTTCATTCTGGCTGCTGGTAGTTAATGCTATTTTGATTAGAGGGTTCCTATAGGATACAGAAGTGATGTGTCTAGGCATTGTCACCCCACTGTTTCATTTTGACCCAGTCAGTACATGTTAAAGAAGCTGATGCAGGAGGACATACATTTAGACTATTTGGTCTCTGATCTTTTATATTATCATAAAAGATTGGCTTTGATATTTGTGAATAAAGCCATCACTGGAGATGAAATAGGCAGTTTTATTAATAAGACAGGAAGGAAAATTCTCCCTAGCTCTGTGGATCTAATTCAGCATTTTTCAGGGAGCTTGTAGCTCCTGGTTCACACTCCTGCCACCCTTGGCTTCCCATTGCTCTTTTCCTGTTACTTTCCCTCTGTCCCTCCCATGACAGTGGAAGACTTGGACTTCTTCTATTTATATGGAGTCCCCACACCTGTGCCCTGGCTGCCATCACTTGTTATCTGCGCAGGAACCTTTGCTTTCTATTAACTTCTATCTTTCTGATCTTTAGTCTCTACTGACCCTGCCCATTAGTATTTTAATGCTCTAGCTTATTGCTAGACTTGAATGCCTTGATCCCAATTTCCCCTTCAACCTATGCTCCCTACCTCTATGCCCTGCCCTCCACCAGCCAGTCAAACTCCTTGAGACAGTCATCTTCACTTAGGTTTTCACTGTGCCACCTTATACTCACTTCTCAGTCTATTCCAAACTTCTGAGTCCATTATACCAAGGCCCCAATGAACTCCATGCTGCCGAACACTTTTTGGTTCTCATCTTGTCTACCAGTGAGGACTAAGCATAACACACCAAGAGTAAGGAAAGAATGTACATTGGGAAGGCAACTGTCAATAACTTGACTTGACACCCTCAGTGGTCGGTGATATGGGCCAATTCTTCCTTCATGAAATAGTCCTTCTCTGGGGTTCCACATTATTATGCTTCCCTAGTTTTCTTCCCCTTTGGCTGCTCCTTCTTAGTCTCCTCACATACAATGTTTCCTCTATCCTCCTCAGGTTTCTTCACTCTTAACCCTCTTCCTGGGTGATAATTATTCCTGTGAATTTAATTACCTTGTGGACACATGTGACCCTCAAATCCTTATCCTCTGCCTATATGCAAAGATCTCCAAATCTTTTTTTAAGAATATATTTTTAAGTAATCTCTATACCCAAGGTGGGGCTCGAACCTACAATCCCAAGATCAAGAGTCAAATGCGCAATCAACTGAGCCAGCCAGAGGCCCCTAAAGATCTCCAAATCTTTATCTCCTGCTTTGATCCATTTGTCAAGATTTGAATGTTTACAAAGCGCTGAAAACTGAACATGTCCAAAATTAAGCTCATTTTACTTCCTCCCAACTGGCTTCTCCTTCAGAATTCTGTTTTCGTAAAATGACTGTACCATTCACTCAGTTGTCCAAACCAGAAATCTGAGAGTTGTTCTAGATGTCTTGTTTCCCCTTACTCTCTGGCCCTAATTAGCCCCCATTGCCTGCTGAGTCTACCTACTACGTGTCGACTGAGTGCTTCCACTTCTCTCCATCCCCACCATCACCACCCTGGCATTAACCTGCACAAGCAGAACCCTGGACTCCTCTCTCAGTGTCTCTGCTCTCATTTTCCACATGTTTCCCTCCAACGTGATACCCACTCTGCAGTCAAAGTCTTTCTAAAATGTCAACTGGATCGGGTCACTTACTTACATACAATTCTCTAAGGCCTTCTCATAGCCTTAGGGTGAAGATACAAATCCTTAACCCCCTACACAAGGCCCTCCATGACCCGGCCCATTGCTGGCCTCCACATGACAAAAGCAATGACTAATACAAATTTGAGAAAGGACCCAAGGACAGAAGCTATGACCAAGTTGTTCAGGACTTAGTTTTCAGATATGTAAATCTAATCTTGAGACAGAGCAGGGACTAGACTCGGGTCCCTGTAACACTGACCATGAAGCCCAGCATTCCTTGAGAGCTGAAACCCTATGCCTCTTGAGTAGCTTATCTCGCAGGAATGCGGAAGCAGGATGCTGAGCAAAGGAGAGACTCAACTACAAAGACTGGTAAAGACCCAACCAAACCAGTCTGTGCCAAGGTGGACTCCAGTGCTGACCTTTCGCTGACCTTTTACTTCATTATGACACTAAAAATCATGGCCAGGGGAGGCGATTGAACATGCTAATGAGACACAAGATGCAAGAGGAAGCATGTTCCGTCCACTGCACCTGCGTTCCCAACTTCCTGTATCTCTCCTGCCCTTACGCGCTTAGACGTCACTCCTTCCCCACCTCAATCTCTGTGAAAACTTTTCCGGGGACTTGGTTGGGAAAAAAACAAAAACAAAAACAAAAACAACCTAAAACCTCTAGTCTGGCTTCCAGTAAATTTCTTCTGCTTGGAGAGCCCAAGGACCCTAGTTGGTAACAATCGCATGGTGAGCAATTTAACCAGGCCTACGCTTTCACCTGGATACTTCACTGCAACTTTTATATTAACTTAATACCCATTTTATTATAAATCTTTTATCTATTCCAAAGCCTTTCTAGGATTATATTACTGTGTCTTTTCTCTTGCAGTTAGTATCAAGAGAGGAATTTGAAATACCTATTTATTAGATGGTGATTTGAGTATTTTTTTTAAGTTTTTATTTAAGTGATCTCTATACCCAACATGGGGCTCGAGCTCATGACCAAGATCAAGTCACATGCTCTACTGAATGAGCCAGCTGGGCACCCCCTTAGTCCTGAAATTCATGTTTTTTTAAAGATTTATTTATTTGAGGGAGAGAGAGAGTGGGGCAGGGGGGAGAAGGCGAGTCAGCAGATTCCATGCTCAATGTGGAGCCTGACACAGGGCTCGATCCCACTAACCCTGAGATCATGACCTGAGCTGAAACCAAGAGTTAGAAGCTCCACCATATGGGCCATGCAGGCATCCCTTGTCCTGACATTCTTAAGAAAGACTGGATATCACCTGTTTCCTAATCTAAATCTCCAGGTGCGGACTGAGATTGCCCTCGCTTAGACAAACACACCACCCAGGCCCAGTCACCTGCAGACAGAATCACGATGCACGAACATGGTGGTTTCTGAGGTAATTACGTGTGTGTGTGTGTGTGTGTGTGTGTGTAGTGGGGGTAAATGTTGTAGAGAGGAATAATAAGTAGTTGTTTCCAAAAGGAAAAGGAGCTCTGTATTTACAAAATAATAGTCTTCACGACAACATGGTATTTTGTTAAGATCAGAAAAAATCGTGATTTTTAAGTCTCATAGTTTTCTGTAACTTCTTAGTAAAGCAGCACTGACTTATCCCTTTCTCTTTCAACAGCTAACCTCATTCTTTCTTATTCTTTCTATTAGTCATTAACCCATAAAAAATGGAGAGTATCTGCTTCGATCCTGTCATCTTACAGAGGATGAACTCAAGCCCCGGGGGGGGCGACAGGACTTGATAAGCTCCCTCAGGGGGTTAGCAGAATGCCCTCTTCAGCACCTTTGTTGTCCAGTCCATTTCTTCTCCTCTGCCCAAATCACCTGTCCTCCTAAGCCCTCCCTACAGCTGAGCTTGTGCCCGTAGGTGCCCCTAAGTCTGTTCAGAACAAAGTCTCGGGAGGACAGCAAGCCTGACAGTCCTGTGGTTGTGTTCCTCTATCCAGCTGCATGTCCTAGCCCCTAACACAGACTGGGAAACCTTGAGTCTTTACCTGCATAATTAATCTTAACTCCCTGACATTCAGCCGAACATGGGTAGGACAAAAAGCTTTCAAGGATATACCACCAAAGCGATAGGCACATTCTGAGGTGAGGAGCTTCAGGCCTCTAAATGTTACCGATTGTTGATCTGGGAGTCTAAGTACCAGAACACATCTGAACAATATGATTGCTGAGAAAGGCCCACCCCCGGCCCCATCTCCATTGGTATTCATCTTTTTTTAAAGCACACCATTGTATTAGTGGAAGAATATAGGGTGTGCTTGAAGTATAAACTATCAGGTCCAGGTTGACTGATTGACCATATCGCATAGCCTAATCCATCTTATAAGGGCAGGATGGTAAGAACAGGAATGGACAGTGGTCCAGGGTGGACCAGAAAGTGGTCCAGGCTGACAGGCAACTGATAAAATGGTTCCCAGCAGTTGTGTCTTTATTAATCTTCTCTCCTTGAGTATGGGCTAGACCTAGGGACTTCTAACAAATAGGGTATGGCAAAAGTGACTAGGTTACAAAAGACTGTGACTTTCATCTCTTTCTCTTTCTCATGTTTGGAGCCCTTTGTTTGAGGGAAGCAAGCCGCCATTTTGTGAGCCATCCAATGGAAGGGTCTATACCTCAAGAAATGGATATCTCTGGCCAACAGCCATAAGGAACTAAGGTCAGCCAATAACATCTGTCCCAGTAGAACATGGAAGTGACTACAGTCTCACCAGAAACCCTGACGGCAGTCTTGTAAGAGATGCCGAGCCAGAGTCCCCAGAGCAGCCATGCCCAGATTCCAGGCCCACAGGAACTGTGAGGTGACAAAAATGGTTTTTTGTTCTAAACTACTCAATTTGGGAGTAATTTGTTACAGAGCAATAGTTGGCTAATGTACTCAGTGGGAAGCTACCTCGTGTTGAGAACTCATCAGACATTTCATGAAATGAAGGCTACTCACTGGTGAGCTGGAGACATTCTAGATGCACAAGCTGAAAGAGAAATTTAAAGGGGAAAGATCTTACAAGAGCTGATACATCTTTTTTAGTAGAGCTATTCCTATAAAACTGGTGATAGGGATTTTGCCCTAGTACTATTAGCAGATCACCAAGGATTTCCTAATAAAACATGTCATATATTTTTATTTTTGCATGATGCTTTTGAAAACAGAGCTCTATTTTTTTTTAAGATTTATTTATTTATTTTAGAGAGAGTGTGAGTGAGAGGGAGTGAGTGGGGGGAGGGCCAGAGGGAGAGAATCTTCAAGCAGACTCCCCACGGAGCGTGGAGCCTGATGCAGGGCTCCATCCCAGGACCTGTGAGATCATGACCTGAGCCAAAACCAAGAGTCGGATGCTCCACCCACTGCTCTACCCAAGCGCCCCAAGGCTCTTTTTTAAGGAAATGAGTGTGCATTACAAATTCTGATATTTTTGGTCACTAAAATTCAGTAAAATATTTATGAGTGTAAATCACTTAATATTTAGGAACATGGATTTCCCCCATTTTCAGCCAACACTGTTGTTTGGGACCCATGGTGGCATAGTGCAGTGATCAGTAGGGGATATTCTGAATCCGGACGGCACGGGTTCCAACCCTAGCCCCACTGAGTTACCAGCTGTCTGATTCTGGGAAGTTACTTAAACTCTCTTCACTTCAGTTCCTGCATCTGAAGAATGGGGATAATAATGGTATCTACTTCATAGGGTTTTATGAGGATGGCACAAATTAATGAATACAAAGCAATTAAAATAGTGTGTAGTTTATAGTTAGTGCTATATAAGTATTTGCAATTTGGGGGGGTCAGAAAGGGTGTTCAGTGAACCAGTTTGCAGTACACGCCCCAGGAATGCTGCACCATGGTGTGAAAATTAGTGTGGCAAATGCTCCCCCTCCAAATGCTGGCGGACTGGGACCAGCTGTTTACACAGGGTATACGCCATGCTTTGTTTGATCCAAACGATGGAAGAAAATGTGGTGGCTGGTATTTCAAACAGTTAATGGATATGTTCTTTTCCCTGTGCAATGCTTTTATTCCTACACCATCATAAAGGCGTACACACACCCACACACCCTCCCAACCTCTTTTTTTTATGATTGATTTACTTTTTTTTTTACCAAAGTTTATTCTTGGGGCACCCGGGTGGCTCAGTTGTTGGGCGTCTGCCTTCTGCTCAGGTCCTGATCCCAGGGTCCTGGGATCGAGCCCCGCATTGGACTCCCTGCTTGGCAGGACCCCGCTTCTCCTACTTCCCCCTGTATTCCCTCTCTCGCTGTCTCTCTCTCTCTCTCTGTCAAATAACTAAATAAAATCTTTAAAAAAACAAACAAAAGTTTATTCTTTTTTTTTTAAAGGGGGAAAGAGAGAATGAGCGAGCACTGAGGAAGGGGCATAGGGAGAGAGAGAGAGAATCTCAAACAACTCCCTGCTGAGCTCAGTGCTCAATCTCATGACCCTGAGATCCTGACTGAAGCTGAGACTGAGAGTCGGATGCTCAACTGACTGAGCCGCCCAGGCGCCCCTACAGAAGTTTATTCTTAAATGTACAACAGGATCTAAGACACTACATTCCTGCTATAGGTGGCAACAGATGCGAGGAGAGGGAATCCAGATGTTTAAACAGGAATGGAATTGAGGAGCACCATGACCTCAGGCACAAGGAACAGCTTACTTTTCGCCAGACTTCCTAATTCCACCTATAACCAGGGGGTCATTTCCTGTGACCTTTGCTTTTAGCTCCTCGAGTTTCTTCTGCTCCTCTTTCTGTTTCTGCTTAAATGCCTCGTCTACCTCATCAGTATCCTTGGCCTGCCTCTTGGGCTACTTTGGGGGCTGCTTCTTGCCATCTACGTGGCCAGACATGGCACCTGCTGCTGCTTCCCCAGTCCCTCCTCCCCAACCTCTGTTGACTAAAGATCCTTTGATTAGGAAGACGAGTCCGTAGAGAGCAAGGAACGATTGGGAGCACCCTGTTCCCTATCCCTCTCCCTCACCTTGAGTTCCCTAAATGTGAGCAGAGGAATATTAGGACCCCACAATCCACAACATTGAGTTAGAGGATCAGTAAAGGAGACCTGTGTCTCACTCCTATTTGGAGCTCTGGGAAGAGGCATGTTTCAGGGAACTCTCCAAGTACCATCAAGGGGGTGATAGAGTAGACGGTTGGCTGGGCCATGTGGGAAGAAAGGCCTGAGATAGCCCAGGGTAGCAGGGAAGAAGACAAAGATATTTTTCAGGCTGCTCTAGACTGAATGTTTGACCAGATTCATGCGTGAAATCCTAATCCTCACTGTGATGGTAGGAGGAGGTAGGGATCTTTGGGAGGTGAGCAGGTCTTAAGGGTGGAGTACTCGTGGGTGAGATTAGTGCCCTTATGAAAGAGACCCCAGAGAAATCCCTCGTCCCACCCACCATGTGAGGACACTGCAGGAAGACTGCACCAGGAACCAGGAAGCAGGGTCTCACCAGATACCAAATCTGCTGGTGACTTAATCTTGGACTTCCCAGTCTCCAGATCTGTGAGAAACGAACTTCTGCTGTTTATGAATTTCTCTGATATAGTAGTGTGAATAGACTAAGACACACACCATCAATAATGATCTGAAGAGCTAAGAAAGAAGGTCAAGGATCTGAGGGGTCTTGTAAGTAGGAAGGAAAGCATATGGCTGCAAAGGCCGGGATAGAGCCACCTCCTCCTATCCCATGGCCACATCTTGATAGACTTCAAGATGATTTTCCCCTGGAGCCTGAATACAACCCTGAGAAGAAGTGGGAAACCCCCAAATTGACTGAGAACTTCCTAAATTGACAGGTCAGCCCAAATTAAGATTAAGTTTTCAGACAAAAACAGAATGAGGGCTTTAGATAGAAATTAAGTCCAATTACAGACAAGTTTATGTTTTTGCATACCTAAGTTTGTATCCTATATAATAAACTGGCTGGCTTTACTTAGTCACACAAGTTGAAATATGTTTTTGAAAAAAGACATAAGATTACACCATGCAATTTTCATTACAGAAGAGGTTAAATAATTCAGGTTAGATCTCTTCCCTGAGCCATGCCTATTTGCATCACACATGGATTTGGTTCAAGGCTGGGTCAGTGGAGATTTCCCTGAAATATCATCAGCATTTCTAAACACACATTTCCACCCTGTAACTGGTCCTCTACTGCAACAACCTCTCTTGAACTAGCATTGCATTCATGAAAGAAAACAATAAGTATGAGTCATAAGTGTAGCTGCTCTTTGGAGGGCAAAATCAGGTACTTGTGTGCTAATAAAACTTAATTCTTGGCGTGCCTGGCTGGCTCAGTGTCACATATGATTCTTGATCTTTGGGTTGTGGGTTCAATCCCACATTGGGCATAGAACTTACATTAGAAAAAATTCTTTAGGGGCGCCCGGGTGGCTCAGTGGGTTGAAGCCTCTGCCTTCAGCTTGGGTCATAATCCCAGGATCCTGGGATCGAGCCCCACATCGGGCTTTCTGTTCTGCGAGGAGCCTGGTTCCTCCTCTCTCTCTGCCTGCCTCTCTGCCTACTTGTGGTCTCTGTCTGTCGAATAAATAAATAAAATCTTTTTAAAAATTCTTCAAAAAATTAATACTTCAAATTTTACTTAGACACTAGATATTTCATTGTTACTCATAGTAGCAGAATTATTTTACATGCTTGAATCAAGGAAAATTTTTATCTTTGTTTTCACTTTCTACATCCCCTAAGATCTTAAAACACTTAAAGTGGAGGAGCTCTAAGAGTATGTGGATTATTTTTAAGAGGGAGAAATTTGAGAGTTCAAAGTAGCTCTTCATTCATCTCATTAACCAACACTGAATGCACCTGCTATGGTTAGGCGCTAACCTTACTGCTGGGGGTCTGGAATGACTAACACAATGACACATGAAGAACATTTTGGAGAAAGAAAAATGAAGAAGATTTCCCCTGCAGATAAAAAAGGATATGATACAGTTACCATATCAGAATACAAAATATCAGAAAAAAATAAAACAGAAGAGACAGGTAAATGAAAAAGAATAAAGTTTATGAGGGGCACATAGGTAGCTCAGTTGGTTAAGTGCCTGACTCTTGATTTCAGCTCAGGTCATGATCTCAGGGTTGGGAGATAGAGCCCAATGTTGGGCTCCCTGTTGGATGTGGAGCCTGCTTAAGATTCTCTCTCTCCCTCTGCCCCTCCTATATCTCTCTCTGCCTCTGTAAAAATAGATTTTAAAAGTTTAAGAATGGATTCAAGTAGATATAGGAATTTAAAATATTAGGACTTTGTTTTCCATCAATAAACTGATTTTCAGTTAGAAATGACTGTTGAAGGGGCGCCTGAGTGGCTCAGTCAAGCATTTGCCTTGGGCTCAGGTCATGATTCCAGGGCCCTGGGATCAAGCCCCACATCAGGATCCTTGCTCAGTGGGGAGCCTGCTTCTCCCTCTCCCTTGTGCTCTCTCTCGCTCTCTCTCTCTCTCTCAAACAAATAAATATAATCTGAAGAAAAAAAAAAGATTGTTCAAGGGGTGCCTGGGTGGCTCAGTTGGTTAAGCACCCGACTCTTGATTTCAGCTCGGGTCATGATCTCAGGGTTGTGAGACTGAGCCTTTCGTTGGGCTCCATGCTCAGTGGGGAGTCTGCTTGAGATTCTCTCTCTCTCCCTCTGCTGCTCCTCCATCTTGGGCTCTCAGTCTCTCTAAAGAAAAAAAAAATATTTGGTAAATATGGTTGGAGCAACAGTCTAACCTTTTCAAAAAATTAAATAAAATGGAGATTCTTACTTTATACCTATAGTCAATACAGATTAAGGATTGAGTATAAGAAGTAAAACCATAAAAAGCAAGAAGAAAATTTAGGTCAATATTTTTTATAGGTGACAACAAAGGTACACCCTTAAAGATTGTTCAGCTGTAGTAGACAATGCTAGTTTTCCAAAGTGGTTATTATAGTTAACACTTCTATGAGTAATTTATGGATTTCCAGTTGCTCCATATCCTCGCCAACAACCAGTATTGTCAGTTTAAATGTTTTTATGCATTTTGGTAGTTTAAGTTTAAATGTTTTTATGTATTTTGGTAGTTTAAGTTTAAGACAATGGTCTTTTTTTTTTTTTAAGGCTTTTTATTTATTTGACAGACAGAAACCACAAGCAGGCAGAGAGGCAGGTAGAGAGAGAGGAGGAAGCAGGCTCCCCGCCGAGCAGAGAGCCCAACGTGGGACTCGATCCCAGGACCCCAAGATCATGACCTAAGCCGAAGGCAGAGGCCCAACCCACTGAGCCACCCAGGTGCCCCGTATGGTCTTTTTTTTTTTTTTAAGATTTATTTATTTTAGGGGAGGAGGGGCAGTGGGAGGGAGAGAGAAAATCCTTAGGCAGACTCTGTGTCAAGCATGGAGTCCAATGTGGGGCTTGATCCCCTGACCCTGAGATCATGACTTGAGCCAAAACCAAGAGTTGGACGCTCAACCAACTGCACCACCCAGGTGGCCCCCTCACTGTGGTTTTAATCTGCATTTCCCTGATGACTAAAATGTTGGGTACATTTTCTGTGCTTATAAATATGCATACATTTTTAATTCAGCAATCTTAATCCTAGGGCTTTATCCTGAAGAAATACACATGCATACACACACACACACACTTTTGAATTATCCAATAATTGTATTCTGATGAACTGTTTTTGGTATATTTAAACTATGAGATATGGTTATCTACTAATAATTACTATTAATATCTTGATGGTGGTTAATCTTTGGAGTAGAGTGGTGGGTGACTTTTTTTAACCTCTAAACAAAACTTTAATACATTTCTAATTGTGGGGCGCCTGGGTGGTTCAGTCATTAGGCATCTGCCTTTGGTTCAGATGGTGATTCCAGGGTCCTGGGATTGAGCCCTGCATTGGGCTTCCTGCTCAGCAGGAAGCCTGCTTCTCCCTCTCCCACACCCTCTGCTTGTGTTCCCTCTCTTGCTGTGTCCTTCTCTGTCAAATAAATAAAATCTTTAAAAAAAATACATTTCTAATTGTGTCCTGAGAGGAGATTTTTTTTAATATGTTCTTAACTTTTAGACATTTTCCGAATTTTTCACAGTATATATTGTTTTTATTTTTGGAAGATATAGCAAAAAAGTATTTCTATATTATTTTGTAACAACAAATAGAAATAAAAAATTTAATCCCAAATAACCTAACAGAATACCCACAATTCGATCATAAGCAATGTCATTGGAGGTTGTTTTTCATTTAAAATGCAAAAGATATACCGAGTGCCCATATCTTTCTAAATATGATTTTTTTTTTAAGTAAGCTCTATGCCCAACATGGGGCTTGAACGCACAATCCCAAGATCAAGAGTTGCGTTTTGCATTGACTGAGCCAGTCAAGTGCCCCCAGTTTCATCTTTAAAAAGAATCAGGGCTCCTTGGAGAAATGGCCGAGGAAAGCACAAGATGAACCAGGAACATGGGAACATTTTGATATAACAGAAAGTATGGGAATGAAAAACAAACAAAAAAGAGAGATGGGAACATGTAGAAAGAACATAGAACTAGTTTCAAGGGCAGCCCAGTGGCTAAGTCTGGGACAACTTTTGAGCTAAAGATAAACCAGGACAGTAAAGGATTATAACTCACTGAATAAAATAGGAATCTGCCAATTCATGCTGATATGATATGATATGATATGATATGATAGATAACCGAATATTTGGGGCTGAGCCAGGGAGGGTCCTTCCTTACAGTGAAATAAAGGTTGATAAATGCAGAGGGAGGGGCACGGTTGAAAGATCACTGTTTTGCAACCATCATAGTTAAGAATGGTTTGGGCAAGAAATAGCAATGATTGCTAAATCTAGGGGGGGGGGGAAATGTTTGATGAAGAAGAGGATGCTTACTTAGTTCTAAACTATGTCTCCATAAATTCCTCCTTAGCTGCAAGGGAAAAACGGTAACTATACAGTGGAGAAACTGGACCACATTAACCAACAGGTCTCTGGAACCAGTAATACATTATATGTTGATTAATTGAATTTGAATTAAAAAATGGAAAAAAAAATTAAAAATTAAAGTTAAACAAACAAAAAAACCTAACAAACAGGGTGCGGACTGAGATGGTGTGCTTCCAGATCTGATACTCAGAGAAGAACAAATCATCACCTTTGTGCCCTTCTGGCAGGAGATGGAATCAAGGCCTGAATCAAGTCATGAGGAGCCACCAGGCAAGTCCATCTGAAGAACGTTCCACAAAACAACTGGCTTATGTTCTTTAAAGGCACCGATGTCATGAAAGACAAAAAATGCTACAGGACCGTTCCAGATTAAAGAACATTAAAGAAACAAGATGATTTAACACATATGTGATCTTTTGGTTAAAGCTGGTACCAGAGGGGGACAATGCTATAAGGAATTTATTGGTATAACTGACAAAATTGGAATATGGATTGCCGAATGGAAAAAAGTATGCATCAAGGTTACATTTCTTGATTTGAAACTGTGTTGTGGTTATGTAGGAAAATATACTTGTTCTTAGGAACAATACAATGGGGTATTAAGGGTATAACAAAGGCATGAGCTACGTAAACTCAGATGGTTCTGAGAAAATACATCATTACTAAGGGAGAAAAGGAAAATAAATGTGATGAAATTAGAAACAAATGATTATTCTGGATACAGGCAGTATGGAAGTTCTTTGTAATTTTGGCAACTTTTAAAAAAAAGATTTTATTTATTCATTTGTCAGAGAGAGAGAGAGAGAGCACAACCAAAGGGAATGGCAGGCTCCCTGC
Organism: Lontra canadensis; assembly: GCF_010015895.1. Classification (NCBI taxonomy): domain Eukaryota; kingdom Metazoa; phylum Chordata; class Mammalia; order Carnivora; family Mustelidae; genus Lontra; species Lontra canadensis. The sequence continues at coordinate 14,355 of NW_022631247.1, forward strand.
TGAGCAAGGAGCCGGATGTAGGACTTAATCCCAGGATCCTGGGATCATGACCTGAGCCAAAGGCAGATGCTTAACCCATTGAGCCACCCAGGTAATCCTACAACTTTTCTTTACATTTGGAATTTCTTTTTAAGTTTAATAATAATAATGCACATAGTCGTCGTTGTGGGCTTGGTTTGAATTATTTTATCCCAAACACACACACACACACACACGCACTTAACTGAGATACATAGAAGTAATTTATCTGGGATAGGGGAGTAATAAGAGGGCTAATTTGGGAGGGTATGGGCATGTCCCTCATGCTTAATGGAAGACAGGCAGGGGAGCAGACCATGGTAATGGGTCTCAGAAATGGAAGATGGTGGCTGAGGCTTGTGAGCTGAATACTGAGATTCCTGGGAGGTCAGTCTGCTGTCAGGCATGGCCCATAGATGTAGACATGAATGTGGTCCTAGTAAAATGGAACCTCTAGATTGTAAACAACGGAAGATAGAAGGGACACCATTAGAAACTGCCCAGGAGAAGATGGGTACATGAGGGATATGGGATTCACGGGGTCGAAATGAAAATTGGAGGTACATGTGCGGCTCTGGAAATAACGTGTCCTTTGCTGGTGCATTATTTAAAGCATCCAGTGGGAGATTTGCTGCATTTGTGGTAGCTGTAGGGGCTGAATATTACCTGAAAGAAAGATAAGGATCATCACTGAAGATAAAATCTAGAAGTATCTTAGAGGCTTCCTAACTCTTTTATCAAAATAAGATTTCTTCTGGGACACCTGGGTGGCTCAGTTGGTTAGGCATCTGCCTTGTCTTGGGTTGTGATCCTAGGATCATGGGATCGAGTCCCGCCAGGCTCCCTGCCCCACGGGGGCGCGGGAGGGCTGCTTCTTCATCTTCTCCCTGCTTGTGCTCTCTCTCACCAACTCCATCTGTCTGTCTCTCTCAAATAAATAAAATTCTTAAAAAATAATAAGGTTTCTTCGCAGTAAAATAACAACAACAAACCCACGAAGTGTAAGATGGTGTAACCTCCTTGTTCATATCACATCACCTTGTTAGTCTCATTTCCTTTCCTCCTGTTGAAACATGAAACACTGTGGCCAGTCCCCACGCAGATACTTCGGCTTTTTTGTTTCAGCCACTAAATCCCATCAGCCAGCACACCGATTATCATCGTCAATCTCTTCTTAATCTTAATTCCAAACCGAACTCCTGTTTGGAGATTCAAGTTTTAGTTTGTATTTCAATAGCTCATATAGGCTTATTTTTCTATCATGAACAAACTAAAAAAAACTTCTATATTTTTTAAACTAGACAATTTGAAAACTACCTGTCAATAAACAAGCCAACAGACCACCATTGAAGAGGAAACTTTCTCGAATGAACAAGGCGGGGATGCCTGTGGTAACAGGAATAGGACTGTCATAGCACGCAGGAGTTATGGTTATAGATGGAAACACATTTTAGAATGGTAGGTGATCTTTGTTCTTTTGTTTCGTTTCTCTTTTTGTTTTTCTCCCCTGCAGAAAGCTTTATTGCTTCCACTGGGCCCACAGCGTGGGAGAGGGCTCCAGGGGGTTAAAAAGCTACCTAGTGATGGGGTGCCTGAGTGGCTCAGTCAGTTAAGCATCTGTCTTTGGCTCAGGTGATGATCCCAGGGTCCTGGGATCAAGTTCCGCATCGGGCTCCCCTCTCAGCGGGGAGCCTGCTTTTCCCTCTCCCTCTGCCTCTGCCGCACCCCCTGTGTTTACTCTCTCTCTCAAATTAATAAATAAATCTTTTTTTAAAAAAGCAGGGCCTGCTTCGGTTTCTCCTCTGGACTCATGGTGGCTTCTGTGGTGTCCTGGGTTTTCCCCCACTCATCTTGGGACGGCTTCTGTAAGTCATGGAAGATGACATAGCTGCTGCGCTGGTTTCACCTCTTCGTGACATACTCAGCACACACATGCTTCTCAGCCAAACTGTGAGGGAAGCGGTGTACTTCCTCCAGGGCCACAACCTCACGGTGGAAATGGAAGCCCAAAGGGAGGTAAGTGCAGGAGGCTCCCAGATGCATTGACCAGGGGGGTTGATGGCGGACCATACCTTGGTGGAATCATTCTGGTAAATCTGGAAGCTCATGGTTGACCAGTAGTAAGGAGCTCAACTCAACCTACAGGGTTGGCCCAAGATGGCCAAGAAGATAGTTCTGAAAGTTGCATCTGGAAAAGAGGTTGGAGGGGGCCAGAGGCTGGAAGAAAAGGGTATCCCTGGGTCTGTTGCAACCAAACACTGCTGAAGCAAGAGACGGGTCCACGGGCCCACTGGTAGTTCACCTTTGACGTGGGTATAAGAAGTGCTGTGTCCTGTACCAACAGGACAGGTGGAATACAACTCAACCACATAAGGCCATCTAAAAAGGACGTGCTATATTTATTATTTATTGCCATAATGTTAAAACTTTTATGTTTTGGGAACTTTCAAATACCGCAATGAACAGATGTATTATATTTAGCTTTGCCTTTGAAACCTCCCACTGGTCTGGCCTTTGTAAAAGGCAAACCAAAGCCATTCATTCTCCTTCCCAACCCCAGTGCTTCTTGGGACAAGTAAGTAAAAGTAAAACAGACCACAGGGTTGACTATAGCTAAGATGTGGACTTGGCTAAATGATGGTTGGAAGAGACATTGAGGTTTCAAGGTCATGAGGCTCTGGTTAGTACAGTTAGTATGTGAGGCAAATGTATCTGCCCAAGAAGAGCCTAATGGAATAAAGAAGTTAATGATGCTTCGAAGCTTATACGTCATTCACCCTCAGGTAGGCATCTACAGTGGGAGGAGATGGTTAATTTTAGTTGAAATGTTCTAGGTTTATTTTACAAGGCTTCCTTTCTTTTATTTTAAAAGCATATATTTATAATCAAGTATTAACTTTGCCCCCCAAACTAAAAATAGTAGCAGTAACAAGAAAGGTAAACATTTTTCAAAGCCATCTTTGTTAAGAAACTTCTTAGGAGGGATGCCTTGGTGGGTCAGTCAGTCTAGCATCTCCCTCTGGCTCAGGTCAGGATCTCCAGGTCCTGCGATCGAGCCCCGAATCAGGTTCCCTGCTCAGTGGGGAGTCTGCTTCTCTCTTTCCTTCTGCCCTTCCCCACAAGTCATGAGCATGTGCTCTCTCTCTCAAATAAATAAATAGATAAAATCTTAAAAAAAAAAAAAAAAGAAACTTTTTGGGAGAACAAAACTGCTTTCTAGGTACTCATGTCGAAATTTAGGTCTTAGTTAACCTCAGGTTCTGTAGCTTAATTTTCCTGCCCTTGGAGTCTTCTGTTTCCTCAGTGAGTGGTCATTCTAAGGTGCCTTGGGAGAAGTCACTGAAGAAACATTTCTGAAAGGCACAGAGAAAAAGGGACATCAGAGAGTATGTGAGTTGTGTTGGGGGACATGGGGACATGAGCTTAAGACACAGAATCTGTCTTACTGTAGTCGCACACAGATGTTTGTACAAGGGGGTTTTATTGTACTGTTGGTGTAGTGAGCATTTAGGAATAAATTAAATACCCATCATCACACAACTGATCTAGTGAATTGTTTGCTGGTACCGTGAAATACTCTGCAACTATTAAAAGGCATGACATAGGGGCACCAGGCTGGCTCAGTGGGTTAAGCCTCTGCCTTCAGTTCAGGTCATGATCTCAGGGTCCTGGGGTGGAGCCCCACATTGGGCTCTCTGCTCGGCAGGGAGCCTGCTTCCCCCCTCTCTCTCTGCTTGCCTTTGTGCCTACTTGTGATCTCTCGCTCTGTCCAACAAACAAATAAAATCTTAAAAAAATAAAAGGCATGACATAGAGGTAAATGGATTGATGTGGGGAGATTCCCAAGACATATTATTAAGAGGCAAAAGCAACTTGCCTAACAATGCATACAGCATGACCCTTTTATATTAAAAATCTGTATAATGGATGTACATGGGTTACATGTAAATGCAAAGAATGGGGTCAGGAAGGGTGACCACCAAACCGCAGTCCTGGCTAATTTAAAGGAGGGATGGAAAAATGGGATGAGGATGCAATTTTTATATTTTATATAAAAATTTTATATTTTATATATTTTATATTTTTGCTTACTAGAATAGATTCCTGCTTGAATCATTTTAGTAACAATGTGTTCATGTTACTTGTATAATTTTGAAAAGATTTATTAATTTATTTGAGAAAGAGAGTGGGGCGGTGAGGGGAAGAGGGAGGAGAGAGACAATCCTTAAGGAGACACCCCACTAAGCATGGACTATGACAAGAGATTCAATCGCACAATCCTGAGAGCATGACCAGAGCCGAAATCGAGAGTCACGTTCAACCAACTGAGCCATCCAGGTGTCCTTCACTTGTGTAATTTTCAAAAGACCATTTGAGGGATTCAGTCTTTCCCGAAAACAAGAAGTACTAAATGCATAATGTATGTTGAACCCCTTGTGTGTGTAACTTTGACATCTGACCTCATCCTACCATCCCCCCTCAAGAGCTAAAAACAAGAGATGATTTCTGTGACAATTCCTCAAGTTCATGGTCAGATCACTTAACTGGCTTGACTTTTTTTTTTATTCTACCGTCATAATTAGAGGGTTCTCTCCCTGTCTCTCAGGGCACATCTACTTTTTTTCTTCTTGACTGCTGCATTAACCTGATTTTTCTTAGTCAGGCTCCTCTGACTTGTGTCCACTGTGGCTTACCTCCTCCTATTTAAAGTCTCCAGCCTGTAAAATGAGTGTAGGTTCAGCTTTCACTAAATTACTTACTTGGATGAAGGAAGCTGACGAAATGTTCAGTGTTCAGAGTTCTACCGGCAGTTAACAATTCCTCTTGACTTGGTGGTTTTACCTCAAGAAGAGGGAAATCCTTTGAGTCTAAAGATAGAATAGACTCTGCTCTACAGAAGATTGAGCCAACGAAACTCTACTTAATCTGTGTCTCAGTTCTCTGTTTCTCATGAATTGATGGCTTGTCTCTGCTCCCCATGTCATCAGCTGGAACAACTCAGTTGGAATGATGAAGGATTCACTTTCAACATGGCTCACTCAAATGGCTGGCATATCGGTGCTTACTTAACTGGGACCTCAGCCAGGGTTGTGGACCAGAGGCCTCGGTTCCTTTCTAGGTGGGTCTCTGCCCAGGATACTTCGATTTCCTCACAGTATGGCAGCTGGATTCCAAGAGCAGTCATCCCAAGATGTGCACGATATTTTAATGACCTATCCTCAGAAGTTACATAATGTAAATTCTACCATGGTCTATTGGTTGAGAGTCTCAAGCCTACTCATGTTCAAGAGAAGGGGGTATAGACTCTATCTCTTGATTAGGGGCAGTTGTAGACCGTCTATTGGCCACACCTTGGTTTTGAGAGATAGCAGAGTTGATACGGGATCTGAAGTAGAATATGAAAGCAGTGAGGCAAACATGAAGACTGAGAAACTGATCTTCCCAGATCTCCCTCAATCAGATATTCTGTAGTTTGGTTGATATGAATTTTCCAAAGCCCACAACAACAGTTAACTTCAAACGCAAGTGAAGAAAGAATAGCAGTTTTTAAAAAACCTAACCAGGGGCGCCTGGGTAGCTCAGTGGGTTAAAGCCTCTGCCTTTGGCTCAGGTCATGGTCACAGGGTCCTGGGATCAAGCCCCACATCGTGCTCTCTGCTCAGCAGGGAGCCTGCCTCCCCATCTCTCTCTGCCTGCCTCTCTGCCTACTTGTGATCTATGTCTGTCAAATAAATAAATAAAATCTTTAAAAAAAATAAAAAACCTAACCAATCATGCAACTCTTCAAAAAAAATATTCAACCCAATTTCAATATAAAATTTAAGGTTATATATTACTTATTTATATTTGACTTGTCTAAACTTATCTTTCATAAAGGAAGTAGAGAGTTATATCCCACTACCTTATTTATTAAGTGCAAGGTAAAAGTTTACTGGGATTTTGAATTAAAGTAGATAGAGTTATTATTAAGATTATGGTGAACATTTATAGAAATAAACTAAGTGAAGTATAGTGGCAGGTAGTGAGGGTGATATTTGGACTGGCACTGGGGCAAAGTAAGCAGAGGTGGGTGTAAGTGAACAAATGTACTAAATCTGTGCATGGAGAAGGAGAAAGAAGAATCACACCCCCACAGAACAGGCAAATAGGCTAATCTAGAGAGACAAAGCACAGACTAGTGATCTCTTAGAGGGGAATGACTGCTGGTGGCCGGTGTTTTGCAGGAGAAGAGGGGATGAAATGTTTTAGAATTGATTGTGGTGGTGGTTGAGCTTTATGGTATATGAATTATATTTCAATAGAGGTGATATTTTGAAAAAGTTAACCTAAAATGGAATATAAATAAAAATACATATATGTGTAGATTTGGAAAAAAAAAACCCAAATGCACCAACTGTGTGTTCACCACTGTGTCCCTATTCTTTCTCCTAAATCATGCAACACCTTTTGCTATCCTCTTCTGTATCCTTCCAGGGCTTTAAAAATGCATATATAAGCAAATATGAACATATATTCTTTTGTTCTTTCCTTTCCTGCACATCAGAGAGCAATTGTATAAACTTCTCTGCGCTTTTTTTTTTCCTTACACAAAATATATCGGAGCTCTTTCCATGTTAGCAGAGAGCAGCCTCATTCGTGTTCACAGTACACGGGCTTCCATTGTGTGGGTGGGTATTCTGTTTATTTAACCCGTCTTCCACTGATGAACCTTTGGGTTATTTCCATGTTTTTTTTTTTAATTTTATTTATTTATGAGAGAGAGAGAGAGAGAGAGCGAGCATTATTGTGGGGGAGGAGCAGAGGAGGAGGGAGACAGAGGAGGAAAAAACTCTCAAGCAGACTCCATGCTGGGTGCGGAGCCCCACATAGGGCTTGATCCCAGGACCCCAAGATCATGGCCTGAGCCAAAACCAAGAGCCAGATGCCCAACTGACTGAGCCACCCAGGTGCCCCCTTTCGGGTTATTGGGTTGTTATAATGAGCAACCATATATATGTGTCATTTCATATATTAGCAGACAAATCTGGGAGATGAAGTGAGATCACTAGATGAGAAAGTAAATACATTCATAATTTTGATAGGTATCAGCATATTGATCCTGTTTTGATAGGTGTCAGTGTATTGACCCCTACCGGCAATGTATAATCCTTCTAGTTTCCCCATACATTTGCCTACATACTGTGTTGCCAAACTTTCTATCCAGTTGGTGAAATGGTATTATCGACATAGTTCTAATATGCTTTTATTATTAATGAGGTCAAGCTTTTTTTAAAAAAAGATTTTTTTTAAGGTTTTATATATTTATTTGACAGACAGATCACAAGTAGGCAGAGAGGCAGGCAGAGAGAGAGGAAGGGAAGCAGGCTCCTTGCTGAGCAGAGAACCGGATGTGGGGCTCCATGTGGGGCTCGATCCCAGGACCCTGGGATCATGACCTGAGCCGAAGGCAGAGGCTTTAACCCACTGAGCCACCCAGGTGCCCCAAAGATTTTATTTATTTATTTGACAGAGAGAGACATCGAGAGAGGGAACACAACCAGGGGGAGTGGGAGAGGGAGAAGCAGGCTTCAGCTGAGCAGGGACTTTAATGTGGGGCTCGATCCCAGGACCCTGGGATCAGGACCTGAACCAAAGGCAGACACTTGACTGAGCTACCCAGGTGCCCCAGAGCCAAACTTTTTATTCATATTTAAGAGCCAACTGTATTTATTTTTCTGTGAACTGTCAATGTTCTGTGACCACTTTTTTCTTATTTGCCATGTATCTTGACTTTGTGTTATTTTTTTTCCATGAAGAAGTTTTTTATTTTTATTTAATCAAGTTTATCAGTGTTTTCTTTCATGGTTCTAGATTTTGGGTAATGGTGAGAAAGGCTTCTCCTCTCCAAGGTCACGGAAGAATCCACTCATGGTGTTCTCTGGTACTTTTATCACTCATTTACTAAGTGCTTTGAAATCTTTACCAAAATAAAGAGTTGAAAGGAAAAGGAAAGCAGTGAGCAATATTTAAGACTAATACTTACTAAGAATAAACCTAGCAGGGGCACCTGGGTGGCTCAGTCAGTTAAGCATCTGGCTTTGGCTCAGTCATGATCCCAGGGTCCTGCTCTCTGGGAGACTTTTTTCTCCCTCTCCCTCTGGCACTCCCCCTGCTTCTGCTCTCTCTCTCAAATAGATAAATAAAATCTTTAAAAAAAAAGAATAAGGCTAGCAATATTTAATTTAATATTAAGAGATATTAATATTAATATTAAGAGATCCAGAGATGATAGCTTATTTTATATAAGCAAAGATTGATTAACAATTTTAACAATAATAAACATTAAATGCTATTAAAGCTTTAAACAGTTAGGAAATGCTCTTGTATACAAAGATGGATATTTTGGAACAGTTATCAGCTAAGTCTTAAAGAGTTCTCAGGTTTGGGCACCTGGGTGGCTCAGTTGGTTAAGCCACTGCCTTCGATTCAGGTCATGATCCCAGAGTCCTGGGATCCAGCTCCATATCGGGCTTCCCCTGCTCTGCAAGGAGCCTGCTTCTCCCTCTCCCTCTACCTGCCACTCCCCCTGCTTGTACTTGCTCTCTCTCTCTCCCTGTCAAATAAATAAATAAAATCTTAAAAAAAAAAAAAAAGAATTCTCTGGTTTGAACTTTGCACAATTCTAGAATGGAAAAGAGGTGGGGTCTATCTCCCCACCCGTTGCATCTGGGCTAGCCTTGAGACCTTACTTTGACCAATAAAACATGGCAGAAGTAATAATATATGAATTCTTCTCTTACTCTTGGAATTCAGACACCACGCGAAGAGGACTGGGCCAGCCCATGGGAGACATGTGGACTGGCCCACAGCCAGCACCAATTCTCATATATGTGAGTGGGGCCGCGCTGAATCATGCTGAATCAACAAACGAGTTCCAGGCCAGCTCCAGCTACAGATGTGTAAGTAACCCCATGGGAGATCAGCCAATCAGCCTCGCTAAGCCCAATTCAAATAGCGGAAGCACAGAATAATGAGCAAATAGTTGCTGTGTGTTCCTTTTTAATTTTTATTATTATTCTTTTATTTTAAGTGGGCTCCACACCCAGTGTGGGGCTTGAACTCACTATCCTGAGGTCAGGAGTTGCATGCTCTTCTAACTGAGCCAGCCAGGCACCCCCACATGGTTGCGGTTTTAAGTCACTGTTTTGAGGCTTTGGTTTGTTACACAGCAATAAATAACTCATACACATGTTTTTCTGGGTAGTTATGAATAAAGAAATAAGATAATACAAAATACTGAAAGATAGTTTCGTTCATTAATCTGTTCATTCCCATCCTATCTATGACCTGCAGAAAGGATTTGATAATTGCCGTGGTGGGCGGACCCAGTGATCCCTGCCTCCTGTATTCATGTCTTCTACAATCTCGAGTGGGGGCTAAAACTAATGACTGTTTCTAGAAACATCCCTGGTGATGGGATGTCATTCACATGATTATTTTATCGTCTATAAAAGTCCATTATTCTAGTAGATTCACACTAGGGATTCTCCGGGTTGGCTTGAGGAGGTAAGCAGCCCTGTCAAAGAAGCTCACTGACAAGCAATAGCATGGGCCCTCTAGGAAATGTTAAGCCAACAGCCAACAAGAAACAGAAGCCCTTGAGGCACCTGGGTGACTTGGTCAGTTGAGGTCTAACTCTCTCAGTTTGGGCTCAGGTCATGATCTCAGGGTCCTGGGATCGAGCCCTGAGTGCGGCTTGAGATTCTGTATCTCTCCCCGCAAATTCATGCATGCACGTTCTCTCTCTCTCAAATAAATAAGTAAATAAAATCTTTTTAAAAAGAAAGAAAGAGAGGGAGAAAGGAGGGAAGGAAGGAACAGAAACCTTCAGTTCTACAACTACAGGAAGTGAATTCTGCCGATAATCTGAGCCAGCTTGGAAGGCAATTTTCTTCCAGCTGAGCCTCCAGATGAGAATGCAGCTGAGCGGGCACCTCGATTTTCTCGTTGTGGGTCCCAGAGCTGAGGACCCAGGTAAGCCAGGCCTGATGCCTGGCCCATGGAAACTGTGGGATAATCAGTCCACAGCACAGAAAACTAATACAGATACTCAGATACTCAGAGAGCGTCAGCACGCAATCCTTTAATGGGAAAGCAACCTATGTTCCTAGAAGTAAAGAGGAAGACATTTTACAGCTTTAGAAGGTCAATTCTTTCTCATCACACCCTGATTTCTTTAAAATCCTGGACAAGACAGGGCCCCCTGGTTGGCTCAGTTGGTTAAGCATCTGCCTTTGGCTCACGTCATGATCCACCGGTCCTGGGATCCAGCCCCACTTGGGGCTCTCTGCTCAGTGGGTAGTCTGCTTCTCTCTCTGCCTCTGCCCCCTTGAGCTCAAGCATGCATGCTCTCTCTCAAATAAATAAACAATCTTAAAAAAAAGAAATCCTGGGACACCGGGGTGGCTCAGTGGGTTAAGCCTCTGCCTTCAGCTCAGGTCATGATCTCAGGGTCCTGGGATCGAGCCCCACATTGGGCTCTCTGCTCGGCAGGGAGCCTGCTTCCCCCTCTCTCTCTGTCTCCCTCTCTGCCTACTTGTGATCATCTCTCTATCAAATAAATAAATAAAATCTTTAAAAAAAAAAAAAAAAAGAAATCCTGGACAGCAAGACATTTATTTTCATGGTTGACTCAGGAACCGAGGATCATTTATTTAGAGAAGGGGTGGCAGGAACAAATTAAATTTGTATACTTGTGAAAGGGATAATTTTATGCGTAACAATGAGGAAGCTTCCAATTTGCACTGAGTGAAGAAAAAGGGAAGGGTGTAGAGTGCAACAAAAGCACAGAGGGTTTTACCTAAACCTGAAGAAAATTCTAAGATGGTTTTGGCCTAAAACTTCTAGTCACAGTTAGAGACCCTTACTTTTAAGTCAGGAGATACCCTATCTCCAGGCAAACTGCTTCCCATATCCCGCCTCATATAGACTAACTTAAGGATTTAATTTAAACACTTAGAAAATTTCCTGATGACCATGGTGGGAAGACATCATACTTTATTTGGTAAAACCTGAAATCTTGCCATTCTAGATTTCTAGGGAAAATGAGTAGGCTGTTGGAAAAGTGTCAGAAATGTGTATTGTTTGATATCTTGAGAGCTCCTTAAACTTTATAATTCTAGAATTTGTGACAGATTGCTATGTAAACAAAGAACTAGAACTAGAATTATTTTTATAGCTTATCTAGTCTCTGTATTCTTTCCATGTTTACAGTATGTGTTTTCTCAATGAAAGTAAATAAAAATGCTTTGTTCTATATTTGTTTATAATTTTAAATCCTAGGGCGCCTGGGTGGCTCAGTCATTAAGTGTCTGCCTTCAGCTCAGGTCATCACCCCAGGGTCCTGGGATAGAGCACCCTGTCAGGCTCCGTGGAGAGCCTGCTTCTCCCTCTCCTACTCTCCCTGCTTGTGTTCCCTCCCTCACTGTGTCTCCCTCTGTCAAATAAATAAATAAAATATTAAAAAAATTTTTTTTTAAAAATCCTAGTCCAAACTTAGTGGTTTAAAAAATATGAGTATAGTATGTAGAGAGTTTTATTATCCTGAAAGTACGTTTGTTTTTCATCATCTCCCTATGAGCAAAACTTGTTCAAAACATTTTAACCTAAAAATTAAAAGCACATATTATAAAAAGTAAATTTTGAAGGGGCCAAACCTTTTTTTTGCCACGGATAATAAAGTATTTTAGGACATGTTCCTAGCCAAACCTAATTCAAAAATCCCTAATTTTTGTTACTAACAGACTTATTGAAATATAATTTACATACCATTCAAGTCACCCTTTTAAGGTATATAACTCAATGTTTTTTAGTATATACAGTTGTGCACCCACCACCACAACCAATTTTAGAATATTCTCATTACCGCAAACGAGAAACTCTGGATCCATTAACAGTCACTCCCCATTCTCCACCCCACCCTAAACCTCCTTAGCCCAAGGCAATCACTAATCTACTTGCCTTCCCTATAGATTTACTTATTCTGAGCATTTCCTATAAACAGAGTTGTGCAAAATGTGGTCTATGTGATGGCTTCTTCTACTTAGCATGTTTTCAGGGTCTTCATTTATCAGTACCTCATTCCTTTTTTAATTTTTTAAGATTTTATTTATTTATTTGACAGACAGAGATCTCAAGTAGGCAGAGAGGCAGGCAGAGAGAGAGGGAGGAGGAAGCAGGCTCCCTGCTGAGCAGAGAGCCTGATGCCGGGCTTGATCCCAGAACCCTGGGATGATGACCTGAGCCGAAGGCAGAGGCTTAACCCACTGAGCCACCCAGGCACCCCCCTTTTTTTAATCTAATAATATTTCATAGCATGAATACACCACATTTTACTCCTCCATTCACCAGTTGCTGGGGATTTGAGCTGTTTCTGCTTCTTCATTCTTATCAATAATGCTGCTATGGATATTCATGTACAAGTTTTTGTGTAAACATATATTTTTGTTTATCTTGGGTATATAGGTATATGTGGAATTGCTGGATCATTTGGTAACTCTTTGTTTAAAGCCAAACAGTTTTCTGGAATTAGTGCGCTATTTTATACACCCATAAGTACTCTGTGAGGAGTCCAGTTTCTCCATATTGTCAGTAACACTCGTTAATATCTGTCTTTTTCATTACAGCCATTCTAGGGGGTGTGAAGTGGTATCTCCTAGTTTTCACTTGCTTTTCCTTAATGATTTGCAGCATCTTTTCATGTGCTTATTAGCCATTTCTTTATCTTCTTTGGAAAAGCATCTATTCACATATTTGCCTATTTTTAATTTGAGTGACTTGTGTTTTTGCTATTGAGTTGTCAGTTATTTATATATTCTGGATATAAGACCATTGTTAGATATACGAATTACAAAAATTTTCTCCTATTATATGGATTGTCTTTTTTTTTTTTTTAAGACTTTATTTGAGGGAGAGAGAACACAAGCATGGGGTGGGATGGAGGGAAAGTAGAAGCAGACTCCCTGCTGAGTAGGCAGCCTGATGCGAGGCTCAATGCTGGACCCTGGGATCATGACCTGAGTGAACACAGATGTTTAACATACTGAGCCACCCAGGCGCCCTATCTTTTCATTTTCTTGGTGGTGTCCTTTGAAGTACATTTTCTTAAATAGTGTTCATTTGATGATATTTATCTATTTTTTTCTTTTGTCGCTTGTATTTTCGGTGTTATAGCTAAGAAACCTGATTCAAGATCATGAAGATTTATGCCTTTCTTTCTTTTTTTTTTAAATTTTATTTAACAGAGAGAGAGCATAAGTACTTGAGTAGAGGGAGCGGCAGGAGGAGGAAGAAGGAGAAGCAGGCTTCTCGCAGGGCAGGGGTCCCAATGTTGGGCTCAATCACAGCACCCTGGGATCATGACCTGATCCCAGAAAGCAGACACTTAGCTGACTGAGCCACCCAGGTGCCCCTCCTTGTTTTCTTCTAAACATGTTATATTTTTTATCTCTCACCTTTATTTTTTTTATTACTATTTTAAAAGATTTTATTAATTTGAGAGAGAGAGCATGAGAGGCGGGAGGGTCGGCCGAGCAGGGAGCTGATGGGGGACTCAATGCTGGGAGTCCAGGATCAGGACCAGAGCCGAAGGCAGTTGCTTAGCCAACTGAGTCACCCAAGTGCCACCTAGCTCTTACCTTTAGATCTTTGATCCATTCTGAGTTGATTTTTGTACATGATATAAGATAAGGGTTCATTTCATTTTAAAAGATTTTATTTATTTATTTACTTATTAGAGAGAGAGAGCTGGTGTGTGCATGAATAGAAGTGGGGGGAAGGGCAGAGAGAGAGAGAGAGAGAGAATCTTAAGCAGACTCTGTGCTGAGTGTGGAACTGGATTCAGGGCTCGATCCCATGACCTAGAGATCATGCCCTGAGCCAAAACCAAGAGTCTGGTGCTTAACCAACTGAGCCGCCCAGGCATCCTTTCTTCTTCCTCTTTTTTTTTTTTTTAATGTGAATACACAGTTGTCCCTGGGTTCCTAGGATTGAGCCCTGCATCAGGCTCTTTGCTCAGCAGGGAGCCTGCTCCCCCCACCCCCCTGCCTACTTCTTGGCCTACTTGTGATCTCTGTCAAATAAATAAATAAAATATTTTTTAAAAATAAAAAAAAAAATCTTGTCTCAGCTGATTCAAGTCTCTCTCATTAGGAAGGGGTTGGATCTGCCTTCAAAGGGACCACCTGATTATGCCAGGCACAAGGGGGTTCCCTCTCTTGATTAACTCAAAGTGAATTAATTAGGGACCTTAACTACATGGGCAACACCCTCTCCCCTTTTGCCATATTCTAGTAGATGGTAGCAAGTCACAACTTCTGCCCACACTCAAAGAGAGGGAGTCACACAAGGGTGCAGATACCAGGGCCGCAAGAATCCCGAGGGCTGTGTTGGAATTAGGGCTCTGATCAATGGCTCGGAGACAATAGTGCAACTCCTTCGTATACATCCCTTTTATCATTTTGATTTGTGAAGTGAGTTTCTTATTCAAAAATAAAATAAAATTTTACATCTTTGAAACTCTGCATGGGTGTTTTATGTCTTTTATGACAGAGACCACTCCGTGTAGTTTTTTGTCCTAACTTCATCGAGTCACTGGGAGATTCCAGTAAGACCCTGGCCTCTGGGGTCAGGCTGTGGAACTTTAAGGAAGCTATTTCATCTCTCTGTCTCGATTTCCTTTTCTGCAAAGTGGGGCTGTTATCCCCCATAAGCAGGATATTGTGAGCACGAAGTGAGCTACTTGTTAACACAAAATCTGAGTGGCGGACAGCAGTGCTCGCTTCGGCAATGCATAAACTTACTGGCAAACAAGAGTAAGCATCTATTGCCCCAGTCGCGGCGGCTAGCGTGACTCGGCAGGTCTGGGCTGGCCTTGGCTAGGCTTGACTCCAAGCTGTGTGTTTGCTTTTGTCCACTTCCTTCTCATTCTCCCGGGGCTAGCAGACAATCCAGAGGAAGTGTTTGCACGGCCACAAAAGACGCTCTTCTCAAGCCAGCGGCCAGGAGCCTAAAAGGAAAAGCACAATGGCCAAAGCCTATTTGACGCCTCCGTTTGCCCCCTATGGGGTAACATCCGGGCCAGCCCCAAGGCGGAGACTGAGGTCAAGCCCAGGAGCAAGGGGGGATGAAGTATACAGCTTGGTCTAAAGTTAATGTGCAAAAGGGGCCCTCGGGTGGCTCAGTCTGTGGAGCCTCTGACTCCTGGTTTCGGCTCAGGTCACGATCTCACAGATGTTGAGATCTAGCCATGGGGTTCCCCGCTCAGCAGGGAGTCTGCTTGAGGATCCTCTCTCCCTCTCCTCTTTCTCCCATTCACACACATGCGCGGGCTCTCGCTCTCCAATAAATAAATCTTAAAAAACCCCCATTAAATCAATGTGTAAGCATTTAGAGCCATCTCTGGAATATAATAAATGCTCAATAAATTTTTGTAATCATTGCACCAATTTTTTTTTTAAATTTTATTTATTTCACAGACAGAGATCACAAGTAGGCAGAGAGGCAGGCAGAGAGAGAGGGGAGGAAGCAGGATCCCTGCTGAGCAGAGAGCCCAATGTGGGGCTCGATCCCAGGACCCTGGGACCATGACCTGAGCTGAAGGCAGAGGCTTTAACTCCCTGAGCCACCCAGGTGCCCCCACACCGAATTTTTTAAAAAAGAAATAATGTTATTGAATGCTTCTAAGAGGTTTGCTAGTTATGTCAGTAATATTGCTGTACTTCAGAGCAAAGCTGGGGTAGGAATGTGAAATGGAGTAAGCACTCTGGAATGCATTTTGGCAGTTTCTTAAAAAGCTAAACACTCATTCCCCATAAGGCCCCAGTTGCACTCCTGGGTATTTATCCCAGATGGAGGAAAACCATGTGCGCCCAAATACATGTGCACAAATGTTTGTAGCAGCTTTATTTGTAATAGACACAATTTGGAAAGAACCCAGAGTCTTTTAATGGGTGAGTGCGTAGTGTGGAACCACCCTACCATCCACAATAAAAAAGAACCAACTATCGATACACACGATAGATCTCAATAATGCTGACCGACAAAAGGCAATTTAAAGGCTACCTAGCATATGATTCCATTTACACAGCTTTCTCAAATGACTAAAATGATAGAACAGATGAGTGGTTGCCAGGTTAGTGGTTAGTGGTTAGAGATGGGGGGTGGGACTATGGGGGGGTAATATGAGGGATCTTCATGGTGAGAGAGCAGTGTTCTGTCTTGATTGGTGGTGGTTACACAAACTACACATGTGGTAAAATTGCATAGAACTACATGTGCACACACACACACACACACAAATAAATGCATATAAAACTTGTGAAATCTGAATAATGTTGTGGATTATACCAATATTCCTCTCCTGGTTCGGGTATTGTACTATGGTTATATAAGATGTTACCATTGGGGACTACTGGGTTAAGACTACACAAGACCTCTCTGTACTAATTTTACAACCTCTTGTCAATCTATAATTATCTTTTTTTTTTTGAGAGAGAGAGCAAGCAAAATGGCCGTGGGCGGTGCAGAGGGAGAGAGAATCCCATGCACACTCCACCCCAGTGAAGAGTCCAACATGGGGCTTGATTTCATGACCCTAAGATCACGGGTGACCTGAGCCAAAATCAAGAGTTGGTTGCTTAACTGACTGAGCCACCCAGGTGCTCTAATCTATAATTATTTGAAAAAATTTTTTTTTCAAATTTTGGATCATGTGAAGAAAGACATCTTTTTTTCTCCAAGGTTATAAGAGAGTTCACTCATAGTTTTCTTCTTGTGCTTTTACAGTTCTGTTTTCTAGGTGTCTTGAAATTTTTATCAGATTGGGGGCACCTGGGTGGCTCAGTGGGTTGGGCCGCTGCCTTCGGCTCAGGTCGTGATCTCAGGGTCCTGGGATCGAGTCCCACATCGGGCTCTCTGCTCGGCAGGGAGCCTGCTTCCCTCTCTCTCTCTCTCTCTCTGCCTGCCTCTCTGTCTACTTGTGATCTCTCTCTGTCAAATTAATAAATAAAATCTTAAAAAAAAAAAGAAATTTTTATCAGATTGAAACAGAAAGAACCTCCTGTATATCCAACTGCCTATACAACATCCCTTCTTGGAAGTTTCATATGCTTTTCAAAAACTGAACTGAAATAAACTCAAATGCAAACCTGGTTAGGGCCCAGTAGTCCCTATCTCAGTGAATGGGCTGCCCTGTACATTTTTTTTTTTTTAAAGATTCTATTCATTCATTTGACAGAGAGAGAGAGAGATCACAAGTAGGCAGAGAGGCAGGCAGAGAGAGAGGGAGGGAAGCAGGCTCCCTGCTGAGCAGAGAACCCGATGCGGGGCTCGATCCCAAGACCCCGAGATCATGACCTGAGCCAAAGGCAGAGGCTTAACCCACTAAGCCACCCAGGCGCCATTGTCCTGTGCATTCTTACACAAGCCAGGGATGGGGGGAATCATCCCTGAAAACCTCTCTTCCTTGTGGCCTAACACACTTCATAATCAATCTTCCATTGAGTTCATTAATTTTGCTTCCTAAGCATCTCTTGGAAACTGTCACTTCTTTCTATCTCTTCTTCCATGGTCATACTTAAGTTGCTATTAGGTCCTTTGGGATTACTGCAAACTAACTGGCTGCGGTATCCATTGTGACCATCTCTTTCCTGTATCGGGGGAGCTTTTCAAAATACAAATCTGGTCATATTACATACCCACCTATTCCCTCCTTCCCTCTACAAGGGAGGTATTTATTTATTTATTTGGAGGAAGAGAGAGAGTGAATGGGGAGGGGCAGAGGGGGAGAGAGAGAGGGAGAGAGAAAGAGGGAGGGAGAGAGAGAGAGAGAGAGAGAGAGAGACTCCCTGAAGTCATGACCTGAGCTGAAATCAAGGCCAGTCACTTAACTGACCGAGCCACCCAGGCTTCCCACAAGGGCGGTATTTAAAAGCAACTTTGATGGCTTCTCATTGTGTTTGGTTGGAAAAAGACCAAAATCTTTATTTTTTAATTTTTTTTTAAATTTTAAAAATTTTTTTAGTTTTTTTTTTTTTTTTTATTTGACAGAGAGATCACAAGTAGGCAGAGAGGCAGGCAGATAGAGACGGGGAAGCAAACCCTCTGCTGAGCAGAGAGCCCGATATGGGGCTTGATTCCAGGACCCTTAGATCGTGACCTGAGCCGAAGGCAGAGGCTTAACCCACTGAGCCACCAGGCACCCCAAGACCAAAATCTTTAAATGGACTTATGGCACTGCATGATTTGATCCTTGTCTGTCACTATTGTTTTTGACAACAATCTCCCCCTTAGCCTAGCCAAAATGTTGGTTTGTGTTTTTCCTTAAGATTTTTATTTATTTATTTCTTAGAGAGAGAGAACACAAGCTGGGGCAGAGGGAGAGCAAGAAGCAGACTCCTCATTGAGCAGGGAGCCCGACGAGGGACTAGATCCCAGGACCCCAGGATCATGACCTGAGCAGAAGGCAGATGCCTAACTGACTGAGCCACCCCGGAGTCCACCTAAATGTTTTTCTATTTCATTCTCCATCATCCCATGATCTCTCCTTGCCAGAGGGCCTTTGCACATGCTATTTTCCCTCAGGAATGAGGTTTCGTTTAGTAATCACTCTTCATTCTTTCGCTTACGACTTCCTCAGAGTTGCTTTCCTTGAGTCCCAGTTAAAATATAAGTTTCTCATATATTTGAGAATATATGCTCTCATAATACTATATTCCTTCTGCATGCAAATATATTCAAAGCAGTTCTCCATTTTACATTAATGTGTGATGATTTGCTTAATATCTGTGCCCTCCACTACACAGCCTCATGAAAATTGACTGGTATCTCTTTGTTTTTTTATAATATCCTCATTGCTTAGCACAGTGCCTGGTATATGGCAAATATATATATATATACAAATATTTGTTTAATGATTGAATTAAGGACCGAAGTTCTAATGAAAATATTTTCCATTAATGCAGGGTCGCAATTGACCAGAAGTGGCATATTGGACAGATTACTTAATTTCTCTGAATTGCACTTTCTTCACAAGTAAAACGAGTGTCTTAATCCTGGATTTCAAGAACGCAGAGTCTAAGACAAAGGCTTTTGTGCCACTATTTTGTTAGAGAGCGTGTTAACTCCCAAGAACAGGAGTGAGGAAGAGGGGAAGGGTAAAGGGCAGAGAGACACATCAGGAATGTGTTGTTGAACTTGCCACGGCTAAGTGCTGCTGAGAAATTGTAGAAAAGATCTCAGTGACCCATCTGAGGAGAGAAAGGGGAACTTCAACTACCCACCTGAAGTGCTCTTTCCAGTGTCCTTCCAGGTTCCTCCTCTTGGGCAGGAAGCATGCTGAAGGGCTTTGCTGCTGGGGTGGCTGGTGTTTCCTTGGAGGAGCCCTACCTCGTCTAGAGGATTCTGGTGGCGGTTACTGGGGAACATGCCTGCCCCATCCTCAGCAGTCATAAATAAACAGTCACTGTTGTTAGGTATATGTATTTTGATTCCCAAAATACCATATCTTTTTTTCCTTTTTTCCTTCTTTTTCTTTCTTTCCAAGTAAGGTGATTTTGAAGTCTAGCTTGTGGAAAATAAACAAGGAAAAGTGCTAGAAAACCTCTGAAAAAACAAATGATGAAGTTATGTAAAAATCTCATTAATTAATCATTAATGACCATGCATTTTTGTGGACAAAATATATGTGGCGATTCATTATATTTATTACGGTATTGTTTGTAATAGCAAAGAATTGGAAACAATCCTAATGTCCATCTACGGGGGGGTGACTCAAGAAAAAAGTACATTACAATAGAATACAACGCAGCTGGACCAAAGTATGAAGAAGCTGTTAAGCACTGATACAGAATGTTTTCCCACATTAAGTGAAAAAAATCAAGATACAAAATAATGTGTATTATGTGCTATTATTTGCATTAAAAAGGAAGGAAATCATCTTCATACTTGCTTGAATATACATAAAAAAAAATTCTCTGGAAGGATAGCCAAGAAAGGGTTAGTAGAAGTCGGTTATTTTACCAGCAAAAGTGGGTTTATTTGGAAACACCAAAGAAATGCATAATAGTTATGGCTCTCCCTTGTAGCCTCCCCTTTCCAGCCTCCTGACTTCTACCTTGGTGACGTTTCCCTGTATTGATTTTTATAACAGTGCTATTGGGTGCCTGGGTGGCTCAGTTGGTTAAAGGACTGCCTTCAGCTCAGGTCATGATCCTGGGGTCCTGGGATTGAGCCCCGCTCATCCCGAATAGGGCTCCCTGCTTGGTGGGGAGCCTGCTTCTCCCTCTCCCTTTGCTGCTCAGCTTGTGCTCTCTCGCACTCGGTCAAATAAATAAATAAAATCTTTATTTTTTTAAGTTTATTTATGTATTTTTAGTAATCTCTACACCCAACGTGGGGCTGCATCTCACAACCCCCAGATCAAGAGCTGCATGCTCTACTGATCAAGCCAGCTTCACAACCCTGATTTTCATAACAGTGTTATTAGTTGTCACCTATTTGTATAAGCACCCAAATATTTTAATACCTATTAAGGCATAACTGCATAAGATGTTAACTAAACTTAGCATCTTAAGGCAACCGAGATTCGTTTTTGTAGCTCAAAAGTTCAAGAATGGCTTAGCTGGGTGGTACTGACTGGCTCAGAAGTTTTTGATGAGATTGCAATCACCTGTGAGCTAAGGACTTGACTGGGGCCGGGAGAGCTGCTTCCCAGAACCGCTCATTCCTAGGATGCGGCGCCTGAGGCCTCAGCTCGTCCCCAGCTGGACTGCTCCATAAAACTGCTTGAATGTTTCTGATATGCCAGCCGGCCTCTCGAAGTGAATGATCTGAGAGAGAGAGACAGAGGAGAGGGACAGGGAGCGGCAGCACAAGAAAAGAAGCTGCAGACTTTTATGATCTAGTCTAAATCACACACAGTCACACCTGCCACAGTGTACTCATTTGAAGAGGCAGAGTCAGGCCCACACTCAAGGGAAGGAGAGTTAGGCTTTCTCTTTTCAGAGGAGTATCGGAGAATTTTAAGTATTTTGAAACCACCCTGGGAGGAGAAGAGAACAACTGGGTGAACAGTGGCAGGGCTGGAAGGAAGATTTTTCACTATATTTATTTTTATACTCCTTGAACTATGTGTATTTGACTATACGAAACAAATTATTAATTACATATCTTTTAAAAATATATTTTAAGCTATTTGGGAAAGAACTGGGAGAGAAAAGAAAAAAAAGGGGGTTTGAAGGGGATGTGAATGGGGGTCTGTAAGATACGAAAAAGAGAGGGTCTACTTTGTGCTCACCTTGCTCTCTTCCCACCTCAGATTTAGCATTTTCACTTTCTAGGGTTTGGGGTGGTGAGGGTCTGCGGCCAGTAGTTTCGGATAATGGGTTTGTAGAGGAGAGAGAACTCTGTAGCAAGAATGTTCTATGGGATAGTTTTACTGTGGGTGTTTATCATTTATTACAGCTCAAGTCCTGTTACAACAATATTTCTCCGGTCTAAGTCACTCTGCAGCCATGGCCTATGGTCATTGCTGATTTTTAAAAACACCGCATGGCATACAATACCATTTCTGGATGTTTTGTTTATAAGCTCCACCCTTCCGGCCCCCCCACGAACTCCCCCTCAGGTCTGACATCTACGCTCTAACAGAACTTGCATAAACTGTCAAGCACGACGAGATGATTTCACCTGGTGATAAAATTGGGGGAGATTTAATTTGTACAAAGACGTGGCATGAAACCCAACGGGTTTATTGTCTCTATAAAAAGGTCTTTAAGGTCAAGTGTACCGAAGCGTAGCGCACTAACTGTACTCACGGCACCCGGTCACTTTACAAGTCGGGAGGCGAGGAAAAAGTTTTAACCTCTCTTTAATACACGTAGTAAACACTAAAAGCCCACTTTGAAGCCATTTAAATGCACTTATTCCCCCTGAAGGGTCAGGGCGCGTGGGCGGAGAGCGAGCTCTCTCCTCGCTCCAGCAGCGGCGAGCAAAGTCCTTCCCGCTTCTCTCGCGGACCCCCCGACTCCAGCCCCCCCGGCCCTTCCCCTTGCCCGCGGCCTGCTCGGAGGACAGTGGTGTCTGGGGTGGTAAGGGCATGGCTTGAGGCAGAGCGGTGTCCACCGTCGCAAGGCCACGTCTCCCCCATTCGTGGGGGGGCCTCGCCAGTCTCTGGCTGCAGGACCGATTTCTCGACAGGCGAAGGAAGAGACGGACGAAGGGAGAACACGTCACGGGCCGCGGGGGGGGGGGTACCGCGGGGTCCGCGGCCACGGGAGGGCGAGCGCCGGCGGAGACCCCAGAGCCCGGGAAGAAGGTCATAGTCGAAGGATCTCCGCCCTCGCCCCCGCCGCCCGGTCCCCTCCCGGAGCTTCCGGTGTTCTCCCGGCCCGCCCCGCCTCGCCCCGGCTGTGCCACATCCTCCGGTGACGTCAGTCAGCGCCGCCATATTGGGAAGGCGCCGCCGCCGCCGCCGCCACCACCTCCTTCTCTACCTAGGAGCTCGGGTTGCCTTGGGGCCTGCGGCCGCAGGAGGGAAGAGCTCTTCCTCCGCTTCGCCGGCGCCTGGCCCGCCCGTTTCGCCCCGACCCGTCTCCCCATGACTGCCCCCCGCCCAGCGGCCGACGGACGTCGCCTCGGAGCCGGGATTTAACACGGAAGCCCGGGTCAGGGGCCGCGGGGGGAGGAGGAGGGAGACCCGGTAGGTCCCGCGTCCCTCTCGGCCCGGCGCGGCGTCTCGGCGGGAGCCATGACCTCGCTGACCCAGCGCAGCTCGGGCCTGGTGCAGCGGCGCACCGAGGCCTCCCGCAACGCCGCCGACAAGGAGCGGGTGGCGGGCGGCGGCGGCGGCAGCGGCGAGGACGACGCGCAGAGCCGCCGCGACGAGCAGGACGACGACGACAAGGGCGACTCCAAGGAAACACGGCTGACCCTGATGGAGGAGGTGCTCCTGCTGGGCCTCAAGGACCGAGAGGTGCGGGCGCGGCGGGCAGGGCGGGGGCGGCCGGAGTCTGGCGCTCGGCGCTGGGCCCGGGCGCAGGCGGGAGCCCGGCCTCCGGCTCTGCGCGTCTGCCCTCCGGAGTTCCTGAGCTGAGCGCCCAGCCGGCCCGGTGCTTCCAGGTCCTCTCCGCACCGATTGCTTGGATTTCCCTTCCTCCTCACACAGTCACTCCTTTCATTTTGACTCCCTGGCAGTCTGTGTGTCTTCCTTTTTCCGCGTGTTTAACCGGTGTAGACCCCAGGGTACGATTCCACCTGGAGACTGCCCGTTAGAGTGAAACACCTGGAACCGAACTCTCCTGGGTTTTGCAGGTTTTAGAATCTGGGAGGGCTCCACGGATCTGCTTTACGGGAGATTAGGAAAAAAACAGCAAACCAAACCACACCAAACCAAAACAAAAAAAACCCCACCAAACTTAAGGTGTATCGTTTGGAATTTTGAAAAATTTCGGTGAAATGGTAATGGAGGCAAAAGTTTTTTTTTTTTACATCTAATAAAGTTAAAAGTCCAACAAAATCCACATGACACCTTCTGGAAAATGACTTCTTAGGTAAACCTTGCTTTGGGTAAGAGAGTATTTTTAGTACCACTTTTATATTTTGTCAGTTGATGAGTCTGCAGAAAATCTTGACGTCTTAAGGAAGGACTTTTTTGGGGGGCTGCTTAAAATGCTGGGTTTTGATTTGAAGAAAGGTCTCACAGCCATAGGTAGGTTAAAGTTGCTATAGATCTGTTTTCGTGTTGTGACTTCAAAAGATTATTTTCACTTTAGTATTTTAAGAGAATTTTCACACATAGAGAACTTGAAGAAAACTGCTAAAGTGGACATGTATATTCTCCTCCTAGGTTCTGTCATTAACGTTTTCCTGTGTTTTCTTCATCCCATATCCATTTATTTACAAAAATGACTATTTTTAGAGATTTGCAGCCAGTCAGCCAGGTGAATGGATATTCTGTAAATCACATATGGTTTGGTAGTTCTAGAAGCTTGTTTTATCTCAGCATGGAATCTACAAACAGTACATTCTGAGAGTCGGATACAGAAAATACAGAAATATCCAAGTTTTGTTTAGTTTTCCCAATTCACAAAGGTGGGCAAAAAATTTAGTCTTTGTAATACAGTTTAGTCTTATTTCACCAAAACTTAGTAGATATAGGTGAGTTTTCTGTAGACTGTGGCCTCCTAGTATTTAGTAATTAAGTGAATTAAAATTTACTTTGATAGAAATGTCTAGAATATTTGCAATACCAAGGTTTCCCATTTGCAAGTTTTAATGATGATCACTTGGAAAGATGTCCCTCTGGTGTTAAAGGGGCTCAGTATGTTTATTAATTACTGAGTTCTGGAAGCAGACTCTGAAATTCCTTTTTGTTCTGTGGGAAAACAACCTGCAGATCTTAACTTATGATAGGGTTATGCTCTGATAAACCCATCATAAATTGAATACTTTAAGTTGAAAATGCATTTAATTAATACCCCTAATCTACCAAACATCATAGCTTAGCTTAGCCTACATTAAATGTGCTCAGAACCTTTACGTTAGCCTACAGTTGAGCAGAATCCTCTATGACAAAGTGTGTTTTATAATGAAATGTTGAGTATTTCATGTAATTTATTGAATGGTATATTGAGAGTGAAAAACAGAATGGTTTTAAGTGTATCGTTAGTTATGCTTGTGATCACGTGGTTGCGCCTAGCAAATTGTATGCATATCACCAGCCCAGGAAAATATAATAATTTGAAGTATTAATTTTGTGCCGTCATAAAGCTAAAAAATTGTTCAGTTGGGGATGGTCTGTCGATGTAGAGTGTCCTAGAAGTGTGATTTTTAGGAAGTATTCAACCTGCTTCACAATTTAGAATCTTGGTAATTCACATTTTTCTTTTAACTCTTTATCTTTTTCCTTTGGAACAAAAATATCATTTTAGAAAATACAGAAAAAATGAAGAAAGCAAGTCATCTATATTCCTGTATGAACATTTTGGTTTATGATAGTTTTCTGAAGGGATACGTCCTGTGCATAAAACTAAAACTTAACAAAACCAAGAAACAAAAACCCCAACTAAAACCCAAATTAGCTTTTGGGTTTTAGTCACTTCAAGTGAGAAATTACAGTGAAAAAGTCCCTTTTTTTCCTCAAGTATATGTTACTGGAAAAGGTAAAGCTAAAGCATATTAACTTGCTATGTTTCTGTGCTTGGTTTTCATGAAGATAATCTAAAGAATTTGTTGAAGCTTAATGGTACTTAAAAAATGTAGACAGTTTAAATTTCTTTGGTGGCAGGTAATTGAAACCATGTGTTTTGTTCATGTCAGGAGTCACTATACTTTGCTATATTGTGGCTAATGTCCAGACACAAGCCAGTTCTGACTATTTCTTGCTGATTTCAGTAGTCACATAGAGAAATTTTTTATTTCCCTTTTTGCAGGCAGGGAATTGAAGTGGAGGTAGGCGGGCTTGGGATTTGGCGTTGCTGTAGATTGAGGTTTTAGGCATTAACCTAGATAACTTCTTTTGTCACATCTTTACAATACTAATAACTAAACCTGCCTGCCACCTTCTCCGTAAGTTTTGGGAGATTCCCCCCCCCCCATTATCATTCTTTTTAGGCGGTCAGGAATTATTCTGAGAGTCTAGGCATTTATGCTTGTTAATATTAGATTTTAATTTATCTTTAATACTAAGTTCCAAGTTTTAGGCACAGTATATAGCTTGATAAATACACTGCTTTAGCTTAGCATCCATCTTTGTTGTCTTAGGGTACTCTTAAGATATTAAAACCTAAATTTTAAGGTTAGGCAGGTTATTAATGATAGATGATATGTGCGTGTGTGTGTGTGTGTGTGTGTGTGTGAGAGAACTATTGTATTTGAATTCAGAGAGTTGAGAAAAAGTGTAAAGAAATTGTAAAGTGGTGAATATTAGTTTTACTTTTTTTTTTTATTTTAAAGATTTTATTTATTTATTTGAGAGAGAATGAGTGAGAGAGAGCATGAGAGAGGAGAAGGTCACAGGAAGAAGCAGACTCCCCAAGGAGCTGGGAGCCCCATGCGGGACTCGATCCCGGAAGTCCGGGATCATGACCTGAGCCGAAGGCAGTTGCTTAACCAACTGAGCCACCCAGGCGCCCCACTTTTTTTTTTTTTTTTAAGATATTATTTACTCATGGGGGAGGGAGAGTGCACTCAAGAGAGAGCACAAGAAGGGCGGGGAGGGGCAGAAGCTGGGAGCCTGGGACATGACCTGATCCTAAGGCAGACGTCTGCTTAGGCCACTGGGCCACCAAGGTGCTCCTTACTTTGACTTAAAAAGCAAAAACAAAAACTGAGACATTATAGCTTTTTAAAAATATTTTTTGTTCAGTAATGTGTGCAGGAAAGTGCACATAGGTGTGATGAATTTTCACAAACTGAACACAACTGTTAAACAGCACCTAGATCAAGAAACAGAGCACGACCACTTTCCAGAAGCCCCACTCAGTGTCTTTCTAGTTACTGCCTATTCCTCAGGGGTAGCCACTAGCTTTACTTAAGAATTAAACATAGAATAATTTTTGTTCATTTTTTAAAAAAAGATTTTATTTATTTATTTATTTGACAGAGATCACAAGTAGGCAGAGAGGCAGGGGGAAGCATGCTCCCTGCTGAGCAGAGAGCCTGTTGCAGGGCTTGATCCGAGGACCCTGAGGTCATGACCTGAGCTGAAGGCAGAGGCTTTAACCCACTGAGCCACCCAGGCACCCCAATTTTTGTTCATTTTTGTACTTCCATTTGCATTTTTTGCTTTGGATTGTGACATTCATCCATATTGTATAGGTTGTCATTTATCCATTTTCTCTGAATTATCAGTCTTTAATACATCTGTAATCTACAATATTTAAAAAATGACATTGACTTATATCCTGAATCTAGTGTCCCTCCTGTCCTCTCTTCACTAACCAGAAGGCTCCGCTCGCCAACAAACAGATGGTGTGGCCTCAGATTACCTATTGGGAGTGACTTAAAGTCATTGTGAGGAATTTTTTTCTTTCCTTTTTTTCTTTTTTGAATTTAGGTACACATTTTACCCTTTTTACCAATGATTTTCCTTTGTGGCTTTTATTAAAATACAGATGCTAGGTCTCTCTGGTGATTCCAGTGCTCGGTCTGGATTGAGCATCAGTGACATAGATACTGAAGTAAATCTTCAGAGGCCACAGCAAGGATGGCTGATAGGTTTAAATTTGAATTCAACTTCCAAATTAGCAAAATTCCTGTAATCTTCCCCTGTGTTTGAAGGCTGAGGGCAGCTGATGAGCCAGATATTTTCCTTTCCCTGACTTTTTAATTTTTCCATAGATGCTTCCAATAGAGTTTTCAGAATGCCTCATGGAGAATTACCTCAAATATGTGGTGTCATGGTTTTTTTTTTTTTTCCCACTTTATTTCCTTACGACATCATTGTTGTATTTATTATATGTATTATTATATGTATTAAAAATTTTTATTTTATTTCTTTTTTTAAAGATTTATTTATTTGACAGAGAGGGAGAGCACAGCAGGGGGAGCAGGAGAGGGAGAAGCTGACTCTCCGCTGAGCAGGGGGCCCAATTCGAGGCTCCATCCCAGGACTCTGGGATCGTGATCTGAGTGGAAGGCAGATGCCATTAAAATTTAAAAAAATTTAATTGAAGTATAGTTGACATAAGAGTTTTAGGTGTATAACAGTGGTTTGACAATTATAAACATTTCAAAATGCTCACCTTGATAAGTTTAGTTACCATCTGTCAACATAGAAACTTATTAGCATATTATTGACTAATCCCTATGTTGTACTTTCTATTCCCTTGACTTATTTTATTTTACTTTATTTATTTAAGTAGGCTCCATGCCCAGTGTGGAGCCCAGCGTGGGGCTTGAACTGATGACCCTGAAATCAAGATCTGAGCTGAGATCAAGAGTCTGACACGTAACTGAGTCACCCAGGCGCCCCTTGAGTTACATGACTGGAAGTCCCCTTAACCTGTTTCACTCATGCCCCCCCACCCGCTGCCCTCTGGCAACCACCAGTTTGTTCTTTGTGTTTATGAGTGTTTCTATTTTTGTTTATTTGGGTGTTAGATACTTTTAAATATTTTCATTGATGGCAGATCTTAGTGCTTTAATGTTGGACTTAATTATTTTAAGTGGCCAGGTATAATTTAGAGTGTGCCTGTGCAGTAGTAGAAGTGGAAAGAGGTGTCATAGTCTTTTTCTGAGATGTATCTTTTGTTTTACATGTGTTCTTTAAGTCCCCTGACCCTCAAAGTTATTTAAAATGGAGAAATAATTCTCTCCCATGGTTCTGATTGGACTGTTGTAGACATTTATTGTTTTACTCTCTACCACATTGTGTCCCTTCTCTCTTCTTACCTCTCCTTCACTTCCTTTTATAGGGGTTCCCCCATTGTGTATAGCTCTAGGATGCCCTATTGAAGCATTTACCCCTCCCCTTTTGTAGTGCAGTCATACCTAAGCTTTTCCACTCACATAATTTCTTCCAGGGCTTTGGATCTTGATAGTGGAACTGGCCATGGGGTTTTTGAAGACCTATCAAGTGGTGCCAGTGGGTGGATCAGAATGTTTTCTGACTCTGTTCCTTGAGATCAGACTATCCTCTGAAATGGTTCTTTGAGCTTCTTTTTCCCTGGCCCATTGATGCTGTCTTTTCCATCTTGGTTTTCCATATACCTTTCCTCTAGTTTTCCATTTTGTTTTGTTTTTTGTTTTTTTTTGTCTGTTTTTAAATAAGCTCTACCCCCACATGGGGCTCAAATTCACAAAACCAAGATCAAGAGTTGCCTGCTTTACTGATTGAGCCAGCCAGGCACCCCTTCAGGCACCTTTCAGTTTTGTAATCTTCAAGATCCTTGCATTAAAGTCTTTTTTTTTTTAGATTTTATTTATTTGAGAGAGAGTGTGTGCACTAGCGGAGAGGAGAGGGAGAAGCAGGCTCCTTGATAGGTCCTTAGTAGGACCTCGATGCATATTTGATCCCAGGACCCCGGGATTGTTACCCGAGCGGAAGGCAGACGCTCAACTGACTGAGCCACTCGCACACCCTAAAGGCTTTTTTTAAGGGCTACATGCCTGGCTTAGTCAGGTGGAGTGTGCACACTCTTAGTCAGTGGAGTGTGCGACTCTTGATTTTGGGGTTAAAAGCTTGGGTTGTGAGCTCGAGCACCACATTGGGTATAAAGAATACTTAAAAAAAAATTAAAAATATTTTTTAAAAGATAGCCATAGTCTATTTGTTTTTAAAGATTTTATTTATTTGACAGAGAGAGATCACAAGTAGGCAGAGAGGCAGGCAGAGAGAGAGAGGGGGAAGCAGGCTCCCTGCCAAGCAGAGAGCCCGACGCCGTACTCGATCCCAGGACCCTGGGATCAGGACCTGAACTGAAGGCAGAGGCTTAACCCACTGAGCCACCCAGGTGCCCAGCTATAGTCTGTTACTAATGTTTCTAATGCTTGTAGACAAGAACCTTAATGCAATAATTCATCCTGTATCTTGAAAATTAGTAGGTGGTTCAGCTGAATAATACACGCTAATATACAATAGTTAAGTAACCAAAGTGATGGAATTGACTTTTGTATGGCCTTTAAACTGGCTCCAAAGATTGATCACAGAGATGTTCCAGTTTTGGAATAAGGTTCTTAAGGTCACTATTTTGAAATACAGTACTTACCAAGATGTATAATTTTGTTCAGAAATCTTTCTCTGCATGCAGTGATATATACCATCTTTGCATATTAAATTTGTTAACTAGAAATCTTTCTGCAGATACTCAGAATTTCTACATGTGCTAAGATTTTAGTAACTTAAAATCTAATAAAAGCTTCTGAGCTTTGGAATTTTATGATTCCTTTATTAGTACAAATAATCTTTTTTTCATATTTTTAAAAGATGTATTTTCATTTTTTTCCGGTGTTTTTAAGAGTAGGTACACAGTATAAGACACACAGGATCTCAGAAATTAGTTTTTAGAGTTCATTGAACCATTTGTACCTTTTTTTTTCTTTTTTCTTTTTTTCTTTTTTTTAAGATTTTTGTTTATTTATTTGACAGAGGGCACAAGCAGGGGGAGCAGGAGGCAAAGGGAGAGGAAGAAGCAAGCTCTCTGCTGAGCAGGGAGCCTGATGTGGAGCTTAATCCCAGGACCCTGGGATCATGACCAGAGTGGCCGGAGCCCAAGGCAGTCACTTAACCAACTAGTTGCCCCCCATTTATACCTTTTTTTTTTTTTAAATTTTATTTATTCATTTAACAGGTAGAGATCACAAGTAGGCAGAGAGGCAGGCAGAGAGAGAGGGGGAAGCAGGCTCCCTGCTGAGCAAAGAGCCTGATGCGGGGCTCGATCCCGGACGCTGAGATCATTACCTGAACGGAAGGCAGAGGCTTAACCCACTGATCCACTCAGGCGCCCCCGTTTATACCTTTTAAAAAAAAATTTTATGCTATTGAAATTATTTTTGGTGCTTTGGGGTTCTTTCACAGTTGGCCAACATACTCACTAATCTTATAAGCCATCTTAATATTTGATAATGTATTAATTAATTTTAAACCATCTGATGGTCCCTGTATGGGTCATTTGATACATGATATCATACAATATTTCCAAGTATTTGATATACATTAGAATTACTGTTTTGGTTTTTTTTTTACTTTGAAATTATT
This sequence comes from Lontra canadensis, assembly GCF_010015895.1. Lineage (NCBI taxonomy): Eukaryota > Metazoa > Chordata > Mammalia > Carnivora > Mustelidae > Lontra > Lontra canadensis. The sequence goes on from NW_022631247.1 coordinate 45,109, forward strand.
TTGATTGAATTTTGACATACTTGATATTTAAAGAAATACACTGTTAACAGTGTCAGCTTATGTGTAAGTCTCAAAGACTTAATCATGCTTTTCCTATTAAGTCATGGTACATTTTTGGCCCAACACTCCTCTATATCCATGCAAACTTTTTCTACTTTCTATCAGCATAATTTTTCTGGTATTAATCAGAGTAAGTGGTTGCTGTAGTCTTTGTTTTTAGGTCATTTTGTTTTCATGAGAGTCTCCTTTTAAAGCAACACAAAGATTGTGCTTGTCCCATGTTTCTTCCATTTAATAAGTATAAATACAAGTGCCAAAGGTGAGAGTCTGGTTTCGTTTTCAATTGATGTCTGTGGCTTTAGGTTTCTTTAATCAAAGATTGAAAGACTGCTGCCGGTTTCAGTAGCATGTGCAGTATTATAATGCAATTTAGTAAATATTGGGGTTTTAATTTAGGTATTACAGGTATATGTAGAAAATAGTCTGCTTCTCTTTTTGTTTGGTAATAAGCCTCTGAGCTGTAAGAATACCATCATGATTAATAATGTACATTATGTTACTAGAACGAATGCTTCTGGTAAATACATTTTTAAGCTTAAATTTAAATTTTAAAAAGTTAATTTATTTATAAATTTAATAAACTACTTGGTTTACGTATTACATTAATGGAAAAGTTCTTAAATTGGAGTTAACAGATGGAGTTTAGAAACTGAGCACTCTGCAATTCTGTATTTTTCTGGAGAAAGAGGACATAGCTTTCATCATAATATTGATTTTAGTTTAATTTTTTGGTTTTGCATTGTTTTCTTTTTTTTAAAGATTCTGTTTTTAAGTAATTTCTACACCTGTTGTGGGCCTTGAACTCACAATCCTGAGATCCAGTTGAATGCTCTACCCGTTGAGTCAGTCAAGGGCCCTGCTTTTTCTTTTTTTCTAATTAAAATTTTTTTTACTTCATTTATTTATATTTTTAAGAGCGGAAGTGGGGGAGGAACAGAGGGAGAGGGAATCCTAAGTAGGCTCCACTCCCAGCACAGTACAAGCAGGGTCCTTTTTACCACCTTGAGATCATGACCTGAGCGGAAACTTAAGGTGCTCAACTGACTAAGCTACCCTGGGGCCCCTTGTCTTTTTTTTCTTCCTGAAAACTTACTACAGAAAATTCCAGGTTTCAGGGTTGCAGTGAGTTGGATTTGAGTTGTTCAGATTCGAGGTAGGGGGGTGCCTGGGTGGCTCAGTGGGTTAAGCCTCTGTCTTCGGCTCAGGTCATGATCTCAGGGTCCTGAGATCGAGCCCCGCATTGGGTTCTCTGCTCAGCAGGGAGCCTCTGCTTGCCTCTCTGCCTACTTGTGATCTCTGTTGAATAAAAAATAAAGTCTTTAAAAAAAAAAAAAGATTCGAGGTAGGAAGCTGATGTTTGTGTACCCTGGTCATCTTGTTGAATGACATCACAAGCTGTGTAACTACATCTAAAATTCTAACAATGTTCATGCATTTGTCAGATATTTACTGAGCCAGACCCTTGACTAGGTACAAACACTGGAAAGAAGATCTCTATTTTCAGACCCATTTTATTTTAGTTCTGTGTGTCAAAACTCATAGTAAACTACGAAACTAAATTGTGTTGCTGTTCTAGAATTTTTTTGGTAGTAAATATCTCTCCTGGCATATACTGTTACTCAATAAGTGTTAAGTAAATCATGTATTTCTGATGGGGGTATTGTGATCCCTAGGGATCCCAGTTGGTTCTGGGATGGTGGTGAAAAGTTCTTACTCTTTTTATATATAAGTATAAATATACATAGGTCATATAAACAGATGGTGTATCTATCTTATTAAAATTTCATGGGGGAGACAGTGGTTAGGGGAAAAAAGTCTGAAAAAGCTCATTTAGGGAGTAAAAATGGAGAAAAGTTGAGAAACACTGAAATGAATCAATGTTGAAAATACTGTTTGTGCTCTTACCTGAGGTTTAGAAAATTCTGTTAGGAATTTTTTTTTTTTTTTAATTTTATTTATTTGTCAGCACACATACAGGCAGAGTGGCAGGCAGAGGGGGAAGGAGGCTCCCCGCCCAGCAGGGAGCCCGACACAGGACTTGATCCCAGGACACTGGGATCACGACCTTAGCCAAAGGCAGCCACCCAACTGACTGAGCCACTCAGGTGTCCCAGGAATTTTTATTGTAATAGAATTTGGCTTCTAGTTCAGTAGTAGGAAGAACAATTTTAGCATAGTTATAGGAGATTGTGAGTGGAATTTTAAGATCAAAGTTATTTTTGGTGGTTAATAATGTATAGGTAAAGTTTTGTGTGTCATCCCTCTGCCCTTTACCCCCAGTATCCTCTAGGAGGGGCTGGAAATTAAAGGACTGCATATAAATTCCTAATGGTTATTTTTACTCTGATTTCATTTTCTGGTTTCAGTTTCTTAAACACAGCTGTTAAGGTTTTATGCTCTATTAACAAAATAAGCTCAAAATAACATTTAAGAATTATACTTTAAGAAAAAAAAAGAATTGAACTGAAATTTCAATTTGTTCACTGAATTGAGCTTATCCTTTAATTTTTGGGTCTGTATTATATAAAATGGAAGCATGTTTAGTGTCCAAATATTCAGTTAATCCAGTTATTGAACACATTCTATATGTTGGTCTCTTCTTGGTGGTGGGGTTTCAGAGAAAAATCTCTTAACCCTCAAGGAGCATTCAGTTTTTGTAGAGGACATATGTGCAAATGATTTCCATAAAAAAGATCGCTGCCTTTAATGGAAGTACATGTTAAGTGCAGTGTGGACATAATGGGGATGCCTTGGATCAGCAGTGAAAACACTGTGCCGTGTTCTTGGCTCCCTCCTTGCCCTTGACTAGTTAGAAAAACTAGGATAAATGATTTGAATTCTTAGACCCTCAGTTTTCCCCTGGGCAAAATGGGCCTACATTTGTGGGCTGTTCCATAACCTATAGATTATAGGGACCCAGTGAAGTGGCATATGTGTAAGTGCTTTGAAAACTGCAAAGTGGGTGCTTTGGTGGCTCAGTTGGTTAAGCTACTGCCTTGGGCTCAGGTCATGATCCTAGGGTCCTGGGATCAAGCCCCACGTCTGGCTCCCTGCTCATTGGGGAGCCTGCTTCTCCCTCTCCCTCTGCTGCTCTGCCTGCTTGTGCTTTCTCTGTCAAATAAATAAATAAAATCTTAGAAAAAAAGAAAACAAAAGAAACCTGCAAAGTGCTGAACAATTGCAAATGGGTAATTACCTAGCCTTCAGAAGTGACTTAAAATTTATAGTGGTATTGATAAGTATTTAATATTTTCCTATTTTTATTGTTTCTTGATCCTCTGTATTTCATCTGCTTGGTTGAGTAGAACATTCCTCTTCTAACCCTTGTGATCACCAATTCTTCCCACCTTTCTCTGGTCCTACTGCGGTTTTTGATGCCCCCCTCCGTCCCGCCCCCGAGGGGTGGGGAGTTCTTGCTCCCTGACTTCAAAGCCAGGACCTTCTCTTTAGGATGGTAGGGCTGGGTTCTCTGGAGAAGGCATTGGCCCACAGTCCTTTCTTTGGTATTTTATTTCATTGAAAAAGGTTTTCCTATTTCCTTCCTGTCTTTTAATTTATTTTTCATTTTTTTTTTTCCTCACTGTAGATTGTTTGGCTACCAAAGCCCTTTCCCTGAGGGGTTTGAGAGTGGGGAGATGTGGGAACAGCAGTTTCCAAAGTTGCACTGGATTACAAAATTGTATTTCGTGCGAGGCTTTTTGTTAATGAGTTTAGGAATAAAGTAACAAGAAAAGTCTTGGTCTTCACAAGTTTATAGTCTAGTACTGGAGGGACAAAACATGTGTGAATTAAGGTACCAGCACCATCCTAAGTGCCACTTGGGTAGTGGAGACAGTGCATTTTTAGTTCAGAGGAAGTAGCGAATTAGGCTGAGGCTGTCCAGGAGGGTGTCAGGAGCAGAGGGGAGTTGAGCTGGGCATTATACTACTTATAGAAGGATGGGCATTCCATTCTAGGAGAGGAGAGGGAGCTGGGGCTTGCAACAAAATTCTATTCACGAAGGAGTTTGAAGCTGACTGGAAATTGCTTTTGGGATTAACTTTCTTTTGATTGTCATAGATAATCTTTTAAGGAGGCATCTCAACCAGGTGTCCCATGCACCTATGAAATTTTAAATTAGAAAGTTGTTTTAACATACGTTGGAGTGATTTTCATAAAATACTGGATTTGTTTAGAAATTTTTGTGTGTAAGTTTGAACTTAATCTGTCTATCCATCATCCATCTCTTGTTCTCAAATAGTTGAGGATCTTGTATGAACCTGGCAGTGTCCTGACTGCTGGGCTAGAAACATTAAAATGGTTTGATTCCACAGTCTCCACAGACTTACTTGTGAATGATAGGTCTGGAAGAGTAAAAGGAAAGCTCTAGGTTCTTGATTTTTAAAATTTTTTTTATTGTGGCAAAATATATGTCACATAAAATTTATGATTTGAACCATTTTAAAGTGTATAATTCAGTGCCATTAAGGACATTCAGATTGTTGTGATGGTACAACCATCATCACTAACCATCCGTAGAACTTTTTCATCGTTCCAGACTATACCCATTAAACACTAACTCGTTTCCCCCTTCTGCTCGCCTCTGGCACCACTATGGATAATCCCCAACTTGCAGTGGTGTGACTTAAAATTTTTTGATTTTATGATGATGTGAAAGGGATATGCATTCAGTAGAAACCGCACTTTGAATTTCGATCTTTTCCCAGGTTAGCGATGTGGCTGATGACACTCTCCCTTTATACCGGGCAGAGGATAGTGAGCAGCAGCTACCAGTCAGCCCCGTGGTCACCAGGGTCAACAACTGATAAACTTCGAACTATTCTGAACCCATACAACCATTCTGTTTTTTCACTTTCAGAACCGTTTTCGATAAATTACATGAGATATTGAATACTTTATTATAAAATGGGCCTTGTGTTAGTAATTTTGCCCAATTAAAGGCTAATTTTAAGTGTTCTGGGTAAGTTTAGGTGTATTAAATGCATTTTTAGCTTACAATTATATTTTCAACTCTGGGGTTTATTGTATGTAAGTTGAGGAAGATCTGTATTCTACTTCTTTTATCTCTGAATTTGACTGTCCTGGGTTACCATGTACAAGTGAAGTCATGTGTTTGTCCTTCTGTGTCTGTTTCACTTAGCATAGTATTTTCACAGTTTGTTCATATAGTGTGTATCGGAAATTTTATTCCTTTCTACGGCTAATCTTATTCCGTTATATGTATGTACTGCATTTTGTTTATCCATTTATTTGGTCATGGGCATTTTGGTTGTTTCTGCTTTTTAGCTATTGTAAGTTTGCTTTGAACATTGTTGTACAAGTATCTCTTTTGAGTCCCTGCTTCAGTTCTTTTGGCTATATACCTTAGAAGAGGGATGGCTAGGACATCTGGTAATTCTGTGTTTAATTTTTTGAAGAACTACCATATTGTTTTCAACAGTGGTTGGGCCAGTTGACATTGCCAACAGCAGTGCACAAGGATTGCAATTTCTGCATGTCCTGGCCAACATTTGTTGTTTGTTTGTTTGTTTTGGATGATAGCCATTGTAACAGGTGTTAAATGGTTTTGATTTGTATTTCTCCAATGATTGGTGATGTTGAACATCTTTTTATGTGCTTACTGGACATTTGTATGTCATCTTTGAAGAAATACCTATTCAAGTCTTTTTTTTTTAATAAAGATTTTTATTTATTTATTTGACAGTGATCACAAGTAGGCAGAAAGGCAGGCAGAGAGAGGAAGGGAAGCAGGCTCCCCGCTGAGCAGAGAGCCTAATGTGGGGCTCCATCCCAGGACCCTGGGATCATGACCTGAGCTGAAAGCAGAGGCTTTAACCCACTGAGCCATCCAGGCCTTTTTTTTTTTTTTTTTTTTTTAAGTTTTTATTTATTTGACAGAGATCATAAGTAGGCAGGGAGGCAGGCATAGGGAGAGGGGGAAGGAGGCTCCCCTCTGAGCAGAGAGCCCAATGCGGGGCTTGATTCAAGGACCCTGAGACCATGACCTGAGCTGAACGCAGATGCTTAACCCACAGAGCCACCCAGGTCCCCCCCCCATTTAAGTCTTTTGCCTGTTTTTATTTTTTGCTTTTATTTTTTGAAGATTTTATTTATTTGACAGAGAATGAGGGGGAGAGGGAGAGAGCACAAGCAGGGGAGCAGCAGAGGAAGTGGGAGAAGCAGACTTCCTGCTGAGCAGGGAGCCCAGCTCAGGGCTCAATTCCAGGGCACTGGGATCATGACCCCTGCCAAAGGCAGGTGTCTAACTGACTGAGCCACCCAGGTGCCCCCTTTTGCCTGTTTTTTTAAAATCAGTTTGTTTTGTTTTTGAGATTTAGAGGTTCTTTATATATTCTGGGTATTAATCCCTTAGTAAATACATGATTTGCAGCTATTTTCTCCTATTATGTAGGTTTCTTTTTACTATGTTGGTAGTGTCCTTTGATCTACAAGTTTTTAGCGTTAAGTCAGCTTTATTTTTTTTCTTTTGTTGCCTATGCTTTTGGTGGAATATCCAAGAAGTCATTTCAAAATTTAATGTCCTGAAGCTTTTCTGCTGTGTTTCCTTCCACTAGTTCTATAGTTTTAACTCTCTTGTTTAGGTCTTTGATCATTTTGAGTTAGTTTTTGTGTATGGTATAAAGTAAGGGTCTAACTTCATTCTTTTGCATATGGATACCCAGTTATGTCAGCAGCATTTGCTGACAAGATTGTCCTTTCTCCATTGAATGTGGCATGCTTGTCAAAAATCACAGGACTATACACGCAAGGATTTATTTCTGGGCCCTCTTGTAGTCCATGGGTCTCTATGTCCTTATGATAGTAGCACATTGTTTTGGTTATTGTAGCTTTGTAATAAGTTTTGGAATCAGTAATTGTGAATCCTTCAGCTTTGTTCAAGCTGTAAGTTTTTGAAAATGGGTAAAAAACCCATCGATCTGCCTAAAAGTTTAGAGCCCTTGAAAGGAGCTCAGAAGTCTGATTCGGACAGTATCCTAAAGTCTGTTGACTTGTCTTTATATAAACTGTCTGCTGATTTGTCCTGGGTTGGGAAGGTGTTTAGGAAATTCAGAAGGAAAAAAAGAAAAAAAAGAAAAAGGAAATTCAGAAAGAGTGATCCAGTATCCAATTATTTATACTTAACCTTATGTATGTTTACCTTAGTACTTCAGTAGGCAGTTACAAATCTGGGTTTCTGGAAATGGAGATTTGGAGCTGCATCTTTCCCCTAAGATTGTTCCTATACTCTTTGTCATAGTCCGTTCTCCAGCCGCATAGTTGCTTAGGTCACACTCCATAGCCTTCTCTTTCACTGTCCACATCCAGTAGGTAACTCAGTCTGCATTCTTTGAATTTGTCTTCTCCTCTCTATTTTCAAGGTGACAGCCTTACTTCTGGTCCTCACTTATTCTCCCCTAGATTGATTCTCCCCAGTGACTGTTTAAAATGTTCACCACTCCCTTAAAGTCTCTTGTTTTACTCCTTCCTTGCTCTGAGTCTGTATATAAAGAGTTTTCCTTTACCTCTCTTCCTCCATCTACCTTTATCTACCACTGCTTTCTGTTACAGGAGGAGGGGCTTCTACTTAAAATTAACCCCCTTCCCCAGTTCAGTATGTTCTCCTTCTTTGGAAATTGTGTTCCCTCAGCTCTTAGGTCTCCGTCTCCTCCATCCATCCATCTCCTCCAGTGAGTGCACATTACCATTCGTCATCATGGCTTTATTTTCCCTGTAGCTTTGTAGATGTGATTATAAACTTTGTTACTAGAAAGTTTACTTAACCTTCAGTACAATTGCATTGAAGGTCTAGAGTTTGTTTTTTTATGTGGTTTCTTTCACTGTTTAGTGTGTGAAGTGACTCTTCTCTAACCTCCGGATTTCCTAGATCACATTTTGGGTGGTGCTTTTGCTTGGTTTGTGGAACAGTGGCAGCCTTTTCTTATTCCTATAGTGAAAAACCTGTTACCATCTTAGTGGCTGGTAAGACAATGCCTGTGAAGGGAGGAGTTCCTCCTGTGGGCTGTTGTCCATTTTTTAATGAGGAAAGGAAAAGTGATTCCCTTATCACTGGTATAGTGTGTGGGAATGCTGAGTGCTGTGAGGAGTGGGGAGTTGAGGGGGGTTGTGCCCAGAGAAGAATGTTGGAAATGGTAGGGAATACTTTTGAGCAGAATATTGAATGAGATGTAGCTTGTCACTTGATGGGAAGCTAGCATTCTAAACAGGATATATTGTTGACAGGGTATATATGAAAATAATTATATGGGAAAGTCTAAAACTTTCTAAAAATGATGTTATTTTACACAGCTAAAGAAGAAAATCTGTTGTCTAATAATGAGAACTAAGTTACGAGGAGTAGTTTGTGTGGAATAGGGAAAACAAAAAGTAATTAGTACCTTGTGACCTTTGAACATAAGTTGAAGTGATACTGGCAGCAGTTGGAGGTTTTAAAGATAAAGTAATGCTGTAAACTGAATTTTAAGAAAGGCGGTTCCTTTAAGTGAAGAAAGAATCGGTAGATGGAGAAGCGGGAGGCAGGAATATTGGTAATGGGCTTGAGGGTATTAGAATTTGTGATATTTGGTGCCTGGGTCTTTGATACTGAGAGCACAGTCTTGATCAGAAAGATAATTTTTATAGAAGTAATAGGATTTAATTACCATTAAAGCTTAGAGGAAAGAAGATGATTGGTTTAAGGAACTATTAGAGTAGTAATACTATCCTGATTATTTTCTTGTATAAGTCTGTGCTCCTTGTGGAAAAAGATGTAGAAAATAATGCATGCTTGAGCTCAAGGGGGGCAGAGCAGAGGGAGAAGCAGACTCCCCACTGAGCAGGGAGCCCAAGTGGGGCTTGATCCCAGGACCCTTGATCATGACCTGAGCTGAAGGCAGACGCTTAACTAACTGAGCCGCCCACGTGCCCTGAGAATTGGTTTAAACAAGTTTTCTCACAGTTCTGGAGGCAGGAAGTCTGAAGATTTGGTTGGATTCTGGTGAGTTTCCTCTTTCAGTATCCTCACATGGCAGGGAGGCGCAGCAAAATCTGTGTTGTCTCTTCTGATGAGGGCCCCACACTCATGACTTCATCAAAACTTAATTATCGGTCAAAGGCCCCATCTTCAGTAACATCACATGGGGGCTAGGGCTTCATAATACGAATTTTTGGAGTATACAGTTCAGTTCATAGCAACATGTTTTTGGAGTAAAGGAATGAAAGGTTGCTGTTTTATTCATATTAGTATTCATATTGAATTATAATTTTATTTCCATGCTGTGCCTTCTGTCTTAACCTCTGCTTAGCAATGTTTTGGCACTCAGTAGATGTTTATTGAATTCAGATTATATTTTCCTGTTTAAAGAATTAAAAATACGTTTTATTGTATGTAACTTTGTGTCTCTGTCTCCCAGATGAGATTGATTTACCGCTAGAAAATCAAACACGCACCAATATCTAATAAACAAATGTTTTATGGTGACTTGGTAGAAAGCTTAACATGCTTTCATTACTATATATGCTTTTCAAAATGTCCTCAACTTAAAATACTGCCAGTGTGATGTAGTGGTGAAAGCACCGTAGGGTCCCAGCACTGGCCTTTAGTTAGATGTGTGCTGGTTCCGTAGTGTGAACGTGGGCATATTTTTCCTCTAAACTTCAGATTTTTCTTTTCTTTCTTTTTAAAAAAATTTTATCTTTAATCTACACCCAGCGTGGGTCTTGGACCTACTACACTGAGATCAGGAGTCGCCTGCTCCACCAACTGAACCAGCCAGGTGCCCCTGAACTTCAGATTTTTCAAATGTAAAATGATAGTGTTTTCCTAGGTTATTCTGAGGTAATTTATATATGTGAAAACAGCTTTGCAAACTGAATTGTTCTTGTATTGTGTTTATTTTATAGTTAGGTTTTTGTTAATAATCTGCTGTTAAATACATTTTTTAAAACTTCACTGGTCAAATGAGTATACATTTTGCCAAGGATCTGTTAAAAAATCTCTTTTCTTTTCTTTTTTTTTTTTTTTTTTTTTGAGAGGAAGTCAGTTTGTCCTCACACTTAGTTTTGTGTTTTCGGATTGAAGTGATCAGTGGCAAGTCTGGAAAGAAAAGTGAGTACGATAGTCCCCCGTTAAATAAAGGGTAATGTTCCAAGACCCTCAGTGGAGGCCTGAAACCCTGAATAGAACCTAACCCTGTGTGTGTGTGTGTGTGTGTGTGTGTGTGTGTATACATACTGTGTTTTTTCCTGTACATGCATATTTATGGTAAAGTTTAATTTATAAATGAAGCACAGTAAGAGATTAACAGCTAATAATTGAGCAGTTAAAACAGTATCCTGTAGTAAAAGTTATGTGAATGTGGTCTTTCTCTTTCTCAAAATGTCTAATTGTACTGTACTCACCCTTCTTCTTTTGATGATTTGAGATGATAAAATGCCTACATGATGAGATGAAGTGAGGTAGATGAGTAGGGACATTGTGACGTAGCATTAGACTACTGTTGCCCTGACAATAAAGTCAGAAGGATTATCTGCTTCTGGAAGGTGGTGGGTGGAACATGGGTAACTGAAACTTGGAGGAGGAGGGGGAGGGGAGGGATTACGCTAATATTTTCTTTCACTTTCATGGGGCTCAAGTGAAGCACACCTAGATTACCCATTAAACAAATAGGTCTTGTAAGGCAAGAATAATAGAGCCAGGGGTTTGGAGCTAGAGAGACCAGTTTCACTTCTGCTTTGCCATCAGTGACTGTGGTAGGTTCCATAATTCCCTTGAGCCTCCGTTTCACTATCTTGTGAAAATGGAACAGTAATGCGTACTTTATAAAGTCTTCTAAGGGTTAGACATGGTGTACCACTAAATGCTTAGCCCAGTTTTAGCATATAGTAGGCACTTGGTATATGGTAGACTATGACTGTGTGCATATTGAGGAAAAAAAGGATTTGGGGAGGATATGTTTGAAATGTTAATAGAAGTTGCCCTTGAAGGACTGGGTGAGAATGGAAGGGGAGGGTGGGGACTTTAATTTTCACTTGTATACTTCTATTTGAAAACAGTTTTTATTTTTTTAAATTTTTATTTATTTACCTATTTTTTAAATATTTATTTATTTGACAGAGAGTGAGCACACAAGCATGGGGCGAGCTGGAGAGAAAGAAGCAGGCTCCCCTCAGAGCAGGGAGCCCAATATGGGGCTTGATCCCAGGACACTGAGATCATGACCTGAGCCAAAGGCAGATGCTTGACTGACTGAGCCACCGGGGTGCCCTGAAAACAATTTTTAAACAAGTGAGAGGGACTCAGCTGTTCTCAGGAAGGGTGTATAAATAAGACAAGGGGTGCCTGGCCTGCCCAGTTGGTGGAGCATGCAACTCTTGATATTTGGGTTGTGAGTTCAAGTCCCATGTTGGATATAGAGATTACTTAAAAATCTTAAAAAAAAAAGTGTTTATACAGGATGAGACCACTGAGCATTATACCTGGGGAGTGGATGGGAGAAGCCTGAGCAGCAGCTGCTGAGCCTTGCAGCAGAGTGGTGGTGTGGAAGCCCTGGGGAGGTGGGGCAGTGTCAGCAGCATCAGACGTTTCAGGGCAGTTATTTAAGAGAAGGTTCCTTGGGAGTTGTATCACATTGCGTGGGTTTGAGAGTGAAAGGGAAGTGATGGAGAGTTATTTTTTGACTTAACAGTTGACCCTTGAACAGTGTGGATATTTGGGCATCAACACCAACCATTGCCCTGTGTGTTAGAAAATTCATGTATAGCTTTTGACTTCCCCAGAGCCTAACTAATAGCCTGCTGTTGACTGAAGGCCTTACTGATAATGTAAGGTCTGTTATCACAATTTTGTATATTGATTATATGCTGTATTCTTTAAATTAGAGAAAAGGAACACCTGGGTGGCTCTTCTGGTAAGTGTCTGCCTTTGGCTCAGGTCGTGATCTCAGAGTCCTGGCATTGAGCCGCGCATTGTGCTCTGTGGGGAGTCTGCTTCTCCCTCTCCCTTTGCCCCATCCCCACTGTGCCCTTGCTTGCTCTCAAATAAATAAATAAAATCTTAGAAAATGTTATTAAAGTCCTGAGGAAGAGGAAATACATTTGCAGTGCTGTACTATGCTGAAAAAAATCTGCAGATAAGTGGACCTGTGTAGTTCAAACTCATGTTATTCAAAGGTCAACTGTAGTTTGGTTTTATTTGTTTATTTGAGAGAGGGAGTGAGCGAGCTTGGGGGGGGGTACACGGAGAGGGAGAAGCAGGTTCCCTGCTGAGCAGAGAGCCTGACTTGGGGCCTGTGGGGCTGTGTCCCATCTGGGATTGTGACCTGAGTGGAAGGCAGACGTTTAATGGACTGAGCCACCCAGGCACCTGGGGTCACCTGTAGTTTGAAGGAGTTTGTGGTGAATGGGGAGGATATAGGGCAGGACTGGTCCATGTCTTCCTAGCAGGCCAACTTGAGGATGTTTGCATATCAATAGGAAGGTACTACTGTTGGGGCAGAGGTTTAAGATGCTTTAGAATGACAGGAATTGTGAGGAAAGGTACTTTTTTTTTTTTTTAATTTTATTTATTTGACAGAGAAACACAGCGGGAGAGGGAACACAAGCAGGGGGAGCAGGAGAGGGAGAAGCAGGCTCCCTGTAGAGCAGGGAGTCTGATGTGAGACTCTATCCCAGGATCCTGGTATCATGACCTGAGCCAAAGGCAGCCACTTAACTACTGAGCCACCCAGGGGCCCCGAGGAAAGGTACTTCTTGAGATGGAGGAGCATGGGTAATGTGTGAGCCTTAGGCAGTTTTTCTGTTGTAACCGGACAAAAGAATGAGGATGGACAAAGTTGAGTTTATTGGTTTGGTTCATTGCTAGAAGTTGAGGCCATTCCTATCAGATGGCATTTACCTCTTATGAAGTCATCTGCTTCATAAAACGGAAGCATAAATGTAAACACAAGAGATTTGAGGAGAACGGAATTTTGAAATAGCAGCCGTGGGGAATGGTCAGAGCTTTGATGAGGGAGGCTTATAGAAGGATTTGCCAGGTATTATCGATGACTTAGTTTAAGTTGTTCGGAGATTGCAAGATATTTTTCCCCCACTAGCAGTTCAGAAGCACAGAAAAGGAGACAGTGGACAGTTGGATTGTCTGGAGTTGGGTTTTGCTAGGCAAATGCAATGGAAGAAAAATAGAAAATGTACTTAGGAAATTAGCAAGGGTGTAGTTGAAGTGGTGTATTCTCAGCTTGTTTTCCCTATTTTTGAATTGGGAATAATAATAGTACCTCAGAAGGTTATTATGGAGGTGTAAATGAGTTACTGCACGTTTAGTATTTAGAATAATATTTGGCATGTGAGTGCTCAGTAAACGATTGTGTGCTTACTGGAGGAGAGGGTAAAAATGGAGGGGGCTGATGTGAGGAAAGGAGGGAGGCTTGGGATTGGAGTCCCCACATATTAAGGAAGAATTGGATGTAGATTGAATTTATTACTTGGATTGGGTTCTAACAGAGGTTTTTGGGGTTTGAGGCTGGTATGCAAGTTCCTACGGAGTGGGATTCTTATCCTGGAGTCAGTGGTAGAATTCAGGATAAGACACTTGAATGGGGAAAAAAGAATTTCTTTAAAAATAAAAAAATTGAAACAAGAGTTGACATATATTACTTACAGGTGTATAATGTAGTGAGTCAGCATTTACATACAAAATGCTCACCACAGTAAGTGTATTTGTCATTTGTCATCATACAAGGTTATTGCAGTGTTACTATGTACCCTATGCTATCTTTTTCATCCTTGTGAGTTACTTATTTTATAATGGGAAGTTTGTACTTCTTAATTGCTATTCATCTATCCCACACCCTCCTCCCCTCTGACAACAAGTTTGTTCCTTATGAGTCATTTTCTGTTTTCTGTTCTTGTTGGTTTGTTTTATAGATTCCACTTATATATGAAATACAGTATTTGTCTTTGACTTATTTCACTTAGCATACCTTCTAGGCCCATTCATTTTGTGAAGGGCAAGATTTTATTCTTTTCTATGACTGAATAATATTGTGTATATATGCCATCCCTTTATCATCTTTCTGCCGTTGGACACTTAGATTGCTGCCATATCCTGGCTGTTGTAAATGATGCTGCAGTAAACATAGGGATGCGTATATCTTTTCAAATTAGTGTTTTCCTTATTTTTAGGTAAATATCCAGAAGTGGAATTACTGAATTGTATGATAATTCTATTTTTAGTTTTTTGAGGAACCTCCATACTGTTTTCAAGAGTGGCTGTAACCAGTTTACTTTTCCACCAACAGTGTATGAGGGTTCATTTCTCTCCATATCCTTGTCAAGTATTTGTTATATCTTGTCTTTTTGACACTAGCCAGTCTGACTGATGTGATGTGATTTCTCATGGTTTTGATTTGGATGATCCTGGTGATTACTGATATTGAACACCTTTTCATGTATCTGTTTGCCATCTGTATGTCTTCTTTTAAAAAATGTTCAGGCCCTTTGCCTATTTTTAAGCAGATTATGGTTATTATTTTGATGTTGTCTGAGTTCTTTCTATATTTTGGATATTAACCACTTATCAGATACATGATTTCTGAATATCTTCCATTCAGCAGATTGCCTTTCCTTGTGATGATGGTTTCCTTCACTGTGCAAAAGCTTTTTAGTTTGGTGTAGTCCCTATTTTGTCTGCTTTTTTCCCCCTTGCCTCTGTAGACATATCCAGAAATATGTTAAGGCTGCCGCCTATGAGTTTACTATGTTTTCTTTAGGAGTTTTATGGTTTCAGGATTTATATTTAGATCTTTAATCTGTTTTGAGTTTATTTTTGTGTATGGTGTAAGTGGTCCAGTTTCATTCTTGTGCATGTAATGTCTAGTTTTCCCACACCCATTTATTGAAGAGACTGTGTTTTTCCTATGGTACATTCTTTCTTTCCTTTTTTTTTTTTTTAAAGCCTTTATTTATTTATTTGGCAGAGATGCAGTGAGATTGACCTTAAAGTTATGGGTTTATTTCTGGGCTCTCTCTCAGTCCTCTTCCATTGATTTATGTGCCAGTATCATACTGTTGTGATTATTATAGCTTTGTAGTATAGTTTGAAATCTGGGATTGCGATACCTTCATGAACTTCCTTCTTTTTTCTCAAGATTGCTTTGGTTCTAGTCTTTTTGTAGTTTCATACGACTTTTAGGATTTTTTGTTTGTTTGTTTAGTTCCGTGAAAAATACTGTTGGTATTTTCATAAGGATTGCATTAAATCTGTAGCTCTTTGTATAGTGTGGATATTTTAATAATACTAATTTTCCAATCCTTTAGCATGATATATCTTTCCATTTATTTGTGTCTTCAGTTTCTTTCATCAGTGTCTTAACAGTTTTCAGCATACAGGTCTTTCCATTCTTGGTGAGATAGATGTATGTATGTATGTATGTATGTATTTATTTAAAAGATTTTATTTTATTTATTTATTTGTCAGAGAGAGAGAGACAGAGACAGAGAAAGAGAGAGAGAGAGAGATAACATGCATGCACAAGCAGGCAGAGTGGCAGGCAGAGGCAGAGAGAGAAGCAGGCTCCATGCCCAGCAAGGAGCCTGATGTGGGACTTGATCCTAGGAGCCTGGGATCACTACCAGAGCCGAAGGCAGTGGTTTAACTGGCTGAGCCACCCAGGCGTCCCTTTGGTGAGATTTATTGCTAGGTATTTTTATTCTTTTTGATGGAATTGTTAGTGAGATTGTTTTCTTACTTTGTCTTTCTGATAGCTTGTTACTATTGGATAGAAACAGCAGATTTTTGTGTATTGGTTTTGTATCCTGCAGCTTTACCAAGTTCATTTCATGTTCTAACAGTTTTTTGGGAGGGTTTTTAGGATTTTAGATGAGATTTTTATAGTATCATGTCATCTGCAAATAGTGACAGTTTTACTTTTTTCTTACCAGTTTGAATGCCTTTTATATATATATTTTTTCTTGTCTGATTGCTGTGGCTGGGGCTTCCAGCACTGTTTTGAGTAAAAATGGCAAGAGCAGACATCCTTGTCTTGTTCCTAATCTTAGAGGAAAGGTTTTTGGCTTTTCATCCTTGAGTATGATATTAGCCGTGTGTGGGTTTGTCGTTTGTGACTTTTATTATGTTGAGGTATGTTTTTCCTAAACCTACTTTGTTGAGGGTTTTTATCGTGAGTGGATTTTATACTTTGTTAAATGCTTTTTCTGCATCTGTTCAGATGATACTGTGGTTGTTTTTATACTTGATAATGTGGTGTTGTATCATGAATATTGAACCATGATCCATTTATGAATATTGAACCATGTTCGCATCCCAGGAATAAAGCCCAGTTGATTGTGGTGATTATTTTAGAATATATTGTTGGGTTCAGTTTGCTGATATTTTGTTGTGGGTTTTTACGTCTGTATTCATTAGAGATAGTGGCCTGTAGTGTTTTTTGTTTTGTTTTTGGTAGTGTCTTTATCTGGTTTTGGTGTCAGGGTAATGATGGCCTCAGAGAATGAATTTGGAAACTCGCATTCCTCTTCTAGTTTTGAAATAATTGGAGAAGAATAGGTATTAATTCTTCTTTATTTTATTTTTATTTTTATTTTTTTTAAGTAATCTCTGTGCCCAACATGGGGCTTGAACTCATGACACAGAGTTAAAGAGTTGCATGCTCCACTGACAGAATCAGCCAGGCACCCACCCCTCTTTTACTGTTTCGTAGAATTCACTGATGAAGCCACATGGTCCTGGACTTTATTTGTGGGGAGTTTTTTGATGAGTGATTGAATTTCATTACTAGTAATCAGTCCGTTCAATTTTCTCTTTCTTCTGTATTCCTAGGAATTTATCTATTTCTTGTAGATTGCCAAATTTGTTGGCATGTGATTCTTTGTAGTAGTCTTTTATAATCCTTTGTATTTCTGTGGTGTTCTGTAACTTCTCTTTCATTTTTTATTTGATTCAAGTCCTTTTTTTCTTGATTAGTCTGTCTAAAGGTTTATCAGTTTTATTTTTTTCAGAGAACCAGCTCTTCGTTTCATTGATCTTTTTTATATTTGGTCTTTATTTTGTTTCTGCTCTGATGTTTTAGAATTTCTTTCCTTTCTTCAAACTTTGGGCCTTGTTCTTTTTCTAGTCCTTCCAGGTATAAGGTTAGGTTGTTTGAGATTTTTCTTGTTTCTTTAGGTAGGCCTGTATTACTGTAAACGTTCCTCTTAGAACTGCAGGGAAAAGGTTTCTTTATTTTGTAAGGACCTATAACTGAAAATTAACCTCTGCTTCAGTTATGAATGTAGGCAGGCAACAATCTAAAGTGTTAGCAGTGTCTGAGTTTGATATCAATAGAAACTAGAGAATTTTCATATCATAAGACAGCTGTTGTAGACACCTCACATCATTGTGTGCTCATCACTACATTGGAATTATAGTAGTTATTTGACTTGCCACCAGAATTTGTTTAATGTGCTAATAAAGCACATATCACAAATTTGTTTACTTTTAATATTTTCATAACTGTCAGTGATTTGGTTTCCTTTGTAATCCTGTTTTTTTAAAATGCACTTAACAGAGAGGGTAAATACTTAATTTTCTTTTTAAGGCCAGGTTTCAGATAAAGGAGGTTAGTATTACTTCCTGTGAGGTGTGGGTATTTTTTTTTCTTTTCTTTTTAAAAATTATGTCTTGTGTTTTTCTTTTTAAATATGTTCTTGTGTTTCTGTCACTTACCTTGATCTTTTTGATGTTCAGATTGTCCCACCTTTGGCCTGTGGGAATTTCTTTCTTTTGGCTTCAGTGTTCTTTTGATAGGACCTATTGACCTTTGATAACTTGCTTTCTGTCAACACCAACTGCTGTCCCAGGCTTCTCTTATAGATGCCTTATTTCAGACCTAGAATCCATCATTCCTTTAGCGAATGCTAGTTTTTATTTGTGGGGAGTAGACTGGTTACTGGGTATACTCAGTGTTAATGGGTTGTGATTGGTTGGTTCTAGGACTTTTTAGTGCACAGAGAATAGGTTTTCTTTCCTTTTTTTTTTTTTAAGATTTTTATTTATTAGAGAGCAAGCACCAGCAGGGGAGGGGCAGAGGGAGAAGCAGACCCCCCCTGAGAAGAAGACCTGTTGTGGGGCTCAATCCCCGACTTGGGGCTCAATCCGTGCACTCCAGGATCATGACCTGAACTGAAGGCAGATATTTAACTGACTGAGCCACTCAGGTGCCCCTAGAATATATTTTCATTGGGGGACAGAGCTAGCAAACACTTTTTAGGAGGGAAAAAAATCAGTTATATAGTTTCTGGTTCAAATTTAACATTGTGGATTTTTATTTTACTCACTGGATTTTATACTTTATCTCCTTTTCTCATTGAAAATCTTGATTTCTAAAGTATTAACATATTTGTATTGGCTTACTGTATGTATTAAAATAGTTTCAGCGGTACCTGGGTGGCTCATTCAGTTAAGTAGTCTGCCTTGGGCTTAGGTTATGATCTTGGGGTCCTGGGATTGAGTCCCATATTGGGCTCTGAGCTGAGTGGGGAATCTGCTTCTCTCTCATCCTCTGCCTCTTCTCTTCCCCTCTGTTCTTTCTCTCTCTCTCAAATAAATAAAATGTTAAATAAAATGTTTTCAAAAATAATAATAATTACTACTAATTGATTGTTGAGTTCAGCCTTAAGTTTCTGTGTAGTACTTTTTAAAAAAAATTAATTAATTAATTTTAGAGAGAGGGACAGCATGAGTTGGGTGGGGCAGAGGGAGAAGGAGGGAGAGAATCCTGAGCAGGCTCCATGCTCAGTGCTGAGCCAGACCTTGCTCTGATGACCCTGAGAGCATGACCTGTGCCAAAATCAAGAGTCAGATGCTTGACCCCCTGAGCCACCTATGTGCCCTACTGTGTAGTACTTTTACTGAAGATGTACATTTAAAATGCTGCCTTCTTTCTATTTCATTCCTTCCTTCCCCTATTGGTAATTTTTTTTTTTAAGATTTTTTATTTCTTTATTTAACAGAGAGCGAGATCGCAAGTAGGCAGAGAGGCAGGCAGAGAGACAGGAGGAAGCAGGCTCCCTGCTGAGCAGAGAGCCCATGTGGGGCTCGATCCCAGGACCCTAAGATCATGACCTGAGCCGAAGGCAGAGGCTCAACCCAGTGAGCCACCCAGGTGCCCCATCTATTGGTAATTTTTAAAAAAATAGTTTGGGGTTTATCTTTCCAGTGTTTCTTAGTAAAATTATATATATTCATTCTTGCCCCTCTCCTCCATATACAAAGGATAACCTATTATATATGTTGTTTAGTGTCTTCCTTTTTACATGTTCTAGCCTGAAGATTGTTTTTATCATTATGTAGAGGTCTTTTATGGCTCTGTATTATTTTATTATGTGTATATCTTTCTGTATTCATCAAGTCCTTTATTGATGGATTTATGGGATGTTTCCAAGTTTTCCCAACTTCAAATAATGTCACATTTAATGACCATATGCATATATTGTTTTGTATTTATGAATTTTTTTTCACAGTAGATTCCTAGAAGTAGGATTGTCTGGTTGAAGGGTACATAATGATTTTTCTAGATTTCCAAATTCCCCTTGGTAGTAGTGGTGTCCGCTCTGCGTTCCCATCATAGTGTGTAAGAGTGCCTATTGTTCTCATCTTTGTTAACACAGCATGTCGTCATATTACTGGATTTTTGCTAGCCTTGATAGGTAAGCATTGTTTTCTGTAGCTTTAAAAATTGTAAAATATACACAGCATGGAAGTTACTATTTTAACCATTGTTCGCTGGCACAAGGACATTCTCATTGTTATGTAGCCATCACCACCATCCACCTCAAAAAGCACTACATCATCCCAGACTAAAACTCTACCCTTTAAATAACTCCCCATTACCTGCCCACCTCCCCTGGGCAACCACCATTCTGCTTTCTGTTAATGAATTTGACTATTCTAGGTACCTCATGTAAGTGGAATCATTATGCTTGCCTTCTTGTGACTGGCTTATTTCACTTGATAAAATGTCACCCAGGTTTTTCCATGTTATAGCATGTGTCAGAATTTCTTTTTAAAGCTAAAATGGTACATTGTATGTATATACCATATTTTGCTTATCTAGTCATCTGGTGATGGACACTGGTTTCTTTTTGAACTGGGTTTTTTTTGTTGACGGATTCTTAATGTAATTTAAGCATGTATTTTCTTACGAATGACAGAAAGTATCTTTCCATATGTTTAAGTCCTTTTGTGAATTTTTCTGTTTATGTCTTTGCTGCTGCTGCTTTTTTTTTTTTTTTAAAGATTTTATTTATTTATTTGATAAAGAGAGAGCATGAGTAGAGGGGCAGAGGCAGGGGCAGAGGGAGAGTGAGAAGCAGATTCCCTGCTGAGTAGGGAGCTTGACGGAGGGCTTGATCCCAGGATCCCAAGACCATGACCTGAGCTGAGGGCAGATGCCCAACCAATTGAGCCATTCAGGGGCCCCTTGCCTTTTTTTTTTTTTTTTTTTTCCTTTTGGAAAGGGAGTGTGGTGGTGGGAAGGGGCAAAGGGAGAGAGCAGATTCCATAAAAATAAAGGTTCCATATCCAGCACAGTACCCAATGGAGGACTTGATCTCATGACCCTTAGATCATCACCTGAGCTGAAAGCAAGCGTTAGGTGCTTAACTGACTGAGCCACCCAGATGCCCCTGTATCTTTTGCTTTTATAAAAATTGAGTATTCATCTTTTTTTCCTTTAATTTTTAATAATTGTATATTAGAGATATTAGCCTTATATCTGTGATTTTTTTTTTTTTTTGTTTTTAAGATTTTATTTGTTTGACAGAGAGAGACAGTGAGAGAGGGAACACAAACAGTGGAGTGGAGGGAGTGGGAGAGGGAGAAGCAGACTTCCCGCTGAGCAGGGAGCCTGATGGGGGGCTTGATCCCAGAATCCTGGAATGATGACCTGAGCTGAAGGCAGACGCTTAAACGACTGAGCCACCCAGGCACCCCTGTGATACATTTGCCTTTGTTTTTTGACTTACGGTGTTTACCATGCAGTCTTTAAAAAATTTGTATAATTTATCAGTCTCTTTTTTCTTTTAGATTCAGGTAATAGCTGCAGTTTTTTCCCCACACCAGGGTATGAAAGTATTCACTCCTTTTTTCTTTTAGTATTTACATTGTTTCATTTCACATTTCAGTCCCTGATCCATTTGGACTTCCATTTAGAAATATAGTATGAAGTATGGATACAGTTTTCTTTTTCTGAGTGGCTATATCCATCTTCCCATTTTATACTGATTTGAGGTTACAGTTTTATCATGTATTAGATTTCAATATATTGGTTTTTTTTTTTTTAAAGATTTTATTTATTTATTTATTTGACAGACAGAGAGCACAAGTAGGCAGAGAGGCAGGCAGAGAGAGAGAGGAGGAAACAGGCTCCCTGCTGAGCAGAGAGCCCGATGTGGGGCTCCATCCTGGGACCCTGGCATCATGACCTGATCCGAAGGTCAGGTTAAAGCCCACTAAGCCACCCAGGTGCCCCTCAATATATTCTTGAGTCTCTTACTGAATTTTATTCTTTTGGTCGTTTGTTCATGTATTGGTATCCTAACATTTAATTTCAAGAGGCTTTAAATCTGTTTTACTGTCTAGTAGGGCACTTTGATTTTCTGTTCCTTACATATTGTTCCCTCCTCCTCCCCAGTTTTCCCGGTTATTTTTTTGAATTTATCTTTTTTTTTTTCTTTTTTTCTTTTTTAGTAGGTTCTTTCATTTATTTCTCTTATGAGCTTAGTTGTAGCTGGATTTAAAGGGATATGGGACTAGTAAAGTCAACAGGTCCAGGTTGGGGACCAAAGATGATACCAGAAACAGGTTTCTGATTACTCTTCCTTTTAGTAGTACTAGTTTTGTGAAGGTACTCAAGGAGCTGCTTTAGGCAGTGGTAGTCTCTTTAGCCGCCTTTATCGTAGCCAGCATCCACTGCTTTTGTTTTGCCAGGCACTTCGTGGCAGAATAATGTGCCCCCCATGATAGTGGTGATGGTCCTGGTAGGCCTTGGCCATCTGGGTGAACTGAGCCAGCTCCTTGGCACAGTTCTGCCTGTAGCTCTCACATTCCCTCTGCTGACAGGTCTTCAGCCTTTACTGGATAATGTTGACAATTTCTTGATCAACTTTACAGTCTCTTCTCTATTGCATTTCTGCTTCAGACATGCACAAGATAACCTTTTCCTGGCACTCGGTGATGTCTGGCACGTGGCGGAACTCCTGGTGGTAGTAGTAGTACCTGTTCTTCTCATGCCACTGCTATATAAACTCTCTGCTAGGTTCGCCGGCCTGTCCATGAGGAGGTGGAAGGCCTTCGTCAGATAGGTTATGGGGTTGGGCAGTGAGGTCTGTGGTGCGGGCGCAGGCATACGGCGCAGGGTCTCAGGATCTCCGGGTGGAGTATGTGTCCTTGTCCCAGCTGTCTGGCATGGTGGCAGCACACGGGGGAGGGGGGCAGATTCACTCTCTGACACACAACCCTCGCCTCTGCCTGGGTCCCATGGCCTCTATTTATTTTTATGAACTTTATTTTTAACTTTTATAGCTCTAGATAAAAACAAAACTTGCTATTTTTATTAGGATGATACTAATTTTATAAGTTAGGAAGAACTGATAACATAATGTTGTTTCTGTATCCAAGAGTGAGACATTTTCCATCTTCCAGGTCTGTTTTTAAGTCTTGCAGGGAAGTTTTAAGCTTGCTTTCTTTCTTTTTTTTTTAAGATTTTATTTATTTATTTATTTATTTGACACACACACACACACACACACACACACACACACACATCACAAGTAGGCAGAGAGGCAGGCAGAGAGAGAAAGGGGAAAACAGGCTCCCTGCTGAGCGGAGAGCTCGGTGTGGGAATCCCAGGACCCTGGGATCAGGACCTGAGCTGAAGGACCTGAGCTTTAACCCACTGAGCTACCCAGGCACCCCTTAAGCTTTCTTTGTATAGGTTTGCCTAGGTATTTTCTTTTTTTTGGTTAAGATAGTAAATGAGGTCTTTGAAATGATAACTTTTTATATTACTTCTTTTTTATTGTTTGTTTATGGTTGTTATTGATGTTTGACAATTTTATAGTCCTAGTTCTTTTCTAAATTCTCTTATTGTACTTTTTCCATTTATATGCTTCAGTTTTTTGGGGTATCCATTTATGTATATATGTATGTATGTATGTATGTATGTATCTAGTTATATCACCTGCAAGTGTAGGTAGTTTTCCAGTTTCTCTGTCTCTTTTTGCTTATTCTTGCCTAATCTTTGAAGTCTGTCTTTATCTGAAGTCACCATCCTTCTCTTGATCAGTTTAGTTATTTTTGCTAAGAACTTTTTCACACTTCTTTCAAAATAATTAAAAGTTCTTAACAAGATTTCAGAAGTAATTTCAGATATAAGGTATGTTAGTTGTCTTCTTTGAGATAGAATTCTTATGCCATAAAGTTCACTCACTTTAAGTGTAGAATTCAGGGTTTTGTGTACGTTCACAGAGTTGTGCAGCAGTCATTACAGTCAATTTTAGAAGTTTCATTACCCCAAAGGGAAACTCAGACCCTTAGGCCGTTACCTCCCTTTTTTCCTGTCTGTCCATTATTAGGGGGCCTTATGTTAGTTATCTTACACTCCGTAGCAAAATTTAACAGTTTGAACAAAACCACCAGTGTATTTTCTGTCATAGTTGTCTGTAGATCAGGAATCTGGGCATTGCTTAACTGCGAGGCTCTGGATCAAGGTCTTCCATGAGATTGCAGTTCAGTTGTTGGCCAGAGAGCGCTTCGGTTTCATCTGAAGGCTCAACTGGAGGAGGATTCTGTTTCTTGCAGGTTGCGGGACTGAGCACCTCAGTCTTTGCCTGGCGTGTCTGTGTAGGACAGCTCAAAGCATGGCAGCTGGCAGAGCAAGGGATGAGGCCCAAGGTGGAAGCCTGCAGTGTATTTGTGACTGACCTCTGAAGTGACAGACCTTGATATTTCTCATACTCTGTTAGAAGCAAGTCCAGTGTACGTTCACAAGGAGGAATTATATAAGGGTATGGATGCCAAGAGGCAGGGGATGTTGGGGCCTGTCCTAGGGGCTGCTTCTGTACAAGGATAGGATAACTAATTTTTCTGCAGTCTATTTTGTTTTTTGGCTTTTTTTTTTTTTTAAGATTTTAATTATTTGAGAGAAAGGGCAAGAGTGATGGAGCACGAGTGAGCATAAGCAGAATGGGGTTGAGCACAAGCCAGGGGAGGGGAACAGGCAGACTGCACTTGAGTGCAGAGCTGCACACAGGGCTGGATTCCATGACCTTGAGATAATACTTGAGCCTAAATGAAGAGTTGGACACCACCTGAGCTACCCAGGCACCCCTGTTTTTTGGCTTTTTAACCCATATTCTTTCTGATGATAGGCTACTTTCTATAGGGCTCATTAGTTACCTCAACAAGCAGGATGTATGGTTTTTAGGCAATAGTGGTGATCTTTAGATTTCTGTGTACTCTGGGTCCTATCAGCCTGAGAGTTTAATTTGAAGTCTTAAAATCTAAATGTAGTATAACTTGCCATGCCTCTGTAACTTACTGGTGTGGCAGTATATTCCCAATTTTCTTACCAGTTTGACATTTAAGAAGATCACATTGTCAATTGAAAACTTGAAATTCCTGTCCTCTTCTAGGCTTATGTATAGCAGTGCCAGACACCAGTTTTCAGGTACCTCATTATAAATGCTTATCTATCCTGAGATGTGTTAACTTTATTCTTCAGACAGTTCTTTATATCCTATTGAAGAGCTTTTAAGGGGTGCCTGGGTGGCTCAGTTGGTTAAGTGTCTCCTTCAGAATCAGGGTGCTGGGGTCAAGCCCTGTATCAGGCTCCCTGCTCATCAGGGAGTCTACTTCTCCCTCTCCCTCTGCCCCTCCACCCTGTTCATGCTCTCTCTCAGAAATATGTAAAATCTTTTTAAAAATATTAAGGGGCTTTTTAGAACACCCTTGATGATTGACTTGCAAATGCTTTTTTGGAATTTAACATGATGGAGTATCTGGTTTTGCCCTAAGTCACGTACCCCCTTAGGGAATTCTTAATTGCTTAGACTCACACTTTGCAGAATGGTTGAAGTCTGTCTTTTTCATGATGTAGATGAGAAAATGGAGACACAGGATATTAAATGACTTTCTTAAAATCCTGTAAAACATTTTCCTTATGGCCAGGGCTGGTATTAGGATTTCTCACATCTGGTGCAGCCTGGTTCTACATCTCAGTGACACTCTTTGTGTAACGGTTTTTATTACGCAATTCTGTTTCTTGTTACGGGCTTATTCTGATTTTTATTTCTTATTCAGTTGGTTTTGGTAATTTGTGTTTTTTCAGGAATTTGAACATTTCATCTGAGTTGTCTGATCTATTGGCATACAGACATACATATAGTGTTCCCTTGTAGTCCTTTAAATTTCTGTAGGTTTAGAAGTGATGTGTTCCTCCTTTTATTTTTGACTTTGGTAATTTGCATATCTCTGTCCTTTCTCTGCCTTTCTGCCTTTCTTCCTGTCCTCCTTTCCCCTGTTTTAACCTTGATTCTTTCTTTCTTTATTTTTTGTGAAATAACTTTTGACTTCATGGATCCCCTACCTCCCATTTTTGTATTTTGCATTCCATTGATTTCTGTACTGATCTTTATTTCCTTCTCTTTGGTTGATTTGGATTTAATTTGTTGTTTTTCCTAGTTTCTTAAGGTGGGAGAATAGGTTGTTGATTTGAGACCTTTCTTCTTTTGTAATACAGGTATGTGATAGAGATGCAGATTTCTTTCTAAACACTACTTTAGCTGCATCCCATAGATTTTGATAATTTGTGTTTTTATTTTCATTGAGTTCAAAATATTTCCTAATTTTTTGTGTGTGTGTGATTTCTTTGACCAGTGGATTATTTAGAAGTCATAGATTAATTCCAAATGGAGATTTCCCAGATTTCATTCTGTTAATTTCTAATTTAATTCCCTTGGAGTAAAACATACTTCATCGATTTCAGTCCTTTTAAAGTCATTGTTTTATGGGCTACCATGTGGTCCATCTTGGAAAATATTCCAAGTGTGCTTGAAAATCGTGTATATTTTACTGTTGGTTGTTGGTGAGTTTTATAAATGCCGTTTAAGTTGACAGGTTGGTGGTGTTGTTCAGTTTTGTATCTTTGTTTTTTGTCTAGTTTATCAGTTATTGTCATTGTAGTTAGTTACTCTTACTGTATTGTGTTACAGTAATTACAGTAATTACTGTTGCTGTATTTCTCTTGTCAGTTTTTGCTTCATGTATTTTGGGATTCTGTTGTTAGGTGTGTTTATGTTTGTTTATAATTGTTGTATTTTCCTAAAGGTTAATTTCTTTATCATGAAAATGCCCCCTTTGTTCCTCTTAATTTCCTTTACTCTGAAGTACACTTTGTCTTTTAACAAAGTATACTTTGTCTTTTAACAAGAAAACTGTTCCAGTTTTCTTTTGATTCTTGTTTGCATGTTGTTTTCATTCTTATAAACCATTTTATGTTTTGGAATTTAAACTGTCTTTTATAGACAGCATATGGTCAGGTTTTTTATCCAGCCTTACAGTCTTTTATCTTTTTTAAATTTATTTTTATTTTTACTTATTTATTTTTAGATACTATTTATTTATTTGAGAGAGAGTGAGCAAGAGAGGTCACAGAAGGAGAAGGAGAAGCAGATCCACTGCCAAGCAGAGAGCCCGACGTGGGTCTTGATTCCAGGACCTTGAGATTCATTAATTGTATATATCGCCCAGTGCTTATCATAACATGTGCCCTCCTTAATACCCATCACCCGGTTACCTAATTCCCTCCCTGCTCCCTTCTGTAACCCTCTGTCTCCCGGAATCTAGAGTCTCTCATGGTTTGTCTTCCTCTCTGATTTCTTCCCATTCTGTTTTCCTTCCTTTCCCCCGTGGTTCTCTACTCTATTCCTTATTTCCACATATGAGTGAAACCATATGACAATTGTGTTCTGCTTGATTTATTTCACTCAGCATAATCCCCTCCAGTTCCATCCACGTCAGTGCAGATGGTGGGTATTCATCCTTTCTGATGGCTGAGTAATATCCTCCTTTATCCATGCATCTGTTGAAGGGCATCTCCGCTCCTTCCACAGTTTGGCTGTTGTGGACCTTATTGCTATGAGCATTGGGGTGCATGTGGCCCTTTTTTTCACTGCATCGGTATCTTTGGGGTAAATACCCAGTAGTGCAGTTGCTGGGTCTTAGGGTAACTCTGTTTTTAATGACTTGAGGAATCTCCATACGGTTTTCAAAAGTGGCTGCACCGACTTGGATTCCCACCAGCAGTGTAAGAGGGTTCCCCTTTCTCCACATCCTCTCCAACACTTGTTGTTTCCTGTCTTGTTGATTTTGGCCATTCTTACTCATGTAAGGTGGTATCTCATTGTGGTTTTGATTTGTATTTCCCCATTGGCAAATACGGTTTTTTAAAATTTACCTTTGTATCTACCTTTCTTCTATATGGATTTGAAATACCATATGACTTTCAGCAGCAGGACTTTCTTTAGTTAATTTCTAATCAGTTTGATCTGCTAGCAGCAGATTCATTATTTATTTCACCTCCTTTTTATTTTATTTATTTATTTATTTATTTTAAAGATTTTATTTATTTATTTGACAGAGATCACAAGTAGGCAGAGAGGCAGGCAGAGAGAGAGAGAGGAGGAAGCAGGCTCGCTGCCGAGCAGAGAGCCCGATATGGGGCTCGATCCCAGGACCCTGGGATCATGACCTGAGCCGAAGGCAGAGGCTTTAACCCACTGAGCCACCCAGGCGCCCCTCACCTCCTTTTTAAAGGTTAGTTTTGTTGAGTATAGATTCTTGCTTGATGGTATTTTTTCTTTGAGCACTTCAAGTATGTTATCTCAGTGCCTTCTAATCTCCAGTCTCCAGAGTTTGTAGTGAGAAGTTCACTGGTAACTGTATTGCTCCCTTACATGTGAGAAGGTGTTTTGTCTTGCTGCTTTCAAGATTTTTCTCAATAGTTTGACTCTGATGTGTCTAGGTTTGACGATCTCTTTGTGTTTATCCAGTTTGGAGTTTATTGAGCATCTGGATCTTAGATGAATATTTTCCTAGTTTGGGAAATTTTCAGCTGTTACTTTTTCTGCTCTTTTTCTGAGAACTCCTTTTACTCCTATTCTGGGAATTTTGAAGACCTTAGTCTCTGAGGCTTTCCTCATTATCTTTTTCTTTTCTTCTTCTTTTTAATTGAAGTATACGTGACATTCCTCGCTTTCTTCTTTTTTCTTGCTGTTCTTCAAGTTGCTTGATACTCTTTAATTTTAAATCTGCTGGCTCTTGTAGTGAACATTTCATTTCAGTTATTAATTTTAACTACAGAATTTTTTACTCTTTTAAGATTCTGTATTTGATGAATCATTGTCTTAATGAGTTATTGTCATTCTTTCCTTTAATTGTTTAAATGTGATTTCCTTTAGTTCTTACCAGTTACTTAACAGACTGTCCCTCAAATTGGATTTGTCTGTTTTGTAAATACTTTTTTAATGTGTATGTGTGTTTTTTTTTTTTAAGTGTGTGTTTTTTACTTTTGTAAGGTTGGGAATCTCAGGATTTAATTTGCTTCTAATTAGAGGAGATT
Organism: Lontra canadensis; assembly: GCF_010015895.1. Taxonomy (NCBI): domain Eukaryota; kingdom Metazoa; phylum Chordata; class Mammalia; order Carnivora; family Mustelidae; genus Lontra; species Lontra canadensis. The sequence continues at coordinate 73,842 of NW_022631247.1, forward strand.
AATTGGAATGTGGACTTAAGTTGTAAGTGGCATTTATTTGATTATAGGTCCTAATTTGCTGTCTTACAAATGATAATATGGGTGAATTGGACCGCTGTTTATTTATGAAATAAGTAGATGCCCTTATGATAAATAGGCTAGTTAAGTGCATGTAGATTTGAATTTTTTAGCCATGCACAGTATTTGTTGGCCTATGTAAATCTTTTAGTTGTAGTTTCTATACTTCGAGATCTTTGTCAGATACATAATGTCAACTCATTAAATTTCTTTTAGCTTTATTGGAAGTTACTTGCTTTGTAGTACCAAAATGCCTTCAGAGTAGTTTAAGATAAGGAGATGCAGGTGTTCAGGAGTATAGCCCAAACACATAGGAAAAGTTCTGTTGCTAGGATGCTATTCTTTATGTGCATCTGTCTCTGTATGTCTGTTTCTGTATTTCTTGGTTTGCCTCAACGTTGTGTATTCTCTCATTTCTGTTCTGCGTATCTCTTCTGTTTTCCGTTCTTTTTATTTTTTTCCTCTTCTGTTTTCTTTTCTGTTTACCTTCATTCTCAGACTGTAAACAAAATGACGGTGGCTTTGCAAGCCACGTAATCAGTTAGAACTCAAATGCCAGTGCCCATGCCCGACCATATGACCGATGCAGCCTCTGCGTCTCCAAATTAGATTCCCAGGAGGGAAACTGTGGTTTGCCCATCCTGGTCCAAATAGATGTGACAGGGTACAATCACCTCGTTCTGTAGAATCTGAAGGTGAGGGCAGAATTTCAAAATAGGGTGTATGTGAACCAAGAGTGGCCTCAATAGTACAACTTTTGGATTGGGTTTGGTAGTAAACACCAAATATTTTGGTAACCTGATATTTTCTTTTGCTGAGGAAAGTCTGTTTAGAAAGCCATTTCTAAAAAGATTGATCACACCAGAATTCAACACTGTATAGAAGATAGATGCTTAACTGACTAAGCCACCCATGCGCCCTTCGGAGTTGATTCTTTTTTTTACTTCTTTTTTTTTTTTTAACGATTTTATTTATTTGACAGAGAAATAGCACAAGTAGGCAGAACACTCGGTAGAGACGGAGAGGGAGAAGCAGGCGCTTCACTGAGCGGGGAGCCTGATGTGGGGCTTGATCCTAGGACCCTGGGATCATGACCTGAGCCAAAGGCAGCTGCTTAGCTGACTGAGCCACACAGGCGCTCCTAATTCTTAACAAAAAGATTCTCATTAAGTGTTTCTGGAGCTTGTAACTCAAATGGTGAGAACTCAGTGTTTGTATTTTTAGGGGACCAATAAAAGAACACCCTTTCCCCATTCAAATTGAGCCACTGGAGAGAAGTAAAGGGAATCAGGCAACTAGAGACCCAAATATATATCATCTTATCACTGAGGAAAAGCTGTGTTGGAGATTGTTGCTTAGACATGTAGCAGCATAGGGCTTTTTGTTGTCTCTGTCCTCTAAGTTTAGATCTTGGAACTGCCCATCAAGGGAAGAATTGTGTCTGCAGAGCATGTCCCCAAGATCATTGCCTCATTCGTTATGTACCATTCATTTTTTTTTTTTTAAGATTTTTAAATTTTTTTTATTTGACAGAGCACATAAGTAGGCAGAGCGGCAAGCAGAGGGAGAGGGGGATGCAGGCTCCCCCTGAGCAGGGAGCCCGATGTGGGGCTTGATCCCAGGACCCTGGGATCATGACCTGAACTGACGGCAGCCGCTTAACTGACTAAGCCTCTCAGGTGCCCTTATACCATTCATTCTTTGCTTGGGTCCTAGCTTCTGAATGGCATACTATATGGTAAAGGTAATTTATCTCAGTTTATGTTCCACAACCTTCAGGAGGTCTGCCCTAAAGTTTGGCCATTTGTCTGAATGAGTCTGATGCCAGGGATTCTGAACAACAAAAGATTGACTGAGGGAGGACTCCATGATTAATGAATTAATTTAGCTGGTATCCCATTGGGAAAGTTTCTACTTATCTGGTTCTTATTTGTAGTTACTCGAGTAGAGATGCTTTGAGTTAGTTTCCAGGGCCCTTGGATTCCCTGTCTTTTGTGTTCTATTTTTAGTTTTGTTGGAGGCCTTGTGAGCTGCACATGGTATCTTTAAATGTGTCATTTTTTGTTTTCTAGCATCCCAGCTCATCAGTATGACCATATTGGTGTCTTAATGCATTCTCTATTCTTGCATGTTCCCTCTTGTTTTGGACCCATGAACCTAATGAAGTCATGTTTCTCTGGATTTTGTGAGAACCTCTCTGTTTGACATAGCTGCCTCTTCCATCCCTGTGTTTGGAAAATATTGGAACTGATTTCTGATCACAAGCTTGTAGGACCCCAAAATAGTTTTCTTTTGGTCTTTTAACTCCTAGTTGTTTCTTCTACAGTGAGTAGGGGACATCCTCAAGGTCCTATGGCTGTTGGTATTCTTAGTGCAGCTGCTCCTGCTTCATCAGTAAGTGGATTGTGTGGCTGTGTGGACCTCCCTAAGTGTGACCCTGAACTTTGAGTACCTCTCCTTAGACCAGCCATAGGCATGAAGATACTCCATTGCTGGTGATAGAATCTCAAACCCATTTAGGCATTTGAAGTGATTATTGACATCTGAATACAAGAGCTGTGTGGTGTCACTGACTACTTAGTCATTATCGGGGCTTCTTTACCTTCTCACACATGGTTGCAAAATATATGAAGTTGTGCCTTTTGAGCCAGATCATAAACTGCGTTACAGTGCCGGGTTTTCCTCACGGTTTTAACTGTTACTCTTAATATGCCTGGCTTGCTCTGATTAACAAACGGGTTACATTTTTAAGGGCCCACAAACTCAGCGTGCCCTGAATATATAACCATCCTTCCTGGATTACAGGTTCTTGGAATTTGTTTCAGGGGGTAATGGGTTGAGGACAAAATCCTTTGGGCAGGGGTATTGACCTGCCCTTATAAAATCTTTTTACAAGGAAGGTAGGTATATTGGTGGGAAGTCTGGATATGGCTATCCAGTCTTGTACCAAGTTTTAAGTACTCCAGGTAACTGACAGATTGGACCCTAATTCATCACTACATTGCCCTGGATGTGTGGGACCTATGCCACATGTTTCTTCTCTCTTCCATGGGTTTAGTTATTAGCTCAGTAGCTATGATATGACATTTCCTTTAAGGTACCGTCTTATTTTGAAATGCATCCCAATTTTAGAGATAATTAACTTCTCCCCCTTTTGAGAAAAAAATGGACAAATACATCGCTGTATAAATTTAAGGTGCGGAACATGATGGTTTGATTTACAAATAATGTGAAATGCTTATTACCCAAATAGATTTAGTTAATATTCATCATCCATATAGAGACTGTAAGCTTTTAAAATGTATTATGTTTTGGGATTGATGTAGTTTTAAGATTAGCACTAGAGATGAAAAGATTAAAGGGCTGCTTCACATTTGTAACTGAATAATTTTGTCACCGCTGCTGGTCTGTCATACATGTGTTGGGACATGAATTTACTGCAGAATCTTGCTGGTCTACTTCATGGCCAGATTCACTTGACTTTTGTACAGTCTACTGCTTTTCCTGTAATACACTTAATTTCAGGGATGGCATTGTCATCTTGGTCCAGATAATGCATTCAGATTTTTAAAATTAATCTTGCCCTTTTACTGCCCATGCTCATTTGTCAGCTTTCCCACGTGAATTTAATTCTGTTTAAATATATGTCTTTTGATGGTAATGCCCAAAAGCTTTTCACATAAATGTAGCTCTTTAAAGTCTGCTATTAAAGACTGCATTTTGCTAAGCCTATACCATTACCCTGGGAGCAGTTGAGGTTGAGACCTACTTCATCCTCTGCTAGCAGATGTGAGCTTTTCCATACGGTTTGTCCGGAATTTCCGGCTTGTAGACAGAGACAGAGTGTGGTGGCTGTCCACATGCATTACTGTATCATGAGGTGTGTTCTGTTGTTTTCAGTTTGTAAAGGCTTACCGGGGAGCTCCAGCTGCATGTCCAGGTCAGTAGGGGACCAACATCTGTAACTTTGATATCATGTGGAATCTGTTCCCAGGCTTCGCAGGACTTTAATTGGCATGGGAACACAGGCCATGGGATTTTACCTAACCTCTGTAATTTATTGGTTTCACTACATGTCGCTAAACCTCTGGCAGTCTTACTATTTTTTTTTTTTTTTAAGATTTTATTTATTTGACAGATCACAAGTAGGCAGAGAGGCAGGCAGACAGACAGACAGAGAGGGGGAAGCAGGCTCCCCACTGAGCAGAGAGCTTGATGCGGGGGCTCCATCCCAGGACCATGGGATCATGACCTGAGCCAAAGGCAGAGCTTTAACCCACTGAGCCACCCAGGCGCCCCAGGCAGTCTTACTTTAAAAGATTTTTATTTATTTATTGAGGGAGGGAGCAAGAGAGGATAATCAGGGGAAGGGGCAGAGGGAGAGGGAGAAGCAGGCTCCCCATGGCAGTCTTACTTTAATCAGACCCCTACCATTTATTAAGTTTAAGAGTAGACTCTCAAATCCAGTCAGTCTCCTGTCATATTAAAATTGGCCTCGTTAAATTGATATTTTGTTTATCCTTTTGTGGCTCCCTTAGTGTGAATTCTCACTTTCCCAAAGCCTAGTCCCTTAGGAGTGGTAGCTTTATTAGGCTAATTTAAGTCCCTTTGTCAGTAGTGGAATCCCATTGACCTTGATGGTCGGTCAGTCATCTTCAGATACACAGGCTGACCACTGTGACCTGGCAAAGTACCAAGATTGACCTTGAGAAAGTGACAGAATCAAGGGGCTAGGCCCCTTCCAATCCTTGGCCCTCTGTTCTTCACAGAATGTTCTTCATAGAATCAATTGGCCACTCTCCCTCCTACCAAGATCATATGTTACCTTGTTCTGAGAACCAAGTTCTGCTTTTTCCTGAGTTGGATACTTTAAATTAGTAGATGGCGCAGAGTTCATGGCTTCTTATTTTGAAGAACTACAGTTATTCACTGAAAAAGTGCCCTGACTTCACCCGGTTGATTTGAGTGTCCCCAGATCTCTAGATGTCTGTCAATTTCATTCTCTCTGGTGGTTCTTTCACCTTGGATGTTGCCCCTAAATTTCTCTTGGGGGTGTGTTATTCAGAACTTGAGGCATGGACCCTCACATCAATTTCCCAGTAAATTCTTCCAAAATTATCTTTGTGTTTTTATACTAAAAAGCATTGAATGAGAGACGTTTTAATTCTCTGTGAGGCTACATTAGGCTAGATTGTGTTTCCTAAGCTTTTTAAACTTGCCCACATGTACTACTAATAAACTGCTATCATCAGGAGTTAAGTGAGTGAATGAATCCAGGTTCTGGCAATCTGAAAGAGCGTTGTAAGCATATAACTTAAGAAAAAAGACATTATCTTCTTAAACCTCTGACTTCCAAATTTATTTGCTTATGTGCATTAAGGATTAGTGGTGAAAAGACAATTAACACCTGAAAAATCTGGATTAGTAATGTATGATAATTGTAATTTTTCAGCATTTTATTTAAAATTATAACTACAAAATGATATGAAAGGTAAAAGGCACAAATAACTTTGGCTAAGGATATTTCTGTTTTTGAATCTGAATTCAAAGTAAATTAGCTTTTTTGTTTTCTCTCCCCCCACCACTTTCAACTAGGGTTACACATCATTTTGGAATGACTGTATATCGTCTGGATTACGTGGCTGTATGTTAATTGAATTAGCGCTGAGAGGAAGGTTACAACTAGAGGCTTGTGGAATGAGACGGAAAAGTCTGTTAACAAGAAAGGTAAGAGGAGTGCTAATAAGTAACATATCCTTTTTAAAGAGTTTCCGCTGACTAAAAATGAAAGTTTCTACTAATACATTGAAAATTAAAGAGAAAGTTGATTTTAAAGTTAAGACTTTATTGGAAATTGTGTTTCCATGTCTTTTTTGCATTTTTGGTTTCTTGAATCTTTGCACATAATGATTAATGTGTAACTCGTTGTTAGACTCACTGGCCCCGTGTCTTGCATATTCAGAAAGACTCCATATCTCATTTGCTTGCTTCTGAAAGCCATACTTCGTAAAGACTTGATAGAACTTTGTTTTAAAACTCAAGGTTCTTACTTTGCAAGTTAACTATCCATAGGCTGTTGGGGTTTTTAGCAGAATATGAACACTTTTTAGATCTCTACCTTCTCTATTTTAAAGGTCTGTGTAAATAGTTAATTTTGGCTAGTTTTAAAATTTTAACTCCAGCCTTAACCTCAGGTATTCAAGACTGTTTCTCTTCTAGTCTGTCATTGTGTTTCTTGGGGCCCTGGTGTTTCAAAACTGATTTTTCCCTTTAATACAGCATCTTAATGAAATCTACAAAATTTTAGGTCAGAACTGAATATTTCTTTTTTTTTTTTTTTTAAAGATTTTATTTATTTATTTGACAGAGATCACAAGTAGGCAGAGAGGCAGGCAGAGAGAGAGAGAGGATATGGGGCTCTCTGCTCAGCAGGGAGCCTGCTCCCAGGTCCCTGGGATCATGACCTGAGCCGAAGGCAGAGGCTTTAACCCACTGAGCCACCCAGGTGCCCCAGAACTGAGTATTTCTTGATTGATATGCCATAATCCTACAGGAAAGAAAGCCACATTAATGGCTTTCTCGAAAGTTCTGTGCAGAGTAAACATCGTGTAGCAGAACATGTTCCTTATGCGATTTTGTCATTCAGAGTAGAGTAAATGAGTTGGTATGAAGTTGGTGTAACAATTTCCTTTTAGAGAACTAGATCATAAAGTGGAATACAATTTTTACTCCGTTTTACTCTGCAACCATAGATTTATGGAGGGGAAAAAAACTTCAACACTTTGTTGCAGTTATCACTGAAATATACATATAGGTTGTTACTAATTATAGTAATTATAAAAATTTTTGAATTAACGTTACCAAGCCCTGACTTAAAGTGAAAAGATTTTGATAATAGTTTTTTTGTGGGAACAAGAACCAGCTTTGTGTTGGTTATTGGCAAATTATTTGCTCTTTTGTTCTTTTATTTCTTTATATTTATTTAATGCTTACGTCTACCATATACTGTGCTCAATTCTGGGGATACTGTAGAGACCAAGAGACATGTTCCCTGCCTGCATGGGCTTTCTGTTTTAGTCTATTTGTGTGACCTTAACTAGGTTTGTTGACAAATCCTTTGGAAAAATACTCCAATATCATTTAATTTATTGACATAAAATAATTACTGCTTTCATTAGAATAATATATATATATATATATATATATGTAAAATCAAATTGTAAAAGCTTTATAACAAAAACTAGTTGTCTTCTATTCACTTTTCCCCACTCCTTAGTCCTCTTCCTGAGAGGCGGTCATTCTCAATCCTTGTATCCGTTTTGCAGGGTCCCCTTAACAAATTACAACAGACTTGATGGCTTAAAACAACTAATAAGTATAGTCTCACAGTTCTGGAGGCCAGCTCATGTTGTGTTCTCATAGACAGCTCTAAGGAAGATTCTGTTCCTTAATTCTGCTAGCTTCTAGTGGCTCCAGGATTTCCTTGGCTTTTGGCCGCATCTCTCTCTGCTCTGTCTTTACACTGCCTTCTCCTGTTGTCTCTCCTTTGTGTGTCTTTTATGAAGATGTTTTCATTGCATTGAGGGCCCCTTGATAATCTAGGATGATCTCATCTCTGTATCTAATTTTCTTCTTAAAGATTTATTTATTTATTTATTAGAAAGAAAGAGAATGCTTGGGCAGGGAGGGGCAGAGGGAGAGAGCAGACTGCCCGCCAAGCATGGAGCCTGACCCTGAGATCATGACCTGAGCCAAAATCAAGAGTCCAATGCCTGACTGAGCCATCTAGGTGCCCCATCATTTCCATATCTAATTTAACATAATCTCATTTATAAAAATGAACTGGGGATTAGGTTCTAGGGATTAAGACCTGAACACCTCTTGGGGACCACTGTTCAACTTGCTGTAGCTCTTAGTTATTTCTTTTGGCATTTACATCCATACTTCTAAGTGAGCTTATACTGCCATCTCTCATTTTTATTTATTTTATTTTTCTCTTTTTTCAAAAATTTTATTTATTTATTTGACAGCTCAACAGTAGTCAGAGAGGCAGGCAGAGACAGAGAGAGGGGGGAAGCAGATTCCCCACAGCAGAGAGCCTGACGTGGGGCTCAATCCCAGGACCCTGGGATCATGAACTGAGCCGAAGGCAGAGGCTTTAACCCACTGAGCCACCCAGGCATCCCATGCCATCTCTCATTTTTAAAGATTTTATTTTTATGTAAACTCTACAACCGAACTTGGGGCTTGAACTCACAACCCCAAGATCAAGAATCACATGCTCTGTCAACTGAGCCAGCCAGGTGCCCGCCATTTCTTGATAAATCACTTTGAAATGCTGTTTACTTTCTGTTAGAAAAGATGAGGGAAAAAAAAAGTTAAACATTTTGGCTCTCTTAATACCACTTACCTCCACCCACAGCGTTCCTGATAGATTTACATCATAATTTTTTGCAAAACCATAAAGGTCGTTTTATATTGCTACAGTTATATTAAAACCCTGCAGAGTTTGGTTATATCCTATTGATATTTTTTTCATTTTTTAATTTTATTCATTCATTTATTTCTTTATTAGATTTTATTTATTTGACACAGGGAGAGATCACAAGTAGGCAGAGAGGCAGGCAGAGAGGCAGGTGGAGAGAGAGAGAGGGGGAAGCAGGCTCCCCACTGAACAGAGAGCCCGATGTGGGGCTCGATCCCAGGACCCTGAGATCATGACCTGAGCTGAAGGCAGAAGCTTAACCCACTGAGCCAACCAGGAGCCCCCTTCTTTTCATTTTTTACAAAAGAATTTATTTATTTATTTGTCAGCACACAAGCAGGGGAAGCAGTAGGCAGAGAGAGAGAAGCAGGCTCCCTGCCTTGGGGCTCAGTCCCAGGACCCCAGGGTCATGACCTGAGCTGAATTCAGACGCTTAACCAACTGAGCCACTCAGGCGCCCCTCTTTTTTTTTCCCTAGAGTTTTAATAATTTTCTTTTTAAAAAATATTTTCTCTGTACCTTTTTCTCTTAAATGCTCCCTCAGAGAAAAACTAGCATTATTAATTTTCAAATGTTCAGATACATTAGGTAACTCCATTAGAATTTGCTTTGTGCTTCAGTCTGGACTGGTTATGGTTTGGTTCTGTTGGGACTTCTGGTTTCTTTTTACTGCTTTAAACCTCCTGTTTCTGGATCTAATATTTTTTTTCTATCCTTGTGGGAAGAAAATGTTTTGAGACTTCACATGCCTGAAAATTTCTTTACCGTACTTCATTTTTATTTGACAGTTTGGAAATAGAATATTAGATTTAAATTATTTTTTCACAGAGTTTTGAAGTCATTTCCCCATTGTCCTCTAGTATACAGAGTTGCTGTTAAAGTCTGGTGCCCTGTTGATTTTTATTCTTTGTGCGATACCTGTTGTCCTGTCTGGAAGGATTTCTGATCTTCTCTTTATCCCTGTGTTTTGATATTATACAATATGCCTTGATGTGGGTCTTTTAAAATTTATTATTCTGTGCTCACTTTGGCAGCACATACATTAAAATTTGTTACGCATGGGTTCTTTCAATCTAGAAATGTTCAGTTTTGGTTTTATAAAGTTTTCGTCTATTTCTTACATCTTTGCTCCATTTTCTAGAACTTGAAGTTTGATGTGCACCTCTCACCTAGTCTTTTTTCTTGTTCTTACTTTCCTACCTTTATTAAGTTACAAGTGGTCTTCCTTACCTTTTTTTTTTAACCCTCTTTTCAGGTTTTTTTTAATGTGGTTCTAATGTTTTTGATTTCCAGGAGCTTTTTCTTGTGTTTTGTTTTTGTTTTATCACGACCTCCTGTTTCATGGATGTAACATCTTCTTTTAAATCTCTAAGACTATTATGGCTCTTTTGAAAATTTCTTTTATCTGTTTCTTCAAGTTCTTACTTGCTGTCTTTTGGTTTCTTTGATGTTGAAGGTTTTCTTTCAGTATCTTGTCATTCTTGGTTAACTGTTCATATTTTAAGATGAGGCTCTCATCTAAGGTGCAGTGTGGTAAATAGAAATTAAAGTGTGGGCAGAGCATACTTACCAGTGTGCCACAGATTGCTGAATTTTGTTAAGGGGTTTAGTACTGTTCTAAGGCAGTGAGGAGTTTTAAGCAGAAACTGAGATAACATGGTAAGACTTAACCTTTTAAAAAGATCAGTGAGGAGGATAGGTTGAAAGTAGTTTGGGAAAACTAGTTAGGAATCTTAGTCCAGGTGAAAGATTACTAGATTGAGTGGAATAACTGCAGAGGTGATGGAGAAGAGTAGTCCCATCTGTAAGAGACTGAGGGGACAGGATTTCTTGAGAAAAAAGATCTCCCCCCCAGACCAGATTATTGTGACCTGATAAAAGACAGTCTCCGAGGGTAGGCATGGGGTGGGTGTTGAGGCCAGATGGCAGTAAATTTAAGGAGTAAGTGGGAGGTCAGAAGTGGTGTTGTGACCACATTATATGAACAAACAACTTTTTTCTGTGAATGTCCTCCTTTTGGGGCGCCTGGGTGGTTCAGTCGTTAAGTGTTTGCCTTCAGCTAAGGTCATGATGCCGGGGCCCTGGGATTGAGCCCCGCATCGGACTCTCTGCTTGGCGGGAAGCCTGCTTCTCCCTCTCCCACTCCCCTTGCTTGTGTTTCCTCTCTCATTGTCTCTCTCCCTCTATCAAATAAATAAGTAAATCTTTAAAAAAAACAAAAACAAAAACAAAACCTCCTTTTTTCTTACTCTCTGACCCCTTCCTAAAAGCATGGTCCAGAGTAGTACTATCCAATAGAACTTTCGTGATGACGAAATGTTCTGTATTTGCCAACATGCTAGCCACTAGCCATGTGTCTGTGAGCCAGACACTTGAAATGTGGCTAGTGAGATTGAGACATGTTGTAAATAAAAACACACTGGATTTTTGAAAACTTAACCGTGAAAAAAGAAGATTGTAAAACACCTCAATTTAAAAAAATTTATTACATGTTAATATTTTGACTATAGTGGGTTAAGTAAAATATATTAAAATCAATTTCACCTGTTCGTTTTCCTTTTTTAATATAACTACAAAAATTTAAAAAGCTTTGTGGCATGCATTTATTATTCTGGTTATATTTCTTTTGGGCCATGCTGTCTCAGAAAAAGACATACCGTTGTATATATTTTAGTCTTTCAGAAGATTGAGCAGAAAGGTAAAGGACACATGTTGAAGACAAGTTTAAGGGAGAACTGCATTTAAAAAAAATATTTTAAAATTGTATGACATTTTAATAGCTAACAAAGTAATAGATTAAAATTCGGTATTACAGGGGTACCTGAGTGGCTCAGTGGGTTAGAGCCTCTGCTTTCGACTCAGGTCATGATCCCAGGGTCCTGGGATCGAGCCCCGCATCGGGCTCTCTGCTTAGCAGGGAACCTGCTTCCTCCTCTCCCTCCTGCCTGCCTCTCTGACTACTTGTGATCTCTGTCTATCAAATTGAAAAAAAAAAAAAAAATTCGGTATTACAGAATTTTAACTAGAAATTTGTTGCTTAGCCAAGAACTCAGTGAAGTCTGCAGTAAGCTAATACTTGGCTAAAGCAGTATATAGCATTTTCTTTATCTTTTTCTTTTTCTTCCTCTTCTTCTTCTTCTTTTTTTTAAAAGATTTTATTTATTTGACAGAGAGCACAAGCAGGGCAAACAGCAGGCAGAGGGGGAGGCAGGCTCCATGGTGAGCAAGGAGCCTCGTAGTGGGGCTGGATCCCAGGACCCTGGGATCATGACCTGACCCGAAGGCAGACCTTTAACTGACTGAGCCACCCAGTCACCCCTATAGCATTTTCTTCCCTCATTTCCCGGCTTTGTATTTTTCCACTTTTAGATGGATTCTGTATCCATCTTAGCTTTAAAAAGTTTTGTAGCATTAAAAAATTTTGGTACCAAGCTTGTTGGTATTTTCAAGGTTTCTGCTAGTTGCCACTATTTTGAAAAAAATTTCATCCCCAGATTGTATTTTGTATTTAAATCTTTATCTTTCATTGTGGCATAAGCTCTGATGAGCCAAGTCGTACTTAATTTTTAATTTTAATTGGTTAGCCAGTTGTTTCATTAACATCTGTTGAAAAATTATTTCTCCACTGCCGTAAAATGCTACCTTTATCATATGCTGAATTGAATATATAACTGTATGTGATTGAGTTTGTTTCTGTAACTAATAAATGTTTAAAAAGTGAATTTCTTGATCAAATAGCCCAAGGTTTAGCAATGAAAAGAATTAACAGTGAGTAAAAACTGTTCTAGCCTTTTGCTTTATTAATTCTTGCACAGTAACTTTATTTTCATTCATGATTGTGGCTAATCTGGTTAAGTTTAAATGTTGGATTTCTTTTTTTTTTAAATGTTGGATTTCTTAATAGAGAATTAATTTAAAATTAGAACCTTGACACTGTGTGTACACATTGGGGACTTTAAGTATAATGAACTATTTGTGTAGTTGTTTAAGTTTTTCATTTAAAGGGATGGTAGGAAGAAAGAATTAGTGGATCATTTCCTTCTTATTGCTTACATTTTAGGTGATCTGTAAGTCAGACGCTCCAACGGGGGATGTTCTTCTTGATGAAGCTCTAAAGCATGTTAAGGAGACGCAGCCTCCAGAAACGGTTCAGAACTGGATTGAATTACTTAGTGGTAAGCTTTTGTGTATAAACTAAAAGGTGAATTCTGTTTAAAAGACTTCTGTAAAAGCTGAAAATTCTTTCGAGAGGAAGTTACACAAAATGGCCAAAAGCTTGTTTAGTTATTTAGGCAGACTTGAAAGTTATTAGTCACTGAATGGGGAAAATAGTTTTAAAAATTCCATTCCCTCTTAACAAGACGGAGCAGATAGATGGTTCAGTGAAACATAATATTCTTCCTTAGAGCTTCAACCATTCTTTATCAAAATTACCTCATGCTGCCTTACACGGGGTACACTTGAGTTTAGCTGCAATAACAGACAACCCCCAAACCTCTGGCTTTAAACAGCAGATGACTTTTCACTCGTGTTCTAAGTAGTCACCGGCCACTTCGTTCTTGCTCTGGCAGCCAACCAGGCAGAGAATGCTGCCACCGTCTAGAGCACTGTCTGTCGCTATCATAAGGGGAAGATGAGTATAGCCAGTTGTTCAGGCTCCTAAGTTTTTGTTCAGAAAGGACATGTGGTTCCAGTTTCATTGGTCAGAGCAAGTCGGGTCGCCTCCCCTCACTTGAAGGAGAAAGGAGAGTGCAGCCGTAGGAGGGAGAACCTGAAATACTTGGTTGACAGCACTGGTGACCACATTTACATTTATTTGTGTATTTGTCTAATCCAGACAGAGAACTTTGAGTATAGGACCTAAGTGTAGAGTGTAGGACGAAGGTTCTCTTGCTCTTCCTCTTTACTAAATACGTAAAACATTGCTTCTACTTACATGTATTAGTTCACGTTCAGACATGCTGCTCTTTTAAAAACTTTTAAAAGCTTTTAAAACTTTTAAAAGCATTTGGATGTTGTTAGATTAGTAATTAAATGCCATTTTTTCCTCACAGTTTTTAACTTAACAGTTTCTAAAAATCATTCTGTTATCCTCTCAGTAAAAGAGTTTGAGTTTTGCATCTTTGTTTAAAAATATACACACTCCATTCTTAGCTAACAGAGCAACAGTAGCACCTTATACTTAGGGCAGTGTTCATTCTTTTTGTTACTGATAGAAAACAAACTTATTCACAAGGTAGTTTTGATGAATTTTGCAATTTTTCTCTTGTGGCCATCCCTCTTGTAAATCTTCTAATAAAGGTTCTTTTTACTTCACTGAGTAAAAGAAACTTTAACCAGCCCTTTTTCCCCTTGGTGCTATGTTCAGTTATAATTTCTTCTGCAGGAATCTTTTAAAATTACGTTGCCCATTTGATCAGGGTTGGTTTGGTTTGAACTAGATTCTTGCTTAGCACCTACCAGTACTACATGTCACATTGCCCAGCATGTTGTCAACCTTCTTTGTGTTAGTCTTCCACCTAATGCCTGTTGGTGACACATGGCCATTTAACAGAGACTCACTAAGGACTTTAATGTTAAGTCCATATGTTAAATATTAACAAATATTTTTTCAGATAAAAATAGAAGTGCTAACAATTTCTTACTGTACGCTGATGAATCATTTTGTACTTTCTCTGGAGATCACCTAAGCAATATTTGGGTCTTACTCATGTTGGCCCATTACCACTTCTGGTAGTAATTGGTATTTGTAGTTAAGTTCTCAACTAGTTAAAAGCAGGATTTTTCAAAGTTGTAGTTAATTTTTTTTGGCAGGTAGGTCAGAGTGTTTTTCTTTATGGAATGTAGTTGAGTCTTAGGTTAATGTTATCGATACCAACTTTGGTACCACTTAGCACTATGGAGATGTTTTCACACTCCTCTGTCCATTAACGATCTCTTTATACAAGCTTACATCATACGTGCTGATGGCACATTGGGATTTGGTTTACTAATTCGTCTTAGACAACCAGATTTCCTTTGACTGTTTATATATGTGTCATGCAGCTTACGAGTTTATAAAACAAGATCTTTATCAAAAATTATCTCATGCTACATTATACTGCATAGGCTACATTAAGCTATGGAAACAAGCCACCCCAAAGCCTCAGAAGCCTTAGGACTTCTCACTTATGCTGTGAGTCTGTCATAGGCCACTTCGTTCTCAGTAAATGACTCTGAGTGTCCATTTGGACTGGGAATTCAGAGTGTCTGTTTGAATTAGGAATTTGGGTAAATTGTGAGGCTAATTGCTTAGAACAGTTTTTTATTTTTTTAAAAAGCAGTGTTGGGACGCCTGGGTGGCTCAGTTGGTTGAGCTGATGCCTTCGGCTCAGGTCATGATCCCAGGGTTCTGGGATCGAACCCCAGATCGGGCTCCTTGCTCAGCAGGGAGCCTACTTCTCTCTGCCTCTGCCTGCCACTCTGCCTGCTTGTGTTCGCTCGCTCGCGCGCTTGCTCGCTCTTTCTCTCTCTCTCTCTCTGACAAATAAATAAATAAAATCTTAAAAAAAAAAAAGGCAGTATCCTGTGAAGTTTAGGATTGGCCATCAATGCTTGAATATCACTTGTACACTTTAGTCATGTGTTTCTGACATACATTAGGAATGACCTGTAATTTTAGCCTAAAAGTAGGGAATCCAGAATGGGAGGAGGAAATAAAGCAAATTTATTTATTTTATTTTTTTTTAGATTTATTTATTTATTTATTTGACACACAGAGATTACAAGTAGGCAGAAAGGCAGGCAGAGAGAGAGGAGGAAGCAGGCTCCCCGCCGAGCAGAGAGCCTGATGCGGGGCTCAATCCCAGGACTCTGAGATCATGACCTGAGCTGAAGGCAGAGGTCCCAACCCACTGAGCCACCCAGGCACCCCGCAAATTTATTTTAAATTAAGAAAGCATCTACTTCCTGCCTAATGAAAGTACTGATAGCTTGGTGATTTTTTAAAGAATTTTTTTTTTCTTGTGAAAACATACAACATAGCATTTACCATTTTGACTTTTTAGATGTTCAGTTCTGCAGCCAACTTGTTGAATTGTAAGTTCTTAGAATGTCTTAAGTTGCTTCCTGGTGATGTAATATCAGATACCAGTTCTTGCTGCTCTAATGACATAGAGGCTGGGAAACTTGAAGTGCTTCCATATTGCAAGCATCTTAAAGTCCATTTGGGGAACAGTTGTGTCTTTCTTTCCTTTCTTTTCTCTCTCTTTCTTTCTTTCTTTCTTTCTTTCCTCCCTCCCTCCCTCCCTCCCTCCCTCCCTTCCTTCTTTCCTTTCTTTCTTTTTCGTTTTTTTTTTTTTTTTTTTTTTTTTTAAGATTTTATTTATTTGTCATAGAGAGGGAGAGACAGTACCAGCAGCGGCAGGCAGAGGGAGAAGCAGGCTCCCCACTGAGCAAGGAGCCCGATGTGGGACTTGATCCCAGGACTCTGGGATTATGACCTGAGCCACCAAGTTCCCCAGCAGTTGTGTATTTCCAATAATTTGATGACAGATTAGGGTTTAACAGTGTGATTCTCTGAAAGTCCAGTAGCTCAGAGAAAAGAGAAATCCTTGGGAGCTTTAGTCATTGGAAGAGGAAGCAGAACTTGGAGTAGGCCTTTGAAGGGTAAGACTGAGATGGAGATGGCAGTAAGTGCTCTTGTTCAGAGGGGCTAGAGAGATTGGTGGGTTTATCTGTCCTCATGTAACTAAGTCCAGGATTGCTACTTGCTTGTCAGGACTGTAGTTCTGTGCTGTAGTATTGGCGGATATGTGCAGAGGAGGCGAGAGTCTGTGTGCAGAAGAGAGCATGTTGGTCTGGTGGTTACTGGTGAGGCAGAAAAGGTGCACGGGGGTCTAACAGAGGATCTGACAGAGGGCTCTTGTTTACCTGAGGTGGCGGTACCTGAAGTTTCATATTACTGTTATTTACACTGTACATTTGTACACGCTAAAACTACCAGTATATTTTAAGCATTTATATATCTCATTAATTAAAAAAATAATAAATATACATGTATTTGAGACAAAGACTACTGTTTTTTATTTTTGACTTCATGAAATCTTGACGTGTAGTTGATCAGTTTGGTCACAAGGCGTCACTAGGCTGCCAGATTTATGAATAAGGCTGCTTTTGGTTTTGTAACACATCCAGAGGAATAGCGAAGTTTTTTTTTGTTTTTTTTTTTTTTCCTTCAGCAAAATCATTAAGGTACTTCTCAATATGACATTTTCACTGAAGTAATTGTTGGGCTGTGGACGTAAATAACCTTTTCTTCTCCGTGTGTACTTCTCACTGTTTCCTTTACAGTAGTGAGCTACAAATACATTCTGTACATTTTAGTTTCCTTGTATAGCTTATAAAATCTTTTCACATAATGAATAATTTAGAGGCTGATGAATAACAATATGGATCACAGTAACATCTTTTAATCTAGAGTTTTGAACACTTAAGTCATCAGGCATTTATTATAAAATAATTTAAAAGAGATCTGATATTCTGCTTAAATTGAAGCAGCTCAGTCTTTAATAGCTGTGCTAGTTTAAACATTTATCGTATATTCACTCTTCCAGCTACCCTCCATCCCAATTTATACTGGTTTCTAAAGTATGTAATTTCAGGGGTGACTTTACTCTTTGGATTTAGCTTAATTTATTCTTTTCTTTCTTTTTTTTTTTTAAACAAAAGGCAGAAATGTCAGGATGCCAAGACACTTTCACCACTCAGTTATTTCATTGTACCTTTTTTTGGGAGCCAGGAATAGTATTAAACACTGCGTTTTACCCCTGCTGTTTCAGCCTTCTGCATGTGAGATTTCTTCATTTTTTCAAATATCTGAGGAGGTCTGAATAACATTTGTATTGGAGTGAGCAGGTGAGATGTGCCCTCTTTGAGGGAACTATTGCAAAGAGAGATGATGTCTGAGCCCCTTTTTATTACTTCCTCTGAGGCAGAAACTATAGCCCATAAGAAGGTCCAGTCGTAAACGGAACACCTTATTTGAAGGTAGGCCTGTGTTTAGGCTTTTCTCATTTTTAGTAGCAACACTAAATTGTGAGGTAGCATACTTTGAAATTGATAAATTTCTCATAGGAACTTAGTTTTTAAGATTTAATTATGGAGAGAGTGGGTAAACATTAGTATGATTTCAGTACAATAAACAATAAGTTATACATTGCTAATCCCATTCATTTCCCATGAGAAAAGAAATCATTGTATAGCAACATTAGAGGGATTTTATATTTTTAGGTCTGCAAAGAGATATTATTATTACTATTTTTTTAAAATTTTATTTATTTATTTGACAGATCACAAGTAGGCAGAGAGGCAGGCAGATAGAAGTGGGGAAACTGGCTGCCCACTGAGCAGAGAGCCCAATGTGGGGCTCGATCACAGGACCCCTGGGATCATGACCTAAGCCGAAGGCAGAGGCTTGACCCACCGAGCTATGCAGGCACCTCGCAAAGAGATGTTTAACTGTGGACTTCTCAGAATAATCTTGATCTTTCCCCCCCTCCCATTTTTGGAATTAGATAGCCAAGATATTCTCTGAGGCATGAAATACCCTTCTGTTTAACTAGTGAGTTGCCAGGGGAAAGTACTATTTTGATAATTGACAGATTATAGCATAGTTAGTTAGTTTTAAAGTTGAACTGTTATTTATGGGCATTTACATAAATTTGGCTATTGATTATTTTATGTCTAT
Organism: Lontra canadensis; assembly: GCF_010015895.1. Classification (NCBI taxonomy): domain Eukaryota; kingdom Metazoa; phylum Chordata; class Mammalia; order Carnivora; family Mustelidae; genus Lontra; species Lontra canadensis. Next base: position 92,111 of record NW_022631247.1, read on the forward strand.
TTAAATTTCCAAAAGACAGAAGGAAGTCAGAAAACACAACCTAGCCAATTCTAGCTTAGGGTATTAGGCTGCCCATCACATGCCAGTGATTTGAGAAAACACAAACCCCAAACTGTCTGGTGAAAGGTAGAGTAGACAGGCATTTGTTGGGGAGATAATGGGTTGGTACAAACTTAAAAAATGGAAATCATAGCACCTGTGAAAGGTCTGTGACTCCATTCCAGGGCTCATTATATTCTGCATATAATCGCTGCCTACCCACTCTGTTGTTTCTTTTGCCGGTAATGCAGGCTCCTCTCTCTCTCTCTCTTTCTTTCATATTTATTTATTTGAGGGAGAGAGAGTGTGAGGGGGGAGGAGGGGCAGAGAGAAAAGCCCACTGAGCCAGGAGCCTGATGGATTGGGGCTGTATCCCAGGACCCTGAGATCATGGCCTAAGCAAACACAGACACTTAAACTGCTGAGCTACCCAGGGGCCCCTCCACTTTTTTTCATAGGATGTTGATTCCTTAGGGATTTCAAGATTTAGTTTGAAAGTTCTTTTTTTAAATTTAAATAATTTTTTCCCCCTTGCCTCTTAGAAAACTGCGTTCCGTTTGAGGTCTTTGCTCCTGCTTTGCTGCCTGGGTTGTGCCTTTAGCTAGTGAGCCTGGGTAGCAACATGGCTCACTTAACTTTCACTCAGGGTCACTGCTCAGGACTGCCTTTTGACTAGCACTGGCAAACAGTTGTTTCATATATTTTATCCAGGTTTCTGTTTGTGTAAGGTCAGAGGGTCTAATTTTATAAGTTGAGGACTGATTACTCTTAACATACCCCCGTATTCTTTAGTGTTAAGTCATATGGTAAAATACTCTTGTTTATGGCCAACTGAATAGTATTGTCAAAGTAGCACTGTTCACTAGAACTTTCTATGATGACGGAAATGTTCTATTTCTGTGCTATCCAGTCAGTAGATAGTAGCCATACATGGCTGTTGAATATTTTGAAACATGGCTAGTAGAACTGAGGAATGGAATTTCTTATTTATTTAAATTTCATAGCGGTTAGTGGTTAGACAATATAGTTTGTTTTCTCTCAATACTATAAAATTTCAACCTTATAGCATTTGCATATAATGAAAGTGCCTGTGGTTGATCTTTAATGTGTTCCAGTTTAGAGAATCGCTACAGTATTTTTTTTTTTTTAATTAAAAAAAAAATACAGGGCGCCTGGGTGGCTCAGTGGGTTAAAGCCTCTGCCTTTGGCTCGGGTCATGATCCCAGGGCTGCGATCAAGTCCCACATCGAGATGTCTGCTCAGCAGGGAGCCTGTTTCTCCATCTCTCTCTGCCTACTTGTGATCTCTGTCTGTCAAATAAATAAATAAATAAATAAATAAATAAAATCTTAAAAAAAAAAATACACCTTCCTTGGAGATCATTTGGAAAATACAGAAAGTACGAAAAAGGAAATTTGTCACACATAATCCCAAAGAACACCAAGGTTAATATTTTGATATATTCCTTTCCAGTCTTCTGTAGAGAAAAAAAATTATCTTAGTGAAAAAATTTCGGTTTTATTTTAAATATTTCTATTTTGAAAGGAAATGTGCATAAGAGACAGGTTTAACATGGTAAAATGTTTTTCCCTTCTAGAATTAGATTTGTATTATTTGACATCAAAGAATAACATGGTCGGGGCACCTGGGTGGCTCAGTGGGTTAAAGCCTCTGCCTTTGGCTTGGGTCATGATCCCAGGGCCCTGCGATAGAGCCCTGAATCAGGCTCTCTGCTCAGCAGGGAGCCTGCTTCCCTCTCTCTCTCTGCCTACTTGTGATCTCTGTCAAATAAATAAAATCTTAAAAAAAAAAAAAAGAAGAGTAACATTGTCTAAATAGGCTTTCCTAGTTTCCTAGGGTGGGTATATGTAGCGGTTTCTGGAATAGCATATTAATCAGGAAACTCTAGTTTTGTTTGTCGCACATTGGTGTTTTAATAGAAAAGAAACCTGGGGCGCCTGCATAGCTCAGTGGGTTAAGCCTCTGCCTTCAGCTCAGGTCATGATCTCAGGGTCTTGGGATCAAGCCCCACATTGGGCTCTGTGCTCAGTGGGGAGTCAGTCCTCCTCTCTCTCTGCCTGCCTCTCTGCCTACTTGTGATCTCTGTCTCTCTGTCAAATAAGTAAGTAAAATCTAAAAAAACAACAAAAAACAACAACAACAAAAAACTTTTGCTCTGGTTGCTTTTTGGTAACAGTTGGAGAGAGGCCAAGTATATTTAATATTTAGCTGATTTCCATATTAGGATAATTGTTGATGACTGCTTTTATTTTGGTCCTTTAAGTAACTGTTGTGCCTGAAAATGTGCCAGGTGCTTAGAATCCAAAGGCCTGGCCCTCAAGGGGTTCATGGTTTAGTTGGCAAGAAAAATAGTTGGATTTCCTTCTCTTTCTTTAGGTGGGGGGAATAAACCCCCAAATTTTATTATTTATTTTAATTGTACATTTTCTAAAATTAGCAGAAATAATACCTATCATTTCTAACTTCTGAAATTTTTTGTTTAGGTGAGACCTGGAATCCATTAAAATTGCATTATCAATTAAGAAATGTGCGGGAACGGTTAGCTAAAAACCTGGTGGAGAAGGGCGTGTTGACAACAGAGAAACAGAACTTCCTACTTTTTGACATGACCACACATCCCCTCACCAACAACAATATTAAGCAGCGCCTCATCAAGAAGGTTCAGGAAGCTGTTCTTGACAAATGGGTGAATGACCCTCACCGCATGGACAAGCGCTTGCTGGCCCTCATTTACCTAGCGCACGCCTCCGATGTCCTAGAGAATGCTTTCGCTCCCCTTCTGGACGAGCAGTATGATTTGGCCACCAAGAGAGTGCGGCAGCTCCTAGACTTAGATCCTGAAGTGGAATGTCTGAAGGCCAACACCAGTGAGGTCCTGTGGGCAGTGGTGGCCGCGTTCACCAAGTGACCGCGCAGAATGAAGTTCCTTTCTCTCATGTAAACCAGTAGTTTTTCTTCTATTGACTTCTGGTTTTCTGCAATTTGTACTTTCCACACTATAATTGGCTTTTCTTTTATGAAGTGGTGGATGGCTTTTTCTTTTTTGTATGTATGCAGGATTCTGCTGGTACGAGAGGCCTTCCTCTTTCTGTTTTTTAAAAAAAAAAGTTTTACTGCCATATTGGCAATCCATTCCTTGTTGCCATTCTCACTGTTAACCTGTTTTGGGTTGCTGGGATGCTTTGACTTTCAGAGTAACTCCAGTCTCCCCACATGCACATCTTTTGGATTACCTCAGGTTGAGTTTTCCCCACATGTGCATGTATATCTAGCATTCTGCCTACAATTCAGACAGAAGTCACAAAAAGGCCTTTAACTCACCAAAGGTAAATATCTGTATCTATTAGGACATTTTATACATAGACCTCAGTTGAGATGTATACTTAGCGAAATTATTTTTAAATTGAAACAACACAGTAAATAATATAAAATGCCCCTTGGATTTTGTTTCCCATGTAAATCTATTGTATTATTACACTTGCTGTAATTTTAACTATTAAATCATAAAGGTCCAATTGTTTCACAGAGCCAATTTGGGATGGGCTGCATTCCAGTTATGCTGTATATAGTTTGAATTAGATATAATTTGCCCCTTCTGGCCACTCTTGCCTCCATCTTAGTATTTTGCAAGATTTAATTAGTTGTACACCTGGTGCCCCTCACTCACTTCAGTCCATATTATTTGATGACAGAACAGACCTCTCATCATTGAAGGAAAGAGAAAAGATGTGTCTGATTGGTTCCAAGAGTTTTTGAGCTGTGCCATTCATGGTACTCTTCGCCTATGCATCTCCTTTTGGAATTATTTTTGGTCTTAACTGTTTTTTATCATTTCTATAGGGAAGAGGCTTGTGACCAGTACTAATCTTGAGTACAGTTTTTTCTTTTTCTGTCCACAGGTAAATTAATGTCTGCTCTTAAATATCATTTATCTACTCACACTTTCTTAGGGAGAAAAAAAAAATCAGATGTCAGTTTTAGCAGATGTTGCATGTAAATTGTTAGCAAGTAATGACTACAACTCAGATGATTAAGAATTTTGTAATAGAAAGCTCTGCTATGTTTTAATTTTTATATACAATTATGATGATTAGCACATTGTAAGAATATAAACCTTTGCTTTTTAAAGTTTATTTTTACTATTTCTTTATCACTGTTTATGGTATCAGCATTGGTTTCATAATGTAAATACTATATATTGAACAAATTAAATGTCAAATTTTTTATTACCATAGTTCATGTTGATAGTGGGGCTTTCAGGTGTTTAGAGATTTTTTTGATTAACATTCAATGCAAAAGTACTAGATGGTGTATAACTTTAGAGTTGAATTTTAAGGGATTCCTTAATATGTATTCTATCTTTTTATCTGAAGTAATAAATAAACTATGATCTTGAAAGTGCCTGAATCAGAGCAAGCATGTCATTTGTATTTTTGTATTCTACCATAGTGTTCTTTCCTAATTAAGTTTTAACTTGGTATAGTGTGGTAATATTTTGAAGTAGTGCAGGGGCTAGCAGACTTTTTCTTGTAAGACTGGGTAATAAATGCTTAGGCTTTCTGAGCCATATGTGATGTCACAACTAAACTCTGCTGAATGAGAGTTGCCTTGGACAATACAAATAGATGGGTGAGGCTGTGTTCCAATAAAACTTTATTTACAAAAACAGACAGCTGGCCATTAGTAATCGTTTGCCAGGCTCTCTCTCTCTCTCTCTCTCTTTTTTTTTTTTAAGTAGGCTCCGCACCCTGTATGGATCTAGTGTGGGGCTTGAATTAATGACCCTGAGATCAAAACCTGAGGTGAGATTAGGAGTTGCATGCTTAACTGAGCCACCCAGGCACTCCATATATATTCAAGCCCCACACTGGATATAGAGATTACTAAAATAAGTAAATAAAATTAAAATACAAGCTTTTTTTTTTTTTTTTTTTTATTTTTTTTTTAAAGTAATCTCTGTATCAAGCATGGGGCTTGAACTGAGGACCCTGAGATGAAGAGTCACATGCTCTTCCAACTGAGCCAGCCAGGTGCTCCCTTGCCAGGCTCTGTATTTATTATTATTATTTTTTAAAAATGTAAAAGGTTTTATTAATTTGAGAGAGAGCACAAGCAGGGAGGAAAGGGCAGAGGGAGAGGGAGAAGCAGGCTCCTAGCTAAGCAGGGAACCCCATGTGGGGCTCCATCTCAGGACCCTGGGATCATGACCTGAGCGCGAGGCAGACACTAAAGCCACTGAGCCACCTAGTTGCCCCAAGGCTCTGTTTTTAATACATGGAAAAAGACAGATATTCTGTCCTTCAAAATTAACTTCCTTTACCTCTAAAAATGACACTACTGGTAGAAATTAAATATAGAAACTGTTAATTTGTTGTTTTTTTCCATAAAGGGAATACTCAACTGATAACTGATTCTATCCTGGAATTTCTTTTCAGGTGAAGATTTACTGTTTTTCCCTTGAAAAGATTTTAGAAGTGAGGTAATGGATATTTTTCCAGAGTATTCTTCACTTCATCACCAGCATCTGTTCTCAAGCAAGGGGGAAGGGCCTTGCCGAACTTCTGTCAGTGTTTGTTTCAGAGCTGAGTGCCCAGCCCGCTCTTAACCTGTGAGTGGCCCCAGCTTCAGTGTGGGTTTCTGTAGCCAGAGGGGAGGAAAAGTAGTATGATCTGGATGTGGCGGGAGTGGGGGCGTTTCCTAGAACTCTTTATCCTATTAAAAAATGCTACTGCATGTAGGCCTCTTTAAAGGAGAAATGGTAGGACCTCATGGAAGTAATTGTGCTGTGTTGCAGGAGCAGTTCTTTCACAGGTTTATGCCACTTCGATCCAAGAATCAGGCAGTGAATTTTAATATAATAAAACTTACATGAAAGCCTGTTGTGTAAAGAATCTGGTCTTTAAATTCTTCATATATTGTTTAATTGTTGAGTGTTCCTTAAAGTAACCTGATCTTTAACAATGTTCTAACCTGATCTAGAACCATGCTTCAATAGAAAGGAGAAAGGGAACTTAACTTACACTCTGTGTCTAGTCAAGTAGTCTATACCTTGTTTTGACCTCCCCAAATTACAATTACTGTTTTCATTTAATGAAGAATAAGATTGGAAAGGATGACCTGCCCATTCTCATATTACCTGGTAAGTGTTTGAACTTTTAACCCTGAGTGATTGAATAGTAGTTGTGGCATTCAACTACAATTTTTCCTTTCTTGTTTTGGCACTAGGAGGGGACTTCTTTTCTCTAATAGAGACAAAAATAGAATAGCAGGCATGTGAAGAATTCTCATGGTGGTACAGAATTCAATGAAAAAGGTATCTTTGCCTTCTTCTAATATCTTGGTCTAACGTCTATAAATTTTCTTTTGGGGATGAGAAAGTGGGTCAATTGTATATGTTCTTAGAAGAAAGAAACATTGTGAGATGTTGGCCAAGAAAGCACCTGACTTGTTGAAGTAGGTCTCAATGCCCAGTGGTCTCAGGCACGTTCCATCTTTCAGTTTTTCCTGTTTGTAAACAGATGGATGCACCTCTGAATTTGGTCAACACCCAAAGTAAAGTGAAAGGGGCTGGTGTTTTGGTTCAGTGGCAGTCTAGGACCAGTAAGTAATGACATTCAGCCTGATGATGACAAGGGTCCATGACTGCCAAACGTGGCTATCCTTGCCGCAGGAACATGGAAACCAGTAGTCACAAGTGTGTGTGAGGTATTTACCTTATGAAGTTTAATCCCAACTTTATGGCCTCCATCTTGTATTAATGTGTTAAATATATTTACAGATAGTGTTGCTCCATTTCACTTTCATCCAGATCAAGATGACTGACAGCCTGAGAAAATTTCCTATTTATTGTAGCCCACTGAGTCCTGAGACAACATCCTGGCTCTTGTGAATTTTGCACAAATTTCCTGTATTCTTTAACAACACCAGTAAGGTAGTGGTATTAATGTCATAACCTTGCAGGCAACCTTTAAAAGGGTCTGGATGGTAATATAGTTAAACTGATACACATACCTTCTCAGTCCAGTGTTAGAATGAGCATCATATGGTAATAGACAACTTTGTTTTTCCATTTACATTGTGGAGAGCTTTCAGAATAAGCACACATCATTCTTAGCATTTTTGGCTTCATTGTATAACTTTTCCCATTAATGAACATTTGGATTATTCTCGTATTTGTTATTATTACAAACAGTATTGTATGTTTTGGTACATATGTCTTTATATTTGATTTCCATAGGAAGAATTCATAAAAGTGAATTTGCTCAAAGAGCATGCCTTTGAAAATGTAAAAGATAAAACCAGTTTGATTTCTAAGGTTCATATTAACTTACACTTCCACCAGTAAAGTGAAGCTGGTTACTTTATACTTTAGCCAGTAATGTAGAAGGTATCACCAATTCTGGTCTTTGCCAACCAAGCTAATAGAGGAGAAGGATCAAATTATTTTAATTACTGCGGGGTTATCGTTTACTATCTTTATTGGTAATTTTTTTTCCCGGTGAGTTACTTATTCATGTTCTTCCTTCTTTTTCTAATGGGCATTGACCTGTTTTTTGTACTGATTCATCAGGACTTTCATATATTATGGATATTAACCCTGTGTCTGTGGTTCAGTTGGTTTTCCCCCAGCTTTGGAGTTGGTATATTGTAAGCCCTTTTTTTTTTTTTTTTTTAATAGTTTGGGAAAATGTATAGTGCAGTGCTCAGACATGGAATGTGTGTAGACCTTAAATGTCCTACTAAAGAGATCTTCCTGGTATCAGATTGGGATATGTATATATCATAAGAATTTGGGGGATATGACTACAATATCTAAAAATCACATAAATACATAATTTGTGAATGTGTATTATGTAAACATTTAATTTTCATGATTAAAATACAAATGGAAAATCACATAAGCAAATGTATAGGCTAATAAATTATTATTTTTTAAAGATTTTATTTTTGTTTATTTAACAGAGAGCCATCACAAGTAGGCAGAGAGGCAGGCAGAGACAGAAGGGGAAGCAGGCTCCCTGCTGAGCAGAGCGCCTGTTGCAGGGCTCAATTCCAGAACCCCAAGATCATGACCTGAGCCAAAGGCAGAGGCTTAACCCACTGAGCCACCCAGGTGCCCCAATATTTTTTTAGTATATATATATATATTTTTAAGATTTTTGTTTTTAAGGAAACTTTATACCCAATGTGGGGCTCAAACTAACAACCCTGAGATCAAGAGTCATGCGTTCTATTGACTGAGCCAGCTGGGTACCCCTACATTAATTATTTTAAGGCACATACACTTGGAACCATCACCTAGGTCCGGAGCTAGATCCTTGCCAGCTATCCAGAATCTAAGGCTTCCTCCCAATTACGATCCCTAACCTTTGAGAGCGATCACTGTTTGACCCAGAATGCTTCTCTAATAACTTGTCCCGTTTCATTTTTCATTTGATGTCATTTTAAGTCTCTTAATTTATAGCACCCCCCTCCCCGTTTTATCCCTTGCAAAATATTTGTTGATGAAATTGGGTCACTTATCCTGTAGACTTCTCTGAAGTTTGGATTTTGCTGATTGTATCTGCATGGTGTAGTTTAATGTGGTTTTCTGACTTCTGTACTTCCCAGGTATTGGTAGTTGATCTAGAGGCTGTCAGATCCAGGTTTATTTGGGCAGCACTGTTTCACAGGTGGTGGTGTGCTTCCATCAGGAAGCTCAGATGTCTTTCATTTTGTGATGTTAGTAACCTTTTAATTATTTTTTAAGATTCTTGGTGTATTCATTTGAGAAAGAGAGAGAGCACACTAGCGGGGGGAGAGGCAGAGGGAGAAACAGACCCTCTGTTGAGCAGAGATCACAGGCAGGGCTGTATCCCAGGACCTGGAGGTCGTGACCTGAGCCGAAGGCAGATGGTTAACCATCTAAGCCACCCAGGCGTAGATGTTATCTCCCTGATGTTAGTAACCTTCTTGGTCAGTTCTTACATCTTATGATTTATTGGGATTGCACAGTGGTGATATTTTAATTCTTAACCATTTGTTTATTATCTGGAGAATTTGTATAAAGAAGAATTTCACCTTAGATCATTAATACCATTATTAATATAGTTCATGGAGGAAGGGTAGGATCAATTCTGTTTTATTTATCAATTTTCAAAATAGAGTTGGTTCCTTAACGTTCTCCAAAGGTAACTGATTAGTTTAAGTATTGTGAACTTGCGGAAATAAACACTCTTATCATCATCATTTTCCTTGATGAGAGCCGTGATTCTTGATAAGAATGGAAAAGTTGGAGGTACAGCATTAAGGCAGAGGCAGAAAAAAAACCTTGGAGTTCTACGTTTAAATGGGAAGTATCAGTGTAAACTTAATGAGATACTTTCTTCCTTTTGTATTGTGGTAAAATGCAAAATTTACCATTTGAACCATTTTTAAGTGTACAGTTCAGTGCCCCGTTTTGTGTAGCTGAGCTGTGTCTGCACTGTGAGAACACCATTATATGCTGCAGTCTGCCTTTTAACTCTTACTTAGTCTGAACTCCTCAGGGAAATGCATATTCAATACTCATTACCATTCCTTATGTCATTGTCTGTCATTTTGGTTGTCTTGCTCATTTGCTCATAGATCATTCAGAAAGGGCTTGTGAGGGTAATAGTCCCTGAGTGAGTGATGACAGTTTATTGGCAGCCCTTCATTTGAAAGTCCATTTGGATAAAATTCTAGGTCATATCTTGTTTTTTAGTGTGTTTAAGTATCTTCTTTTTGGCATAAAGCATTACTGTCAATGTCTGATTGTAACATGGTTTTCTTTCCCTCATGAATGCCTTGTTCTCTTTGTCTGGAGCCTATGGGATTTTCCCCCCCAATTTTTCTTCAGCGTCACCACACTGTGTTTGGGTGTTGGTTGTTCTGGATCAGTATTCCCAAGTACGTGGTGTGTTTCTTTAGTATGTAGTGTAAGATCTTTTCTTATTCTCAGTTTCAGGAAAATTAAAGTTTTAGTGTTCTGTCCCTTTGGGTTTTTTCCTTTGGAGACTATGTTTTTATAGCTCTTCACATCTATCACTTCTGCTTGGGTTCTTCTCTCTCTTTATGTTTGATCTTTAAACCTCTCACGCTTTTTTTTTTTTTTTTAAATCTTCTTTCTCTTAAGATGTTATATTTACTCACTAGGAATTCTTGTTCTAATTTAGTTTTTTTCTGAAATTGCTTTTTCTGAGTTTTAATAACCAATTTCTGAATATTTTTCTAATTTCAGTTTTAAATTTTTTTTATTTTTTTATATTTTTATAAGTATATAATGTATTTTTAGCCCCAAGGGTACAGGTCTGTGAATCGCCAGGTTTACACACTTCACAGCACTCACCATAGCACATACCCTCCCCAGTGTCCATAACCCAATGACCCTCTCTTGACCCCCTGTCCCCCCAGCAACCCTCAGTTTGTTTTGTGAGATTGAGTCTCTGATGGTTTGTCTCCCTCCTGATCCCATCTTGTTTCATTTATTCTTTTCCTACCCCCCCAAACACCCCACATTGCATCTCCACTACCTCATATCAGGGAGATCATATGATCGTTGTCTTTCTCCCATTGACTTATTTCGCTAAGCATAATACCCTCTAGTTCCATCCACGTCGTCGCAAATGGCAAGATTTCATTTCTTTTGATGGCTGCATAGTATTCTAGTGTGTGTGTGTGTGTGTGTGTGTGTGTGTGTGTGTGTGTGTGTATACCATATCTTCTTTATCCATTCATCTGTTGATGGATGTCTAGGTTCTTTCCATAGTTTGGCTATTGTGGACATTGCTGCTATAAACATTTGGGTGCATGTACCCCTTCGGATCACTATGTTTGTATCTTCAGGGTAAATACCCAGTAGTGCAATTGCTGGGTCATAAAGTAGCTCTATTTTCAACTTTTTGAGGAACCTCCCTGCTGTTTTCCAGAGTGGTTGCACCAGCTTGCATTCCCACCAACAGTGTAGGAGGGTTCCCCTTTCTCGACATCCTCACCAGCATCTGTCATTTCCTGTCTTGTTAATTTTAGCCATTCTGATTGGTGTGAGGTCGTATCTCATTGTGGTTTTGATTTGTATTTCCCTGATGCCGAGTGATGTGGAGCATTTTTTCATGTGTCTATTGGCCATCTGGATGTCTTTGCAGAAATGTCTGTTCATGTCCTCTGCCCATTTCTTGATTGGATTATTTGTTCTTTGGGTGTTGAGTTTGCTAAGCTCTTTATATATTTTGGATACTAGTCCTTTATCTGGTATGTCGTTTGCAAATTTCTTCTCCCATTCTGTCAGTTGTCTTTTGGTTTTGTTAACTGTTTCCTTTGCTGTGCAAAAGCTTTTGATCTTGATGAAGTCCCAATAGTTCATTTTTGTCCTTGCTTCCCTTGCCTTTGGCGATGTTCCTAGGAAGAAGTTGCTGCGGCTGAGGTCAAAGAGGTTGCTGCCTGTGTTCTCCTTAAGGATTTTGATGGATTCCTTTCTCACATTGAGGTCCTTCATCCATTTTGAGTCTATTTTCGTGTGTGGTGTAAGGAAATGGTCCAATTTCATTTTTCTGCATGTGGCTGTCCAATTTTCCCAACACCATTTATTGAAGAGGCTGTCTTTTTTCCATTGGACATTCTTTCCTCTTTGTCAAAGATTAGTTGACCGTAGAGTTGAGGGTCTATTTCTGGGCTCTCTATTCTATTCCATTGATCTATGTGTCTGTTTTTGTGCCAGTACCATCCTGTCTTGATGATGACAGCTTTGTAATAGAGCTTGAAGTCCGGAATTGTGATGCCACCAACTTCGGCTTTCTTTTTCAATATTCCTTCGCTATTCGAGGTCTTTTCTGGGTCCATATAAATTTTAGGATTATTTGTTCCATTTCTTTGAAAAAAATGGATGGGATTTTGATAGGGATTGCATTAAATGCGTAGATTGCTTTAGGTAGCATAGACATTTTCACAATGTTTGTTCTTCCAATCCAGGAGCATGGAACATTTTTCCATTTCTTTGACTCTTCCTCAGTTTCTTTCATGAGTACTTTATAGTTTTCTGAGTATAGATTCTTTGCCTCTTTGGTTAGGTTTATTCCTAGGTATCTTATGGTTTTGGGTGCAACTGCAAATGGGATTGACTCCTTAATTTCTCTTTGTTCTGTCTTGTTGTTGGTGTATAGAAATGCAACTGATTTCTGTGCATTGATTTTTATATCCTGACACTTTACTGAATTCCTGTACAAGTTCTAGCAGTTTTGGAGTGTAGTCTTCTGGGTTTTCCACATACAGTATCCTATCATCTGCAAAGAATGATAGTTTGACTACTTCTTTGCCGATTTGGATGCCTTTAATTTCGTTTTGTTGTCTGATTGCTGAGGCTAGGACTTCTATCTAGTACTATGTTGAATAGCAGTTGTGATAATGGACATCCCTGCTGCATCCCTGACCTTTGAGGAAAAGCTTTCAGTTTTTCTCCATTGAGAATGGTATTTGCGGTGGGTTTTTCATAGATGGCTTTGATGATATTGAGGTATGTGCCCTCTATCCCTACACTTTGAAGAGTTTTGATCAGGAAGGGATGCTGTACTTTGTCATATGCTTTTTCAGCATCTATTGAGAGTATCATATGGTTCTTGTTCTTTATTTTTTTTTAAGATTTTATTTATTTATTTGAGAGAGAATGAGTGAGAGAGGGCATGAGAGAGGAGAAGGTCAGAGGGAGAAGCAGACTCCCCAAGGAGCTGGGATCCCAGTGCAGGACTCGATCCTGGAAGTCTGGGATCATGACCTTAGTCGAAGGCAGTCGCTCAATCAACTGAGCCACCCAGACGCCCTGTTCTTTCTTTTATTAATGTATTGTATCACATTGGTTGATTTGTGGATGTTGAACCAACCTTGCAGCCCTGGAATAAATCCCACTTGGTCGTGGTGAATAATCCTTTTAATGTACTGTTGGATCCTGTTGGCTAGTATTTTGGTGAGAATTTTCGCATCTGTGCTCATCAAGGATATTGGTCTGTAATTCTCTTTTTTGATGGGATCCTTGTCTGGTTTTGGGATCAAGGTGATGCTGGCCTCATAAAATGAGTTTGGAAGTTTTCCTTCCATTTCTATTTTTTGGAACAGTTTCAGGAGAATAGGAATTAGTTCTTCTTTAAATGGTTGGTAGAATTCCCCTGGGAAGCTGTCTGGCCCTGGGCTTTTGTTTGTTTGGAGATTTTTGATGACTGTTTCAATCTCCTTACTGGTTATGGGTCTGTTCAGGCTTTCTATTTCTTCCTGGTTCAGTTGTGGTAGTTTATATGTCTCTAGGAATGCGTCCATTTCTTCCAGATTGTCACATTTGTTGGCATAGAGTTGTTCATAGTATGTTCTTATGATTGTTTGTATTTCTTTGGTGTTGGTTGTGATCTCTCCTCTTTCATTCCTGATTTTATTTATTTGGGTCCTTTCTCTTTTCTTTTTGATAAGTCTGGCCAGGGGTTTATCAATCTTATTAATTCTTTCAAAGAACCAGCTCCTAGTTTCGTTGATTTGTTCTATTGTTTTTTTGGTTTCTATTTCATTGATTTCTGCTCTGATCTTTATGATTTCTCTTCTCCTGCTGGGTTTAGGCTTTCTTTGTTGTTCTTTCTCCAGCTCCTTTAGGTGTAGGGTTAGGTTGTGTATTTGAGGCCCTTGTTTCTTGAGAAAGGCTTGTACCACTATATATTTTCCTCTCAGGACTGCCTTTGCTGTGTCCCACAGATTTTGAACCGTTGTGTTTTCATCATCATTTGTTTCCATGAATTTTTAAAATTCTTCTTTAATTTCCTGGTTGACCCATTCATTCTTTAGGAGAATGTTGTTTAGTCTCCATGTATTTGGGTTCTTTCCAAAGTTCCTCTTGTGATTGAGTTCTAGCTTCAGAGCATTATGGTCTGAAAATATGCAGGGAATGATCCCAGTCTTTTGATACCGGTTGAGACCTGATTTATGACCCAGGATGTGATCTATTCTGGAGAATGTTCCATGTGCACTAGAGAAGAATGTGTATTCTGTTGCTTTGGGATGGAATGTTCTGAATATATCTGTGATGCCCATCTGGTTCAGTGTGTCATTTAAGGCCTTTATTTCCTTGTTGATCTTTTGCTTGGATGATCTGTCCATTTCACCGAGAGTGTTAAAGTCCCCTACTATTATTGTATTATTGTTGTGTTTTTTTGATTTTGTTATTAATTGGTTTATAAAGTTGGCTGCTCCCATGTTAGGGGCATAAAATATTTAAACTTGTTAGTCTTCTTGTTGGACAGACCCTTTGAGTATGATATAGTGTCCTTCCTCATCTCTTATTATAGTCTTTGGCTTAAAATCTAATTGATCTGATATAAGGATTGCCACCCCAGCTTTCTTCTGATGTCCATTAGCATGGTAAATTGTTTTCCACTCCCTCACTTTAAATCTGGAGGTGTCTTCGGGTCTAAAATGAGTTTCTTGTAGGCAGCATATTGATGGGTTTTGTTTTTTTTATCCATTCTGATACCCTGTGTCTTTTTTTTTTTTTTAAGATTTTATTTATTTATTTGACAGAGAGAGATCACAAGTAGGCAGAGAGGCAGGCAGAGAGAGAGGAAGGGAAGCAGGCTCCCTGCTGAGCAGAGAGCCCGATGCGGGACTCGATCCCAGGACCCCGAGATCATGACCTGAGCCGAAGGCAGCGGCTTAACCCACTGAGCCACCCAGGCGCCCCTCTGTGTCTTTTGATTGGAGCATTTAGCCCATTTACATTCAGGGTAACTATTGAGAGATACGAATTTAGTGCCATTGTATTGCCTGTACAGTGACTGTTACTTTATATGGTCTCTGTTCCTTTCTGATCTACTACTTTTAGGGTCTCTCTTTGCTTAGGGGACCCCTTTCACTATTTCCTGTAGAGATGGTTTGGTGTTTGCAAATTCTTTTAGCTTTTGTTTGTCCTGGAAGCTTTTTCTCTCTCCTTTTTTCAATGATAGCCTAGCTGGATATAGTATTCTTGGCTGCATGTTTTTCTCGTTTAGTGCTTTGAATATATCATGCCAGCTCTTTCTGGCCTGCCAGGTCTCTGTGGATAAGTCTGCTGCCAATCTAATATTTTTACCATTGTATGTTACAGACTTCTTTTCCCGGGCTGCTTTCAGGATTTTCTCTTTGTCACTAAAACTTGTAAATTTTACCTGTTCTTATTGATTTTGAGGGGGGTTCTCTGCACCTCCTGGATTTTGATGCTTGTTCCCTTTGCTGTATTAGGGAAATTCTCTCCAATAATTCTCTCCAATATACCTTCTGCTCCCCTCTGTCTTTCTTCTTCTTCTGGAATGCCAATTATTCTAATGTTTCATCTTTTGGTGTCACTTATCTCTCAAATTATCCCCTCGTGGTCCAGTATTTGTCTCTCTTTTGCTCAGCTTCTTTATTCTCTGTCATTTGGTCTTCTATATCACTAATTCTTTCTTCTGCCTCATTTATCCTAGCAGTAAGAGTGTCCATTTTTGATTGCACCTCATTAATAGCTTTTTTGATTTCAACTTGGTTAGATTTTAGTCCTTTTATTTCTCCAGAAAGGGCTTTTATCTCTCCAGAGAGGGTTTCTCTAATATCTTCCATGCCTTTTTCAAGCCCGACTAGAACCTTGAGAATCGTCATTCTGAACTCTAGATCTGACATATTACCAATGTCCATATTGATTAGGTCCCCAGCCTTCAGTACTGCCTCTTGTTCTTTTTTTTTTGTGGTGAGTTTTTCCACTTTGCCATTTTGTCCAGATAAGAATATATGAAGGAGCAAATAAAATAACTAAAAGGGTGGCAAAGACCCCAGGAAAATGTGCTTTAACCAAATCAGAAGAGATCCCAAATCGTGGGAGGGAGAAAGGGGATAAAAAGAAGTTCAGGGAAAAAAAAAAAATTAAAAAAGGAAACAAATAAAGAAAAATATAAAAAAGAAAAAAAATATATATATATTAGACTGTTGACTAGAACAGGGTCACCCACTTAATTTTGGGAGTATTTTGGTCTCTTAGAAGGAACTACCTCCCAAAATTTTAAATAATGAAAAACATATATAAGGGTAAACACAATGAAGGGATGGAGTATACCTATAAAGATGAAAAAAGAATTTTTTTAATTTCTAAAAAAGGATTTGATAAAGTAAATTGGTTGGGAACATAAAGAAAAAGTGGAGAGAATTTGTGCGGGCTGGAGACTAGAACAAGCCCAGAGCTAGATTTAGGGAATATTTTGATCTATTAGAAGAAGTTGTACCCCAAATTTTTTAGAAGAAAAAGTCCTATGTGTATATAAAAAACAAAGTTAGATATAATGGATAAAATATGACTATAATAATAAGTTTCAAAAAAGATTATTTTTTTTAATGAAAGGTATTATTAAGATAAACTAGTTAAAAGAGGAAAGGGTAAAAGTTTAAAAAAAAATTAGCAGAAAAAAATTAAAAAAAAAATTAATTAACTGCAAGACTAAAGGATCATGGGGAGAAAGCCATGAATTCCATGCTTTGCTTTCTCTTCCTCTGGAAATCCGCTGTTCTCCTTGGTAAGTGAACTTGGTCTTGGCTGGATTTCTTGTTGATCTTCTGGGGGAAGGGCCTGTTGTAGTGATTCTCAAGTGTCTTTGCCTGAGGCAGAATTGCACCGCCCTTACCAGGGGCCTGGGTAAGTAATCAGCTGGGGTTTGCGCTCGCTCGGGTTTGCTTTCGGGAGCTTTTGTTCCCTGAGCGCTATCCGTAGAGTCCGGAGGACGGAAATGAGAATGGCGGCTTCCTAGTCTCCGGCCCGGAGGAGCCCAGAGCCCGGGGCCCCACTCCTCAGTGCGCCCTCAGAGAACAGCGCCCAATTGCTCCCGTCACCCTGGCCTCCGGCCGTGCTCCGAGCTGACCGAGCCTGAGACCGGTTCAAGGTAACCCGCGTTTAGAGCTCACTCCTCGGCTCTGTCTCTGTAGCCGGCTTCCCCGTTCTAATACCTGTAAGCTCTGCGACTCTCAGACACCCCCGATCCTTCTGTGACCCTGCGGGACCTGAGGCCACGCTGACCCCGCGTGCGCTTCACCCCGGTTAAGCCTCTGGAGCGATGTCCCTCAGCGGAACAGACATTTAAAAGTCCTGATTTTGTGCTCCGTTGCTCCGCCGCTTGCCGGGAGCCGGCCCCTCCCCCCGCGGTCTATCTTCCGGTCGCTTTGGATTCACTTCTCCACTAGTCCTACCTTTCAGAAAGTGGTTGGTTTTCTGTTTCTAGAATTGTTGCTCTTTTTCTCTTCCATCTCCTGTTGGATTTGTAGGTGTTCGCAATGGGTTGATAAGCTATCTAGCTGATCTCCCGCTACCTGATGTCGTCTCAGCCTGCTACTTCTCCGCCATCTTCTAATTTCATTTTTTTTTAAGATTTTATTTGAGACACAGGTAGTGAGAGAGTGCAAGTGGAGTGAGGGGCAGGGGGAAAAGCAGGCTCCCCACTGAGCAGGGAGCCCCATGCGGGGCTCGATCCCAGGACCTGAGATGAATCATGAGATGAGATCATGACCTGAGCCGAAGGCAGACGCTTAACAGACTGAGCCACCCAGGTATTCCTTCTAATTTAATTTGAACATATTTTATGTCACTTTCTTGATGTATTCTAATTTGTTTCGAGGTATTCAGTTACACTTTTCACTGGTTTTCTGAGCATATCTCTCTGGTATGCTTTGTTGTCTGTAGGGATTGTATTTGCTACTCAGGCGCTTTTTCCTTATAATAATGTTGTATGGGATTTTATATAGATTATCTTCTCTTGCCTATTTTTTCTTTTAAAGATTTTATGTATTTATTCGACAGATAGAGATCACAAGTAGGCAGAGAAGCAGAGAGAGAGAGAGGAGGAAGCAGGTCCCCCGCCAAGCAGAGAGCCTGATGTGGGGCTTGATCCTAGGACCCTGGGATCATGACCCGAGTTGAAGGCAGAGGCTTTAACCCACTGAGCCACCCAGGTGCCCCTTCTCTTGCCTATTTTTTTTTTTCCTCTTGCCTATTTTTATATGAAATTACTTTTGCTGTTTTTTTACAAGGGATGTGGGTCAGGGCAGCTTTTCTAACTGTATTTATTCTCTATACCTTCTTCTTCTCTTTTGGGTGGAGTCTAAAGAAACAGGGCAGCTTACTTTCTGAGATCTGGTTCTGCTCCCCTATTGCTGATGCTGATTATGGCGGGGTATCCTTGGCAATCAGATGCCCTGTTGCTTCCTCTGCTTCCCTTGCACAGATCCCAATACCAAATTGATCTTGTTGTTAGTTTGTCCCTGCCTGTTTGTGTATTATGGGGTTTGGTGGGGGGTACTTTCATACGTGGTTTGTTTGTAGATGTTTACCTTGGTTTTTCTGTGCTGGTTGCTATGTTTGTGTATGGTGGTAGCAGGGAGAAGAGAATGGGTGGGATATGAAGAGACTGAAAAATTATCATTGTTCTGCCATCTTGCCTGAATCTGCTGGATAGCCACTGGTTTTTAGTTTGGATGTAGTCTGGGTTAAATTATGAGTCTGTTGTTTTATAGCTTCTGAATTTAGCCTCCTGTTCATTGTATGATTAAAAAAACAATTACGATACACACTTTAAAAATGTGTTTATTGATGTCTTTCATAATACTTTTTCTTTTGGGTCCTAACTTAATGAATAATATTCTTAAAGATTTTTTTTTTAAGGAGTTTATTTATTTACAAGAAAGAGAGCATGAGCAAGCATGAGCAGTGGGGAGGGGCAGGGAGAGAGGGACAAACTGATTGCCTGCTGAGCACAGAGCCCAATGGTGGGGCTCAATCCCAGGACCCTGAGATCGTGACCTGATTTCTTAATTTTCTACCATTCATGTACTAGAATTAATATCACTTAGACTTGATATTTTCTTTAATGTATTGCTGGAGTCTACTGTCTAACAGTTCATCAGGATTTTTATTTTATTGATGAATATGCTTTGCCCATTTTCATTGTATTCTAAACATTTTTCAAGTTCATCTTCAATGCCATTGACTTGGGTTTCTGCAGTTTGATTTGACTTGATGCGTCTGATATGGCTTTAGTTTGGTAAGGTGGGCTCTTCAGTTTCTGTTCTTAGTTCTACCAGATCCATATTAATCTCACCTGATTTTATTTCTTCTTTAATCTTATGTTTCTTAGAAGCTACATTCTCTTTAATTATATTGAGAATACGAAACAGTTTGTGTGTTAATTTTCTTTTGATGCCCAAGGTAGCCCTCCACGTTATATTTTTTTATCTGCCTTTTGCATAATCTCTTTCAGCATCATCCCCCCACCTTTGCCAATTCTGCCTTCATGAGGGGGACTCTTGCTGAACAAATTGGGAGAGGTGAGGGTTCCATCTAAGCCTGCTGTTTGCCTGGAATTGGTCAGTCGTGGATATATTAGATCTCTTGCTTACGTATGTTCAGTTCCTCCCTTAGCACGAGAGAGGAAAGTTGGATAGCAGCCAATATTAAGATTTTATTTATTTTAGAGCAGAGAAAGTGCGAGTACGAGGAGGGAGGAGCAGAGGGAGAGGGACAAGCAGACTCTGGGCTGAGCATGAGCCTGATGCGGGGCTGGATGTCAGGGTCCTGAGATCAAGGGGCTGAACCAGAATCAAGAGGTGGCTGCTTCACTGACCGTGCCCCCAGCGTCTCACTTTCGTCTTGCTTCAGATAGAGGTTTTCGGAGGATTGGGAGGAGAGCATGTGGAGTGGTACTCACTGTAGCCTTTATGGGGTGGCTGAGTTGTGGCAGCTAAACTCTTACTGAATTAGTTGATCCCTTTTGTGGTAGGGGCCTGTCTGGCAGGGATTCCTCTCAGCCCAGACCATTCCTTGTGTGTTACGCTTCTGCCTGCCTAGGTTGACCCACGTACCTGGAAAAAGTAAAACAATCCCCCGTCTTCAACCTCACCCTTACTGTCATTCTGAGGAGAGTTAATGGCTCCAATTATGAGTGCTTCCTGCTTCTTCTGGGGCCCACTTTCTCCTGTAATCCCCTTTCTCCAGGTTAAGAATTGGTGGCGTTCTTCAGAACTCTCATTTTATACCTCCTTTGCTTTCTCTCACTTAGAATTGTATCCCATTTCATTGTTCTTCGGTTTCGTCTTGGGTCTTACTGTACCTGGTATATAGCCTCCAACGTTCATAGAATGGGTGGTTTCTATATTGTATTAAAACACAAATTTCCCTCTTTGTATTTGTTTGGGTTTTAGAGAGAAGAGTTATGTGAACAAGTAAGTGCGCCCTCTCCCAGAAGTAGTTCTACCCAAGTAGGAGTGAGCCAGTCAGAATCTTACTTTTGGGGTATATATGGAAAAAAAAAATCAGGCAGGCAGCAGCTGGTATGTCCTGAGAAATTCTGTGATAGAGGCCAAAATTATGACAACAACATTCATAAGGTTTCTAAGAAAAGGTATGAAGAGTTGGAGGATAAGGTCACCAGCTGGTGGAGGGAGAAGTGGGTCTACAGAAACAGACCCACATAAAGCAGGGGAGTCTTATCAGCGGAGGGCACTGAGTGACCCACGAACCCCACTGTTCCTCCAGTCTCAGAGGCCTGGTCACATGCCGAGTCCCAGTCTTAGATTTCAATGAGATGCCATCTTGTCTTCTTCCTTCGGCCACTCTAGGTTGGTGACTGCATCTTAAAATCAAGAGAGCCTAAGGAAACTAGATGCTTTTAATTTTACTCTGGGAAGGAAGATCCCAGGCCACCCATGCATGTGGTGGGGGGAGGTGAGTAGATCGCGGTTTTGAGAAAAATGAGGAATTGCAGTCATCATAAAGAAGTGAGAGAAAAAACTGACAAGGAACAATTGCTGAGTAGCATGGGGAGTCCAGCTGTGGTTGGGAACCATGAATTTCTAGTAGTAGTATTCTGTGTGGTCGTTGGATTTTCTCCAGGAATAGGACTGTAGGAACCAACAAGCTGGGTAGCTGGAAGGAAGGATCATGGACTAGGTGGGACGAGGGTGCGGAGTCTGGGCTGGGTGGGGCTGGTGCTCTATCATGGGTCTAGTCTGAACAGAGTAGAAATGAAAGGGTGGGGATTCTGATGGGGAGAAAACAGATAGTGGTCGGGGATTAGAGGGCTTGCTGAAACGGAAGACTTAAGTAGTAATGAGAGGAGGGCGTGGGTAAGATCCAGGAGGTGAGGAAGTTGCAAAGGCATATGGGATATGTAAGATTGAAGGAAGTGGAAGGGCTTTAGATTGGGCCCATCCTCAGTGTGGCCCTGTAAGAACTGTTGATTTTCTGTTGCATTTGGACCGCTCACTCAATGATGTAATAATTAAGGTAATAATAAACACTTCTCAAGATTTTACAAGGTTACTTTATAGATGGCAGAATTAAAAAAAAAAAGTAGTAAGCAGAGTGTTTATTTTTTTAAAATTACTTAAAAAAGGTTGTTTACAGAGATGTGGATTTACATAACTTGGCGACAACATTTTAAAAATGTACAGGCTATTTCATATTATTGCACTTACTCTTCCATAATATATAAGGCATTTTATTTTACATAAATAAAGGATAATGTAGAATATCATACAACAGGTGTGGTGCCAATTAAGTCAACCATAAAATTAAATGAGATGTGTTTCGGAGGACAGAAATGCAATCCAACTTATTTCAATCTTCACAGAATATCCTTGCAACTACAGTTTACTTGTTACAACACGTATTTACCCTCATAGCTTATTGTGGATGACTGATGCATTAGAAAACTGAAACAATGAAAGTTTTAGTAGGATAATAGAATACCATTAGTGCTCACTTCAGGAAGTGTGGGGATTAGACTCATTAGAAATACTAGTCATGCCTTGAACACTGAAGACAAATAAGTAGCTTTCGATCTGAGGGTCAGAGATAGTTTAGCCTTTTGCTTTCTCCCTTAAGTTCCAACTGTTGGCCAGGGAAACCCTTCTGGCAAGATATACTAGAAGTGATGACTTTAGCCTACTTCAGTGAGTGAAAGGTCCACCCTTGTCCTTTTCAGAGAAGATGATCAGAGACTCGGAAGGAGACTGTTCCATTGCGCTGAACTGCTCTAGAAATTCCGGTCTGTTCACATAGGACTGTGAATTTCTTACTAGGAGGCACAGCTGGAAGAGTGGAGGCAAATATTCTTACCACTTAGGCAAGAAAGCAGAAACCACACCCCTGACCCCAGAGACTTAAAAACAATCTAGCATGCACCTTGCACTGACTGCCTACAGAATCCTACCAGGAAGTGTAGTGAAAAGTAGAAGTTACATGAGTCATGTCTTTCTAGCTAACTCTTGTACTACATTCTCTTCTGTATAACCTGTTTAAAAAAAATGAGAAGTCTGGGCTCACACCAGCCAGATACTTCATTCTCATCCGAGAGACCCCTGTGGGCCAACTCGGCAGAGGTTTTATGGTAAGGGAGGAGTCCCTCGGAAAACGATGTACAAAGGTGACAGCGCGAGCATCTCCGTGATGGGGGCAGGGGCGGGTGTACAGTGACCTCACTTCTGTTCTCTAAGCCACAGATCCAGGCTGCAGGTTACTGAAGGAAGCGTCCAGCACAAAACCTGGGCGGCGTCCCGCACGCAGTTTGGCGTCCTCACCCGTAGTCCCAGGACTGGAGCAGCTGGTCTGGGTCCCTCTCGGGTCGGGGTTGTGCAACACAGTTCTGTTTCTTTACCTTGAAAGAGTGACTCACCCGCATTCCCCGTTGTCTTCTTTTTACATTTTGGTAAGTGAAGCTGACGGAGGTTTGGAATTTAAGAAAAGAAGGTGCAGTACGAAGGAGAGGAGCCAGTTTTGGGACCGGGAGCAAGAGCATATTGACTGGGAGCGGCTACGGGGAGAAGTCATGCTTTGACAGGAGAGCAGCCGGGACCAGCTTCACGGGCAGTGTGAGTCACGCCAGTCTTCTGCAGGGAACAGTTTGGGCCAAAGGAAGAATTTGCAAAACAGGAAAACACCAGCAGCAAGCAGTCCCTGCAGGGGCGTCGTCACAGCCAGGTCAGGAAGGTGGGCTGGTGCTTAGAAAGGGGCCGTTTCTTAAGCTTGTTGGCCAGGGGGAAAACCAACCAACCAAAGTCCCAAAAGGATGATTTTTAAGCTCTGCCCTTTGGATTGTAAATGTAATGCCTATGTTTATAAATCCAAGGATGCTAAAAAGATTACTAAAAATTTAGCTCAGTGTTGGGAGTGCATGAAATATAGAAATGGAAACCCAGTGACTATAGTATTTCTGCCCACTCCTGTGTTGACTGGTCTTGAATTCAAGCACTTACTCAAGACAAGTTCCGAACCATGTGCAAGGTGCTTTCAGAGCTGGAACCCGCTGCTCGTTCTAAGCAGCAGAGTTCATGGCTAGTTAGTACGGTTTATCAGAACAGCGTTTCTGTAAAATAGCCTTACGACTTACACTTTCAGATCACGATCAACACTTCATGATGATCAGTAACCCACGGAGTGAACCCTGCAGCCACACAGTGCACAGGACACTCACTAAAAAAATACCACTTTCCGGATTTTGCTTTTTCATTTTTGGATAATTCCTGAGCTCAGCTTAACTGTTAGGTCAGAACTGATTTTTTTAAGTCTCACTTTCTTTTCACCATAATGTACAGACCTACAGCTCCTTCCACTGAATGTGCCTGAAAGCATTCTCTTACTTACAAAATTATATAAAACTGTAGTCCTTTATTTGTGACATTCGCGTCGCCCCTCAGACTTGGTTGGCTCCCTCACTACCAGGATTAGGTCTGCTGAGCGAGGAGGCAGGAAGGACGCGAAGGTCTTAAGTAAATATTTTGAATGAAGAAGGGCATGCCACATCTTGTGTCCCCATCAATAAACACAAAAAGGGAGGGAAGAGGCACCGGAAAAAAAGGATCCCTCCTGGCCTCGGTCATCCGGGTAGAAGGCTTCCAGAGGTCAGCGCCATTGCCGTCGCACACACAAGAGGTCAGCTCCACAAAGATGTAAAAACCTGGAGATTTCTGTTGTCCTTGCCTATACCAAGGTTCCTGTGCTGTTTTAGGAACCCAGTGTTGAAAGAAGTTGTTCTGATTTGCTAAAGTAAGGGAACTGAGAAAAGGAGGTGGTTGTTAAAAAATGTAACAAGCCCCACTCGTGAGCGTCACTCCTGGTGCCTGTTTCAGGAAGAATTCCTGTGCTTCCGAATCAGCAACTGCACGGGTCCCTCCGGGACTGACTTCATAATAGTCCAGGCATCAAAGTGCATGAGCCCCACCAGGGGTTTCCCGTTAATGGCAAGAATTTCATCTCCGGCTTCGATTGTTCCCGCTTGTTCGGCTGCTCCACCTGTGAGAATAAACAGACAGCAATGCCGGGGCAACCTCGCAGGATTTCAGGTAAATTCTGGGCGAGCTAAAAACTCAAATGAGAAAAATCTCTGAACGACACGCCCATGATTCTTAGGAAAGGGAAACAGTCCTTAAAACACACAGAGCGTATACCCATGAAAAGAAATTTAGCTATGTAAAAATACTCAAATTCCCTCAAACACGCTATGGACTAGGAGAAGGCAAATTTCAACATATATAATCAAAATCCAGACGGACAGTTGACGCAGGAAAACAGGTTCCGCCTCTATCCGGTATACTGTGACGGCCCCCCGGTGCCTATGGAGAATACTTACACGGCCCTACGTACTTCCCCATCACCGCTGTCTGTACGACAAGCTTGTGGGTGTGCTACATATACCACATATGGATACTCTTAATACTATGACATTACATAGAATATGACATACAGTAGATTTTTCTATGTACTGGTATTAGTATAATAATACTTTTTAGAAAATTGTTTAGAATTAGCATGTGTGAGAGCTGGGGGGTGAGCGGCAGAGGGGGAGAGAGAATTTGCAAGCTGACTCCCTGCTGAGCGTGGACCCCCCCCCCCCCCACAGGGGGCTCCATCTCAGGACCCTGAGATTAGGAACTGAGCCGAAATCAAGAGTCAACTGCTTAACCAGCTGAGCCACCTAGGCATCCCCAGGATAATTATACTTTTAATATAATTGTTTAGCTTGAGAACCTGAAGAGATTTGTGAGAACTGTCCAAGATCATAAAATGACTGATCAAGTTCATAAAGAGACCTCTTATCTACCACATGTTTCAATCATCTTTACTGCTCTCAGCATCCTTTCCTGAAGTCCTGTAATTGAAGTCTAGTATTCGAAACGAATACTATCTCGGTCCATGGTAATTACCCTGACAGGCAATTCTTGATGGCACTGGCTTGGTATGTTTACATCAGTCCCAGCTAACATTAGTTACGAACATGGAGTTTGGGCTCTGGTGTAGAGGTTAGGGAT
Organism: Lontra canadensis; assembly: GCF_010015895.1. Taxonomy (NCBI): domain Eukaryota; kingdom Metazoa; phylum Chordata; class Mammalia; order Carnivora; family Mustelidae; genus Lontra; species Lontra canadensis. Next base: position 117,491 of record NW_022631247.1, read on the forward strand.
GCTGACCCTGGCGCCTGACTGCCTAGGTCCAAGCCTCGTTTTGCCCCTTCTGTCCGTGTGACCTTCGGTGCTTGTGTAATTCCCCCGTGGCACACACCGTCTTTTGTGAAACAGGGATAATCGTACCTATTTGATAGGATTATTGGGGGGGGGCAACAGGAGTTCAAACACGTAAAATACAACAGGGTTGACATACAGTACACCCTGTATGTGACAGAATGCAAACGTTTTCTAAATGGAAGGCACAGGCACACACAGGAGAGAGCCGCCTGGCTTTTCCAGGGCATTACCTTTGTATACTCTCTTAATGAACAGGGGCCCGTCTCCCGCCGTTGAGGATTTCCCTCCGTCCAGACTCAATCCCAGCCCAGCGGAGGTCTTCAGCACTTCGACACACAGCGCATCGTGTGAAGGAAGGCTTCTCCCTGCAGCAACGACATTTGGAAGGATGGAAATGACAAGGACACTCATCACCTCCTCTCCCATCCCCCAAGTGTCTTACCCTAGCACCCGAGTCCCATCTACCTCTGAAACCAGCGTGAGGATGGGTCTCTCAGATTTGGAGCTGACCTCGTGGCTGTGTTCCTGCTGTACCTGCACCATTTGCTCTTCGAGGCATTTTCTTTAAAGATTTATGTATTTATTTGAAAGAGCACGTGCACATGAGCAGGGGAAGGGCCAGGGAGAGAGGGAGAGATGCAGACTCCCCGCTGTGCTCAGAGCCCCACGCGGGGCTCGATTCCAGGACCCCAGGATCGTGACCTGAGATGAAATCAAGAGCCGGATGCTCCACGGACTGAGCCATGCAGGCTCCCCTCAGCACTTTCTGGAAGCATGGAGGTGGCTCTGGTGCCCAAGGAGAAACCCTCAAAGGCCAGACTGCTCATGGCAAGCTCCACGCGCTGTGGTGGTGTGTCTCGGTGAAGCCACGCTTGGGGAATCAGATCCGATCTCCTGCCGTGTGTCACAGGCCAGGACTGATAGCCTGCAACACCCTCACAGGAGACTGATTGTGGACCCCAGAGCTCCGCGCCTTCCCCCTTCGGCCGTGCATGCTTATCATGCACCAGCGGCCCTCGCCTCTCTCCATGGCAGGGTGCAGAGTGTGGGAGGCACGTTTCCATGGCGGTGGGTCCTCCACTGCAACCAAAGTGTGCCCGCTCTGTGTGCTGGTTTGGAGAGGCCCGGCTGGGATCCATCCTGAGATCTGAGTAGCGATGGTGAGCTTGCCTCTTACTCCTCTTCCTGACACACTGCGCTGGTGAAGGATTTGAAGAGGTGAGTGGAAAGGCATGCCGAGCTCTCTGGGAGGCAGGGGAGGGACCACAGATTGAACTGCCCCCTTGGGGCTTGAGGCCAAGGTAGCCAGCATCCCTGCCTTTGAACAGAAAGGTCAGTCCATTAGTGTGGCTTAGAGAAGGTCACTCCATGTTCTGCGGGGTCTGAAGGCAATGTGTAGACAGGAGCAGCATGGTTTTCAGTAGGTCAGTCGCTTGCTGGTAAACAGAACAGGCCTATTACAGTAGCTCTCAGCTCTGGCCCGGTTCTATTGAAACCCCTAGGCACCTTAGAAAGCTAGTGACTCAGGACCCCGGCCTCCGCCCTCACCCTTCAGGGTTTCTGATTTCATTGAGCCGGTGAATTTGCTGGGCAGGAGGATGGCCCTGTGCAACCTCCTGCCTCCGTCTCCAAGTGGGATACTCTCAGGGCACGTGAAAGGATAGTTCCTTGGGTTCAGGTGGAGCCCTGGGCAGGGGAATTTTAAGGAATAGGAATATGAAAAAATAAAGTTTAAGTCCTGAAAGTGCTTATGATTTGGTGACTCTGTAGAATCTGGTTCAAGACCAGATGTTCTGAAGGTGTCCCAGGAATACTTAATGATTATAAATAACAGGATAGCCTTCTGTATCCTGAGTACATGAGTCTTAAACATTCTGGAAGTTGCTGGGATTAAGCGCCAAGTGGTTTCCTGTGACGTTAAGTTTCTCGGATCCACTGAGAACATACGAAGTAATGGAGACAGCGCTGGGGCAAAGGTGAGCGTGACACGGTCTGATGACTTAAGGTGTTTACCAATACTGGGAAGGGTTTCAGTCTTCAAGCAGCGCAAAAGCAAGACAACAGAGGAGAAGGGTGAGAATCCTCCAGGCCCGTGGAGGCATCTGGACAAGAAGAGTTTCCCACCTGTTTGGCAGAAATGAGTGCTGTTTTCAGCAAAGCAATCATGGATGGCCCAGGCCACCATGAGGCCAAGTTGAAGAGAGGAATTCAGCTTCCCTTGACTTTATTAGGGAGAGATGTTGAGAAGAAACCAAAGGCCTCCTCAGAAGGAGGAGCTGAAGCCTGAGCTTCCACAGGTTCTTCTTGCTTTCAGGACTGAAGACATTGCTCCTGAACTCCAAGAGAGAAACCACCACAGAGGTCTGAAGTAGTTCTCTTGAAGGCCGCATTCAGCCCAGTGCTTCAGAAATAGAAGTGGTACTTAGTTCTGAGCAAATAGCTCATATGCCTTCCCAGTGAGCCTTGTGATAACAGGATGGACAGCGCTTAGGAAATCCACTTCTGAACCTCTTTATAAGTTCTGTTGGTTAAGGCTAGAGTCTGTTTTCAAACATCTGTGCCTCCTCATTTCCTTATGTTCTTCTAAAACCGGAAAGAATATAAACCCTGGTGTTTTCAAGGACAAACGGTAGTTCTGCAATTTCTGCATACTCTCCATGATTCCCCTTATCACAAGAGTTTTGTGTTTTACCTACTGGCCACTTAAGTCCTAAGAAGATATAGCTGTGAAAGGGCTTCCCTTTCCCTCACAGGCGGAGAAACCGTCAAACAGTCGTTAAGTCTTCAACAGTATGGCTTTCACTACAGGGGGCAGTGGTTTCTAACTTACTAGGAACACTTTTTTCAAGAAGCATCCACAAACATTAGACTTTACTACATTTGATTTCTTATTTCTTCTTTTTTTGAGGGGGGGATGATTTGGGGGGCAGTGGGAAGAGCAGAGGGAGAGAAAGAATCCCAAGTAGGGTCCAAGCCCGGTGTGGAGCCTGATGCAGGGCTCAATCTCACAACTCTGAGATTTTTTTGACCTGAGTCAAAATCAAGAGTCCAATGCTTAACTAACTGAGCCACCCAGGGGCCCCTCCATTTGATTTTGCAGACCCCGAGAGCAGTAGTTAAGTTCCTTTTTGTCCAGCCAGGATCTACTCTGCCGGCTGCCCACTCCCTGCCAGCTGTTGAGCTGGTGTCTTACCTAAACCGGGCTCCAGGGTGCTGGTCTTTCTGGAGAGCGAGCCCTTCCCGTTGGCTTCCTGCCTACTGGAGGGTCTGGGCTGATCGTTCCCTTTCTTGATGACCACGAGGACATCTCTGTGCAGCTGTGCTTGGTGCAGAATCTTGAGGACGTCCCCATGGGCTAAGCCAGCCAGTGAGGCGCCATTGACGGACAGAAGGAAATCCCCTCGGTTCACAGTCCCTTCCTGAGAAGCAGCCCCCTGAGAACACACCCTGTGCACCTGGAGCGAGGAAAGACAAAAGCCAAAGTATTTGGAACCTTCAGTAAAAGCAAGAGGGCCGATGCAAATCTGTAGTAGAGAACTTTCTACAGGCAAGTTTGCAAAATCCTACAAACGTTCACTGAAAGCCTATATGCAGTGAGGGATGGAATTACAAATGTCAGTGCCGGCATCTGAATACAATACATTTTCCCCTCAACTTCTCGCTAGCGTCTAATCTGTGTGTGGCGCTTCGTGGGGCAGAAAGGTCACAAAAACAAACAGGACCTGGTCTGGTCTCACGGGTAATCTCAGAGGCCTTCGAGTGATCTAAAATTGGAGGTGGTTCTTGAGAAGGAAGTAATTTCAGAAGCATATGCAGATCTGGTCAGTTAATTCTAGTGTTTTCCAGTGCTTAAACAAAATGTTCAGGTAAATATGAGGAAACTCCAGAAAACTGTGGTTATATATATTGGCATCGAATAGGTCACTCTGTGGTAAATGTGTGTTATCTTTGCCAGTGACTAGTAATGTCTGTCCCCTACTTTTCCATTTTTGCTCTATTAGGAGGAAACAAACACCAGCGTTCTTAGAACACACGGACAGGATTTTGTCCTCGTCACCTCTGAGGCTGCATCAGGAGTGACCTCCCAGAGAGCATCTTGATGTGGTCACTTACCACAATTGATTTTGGCTCCACGTCTGTCCCTCCTGCCACAGTGAATCCCAGACCTGAGCCTTCTTTTTTATTCAAGACTATGAAGCAAACATCTTCTTTATTCTAGTAAAGAGAAACAGAAAAAAGTCCAGCTGGCCTCTGAATAACCCGGGGGGCGGCTCACCGACCTCTGCTCCATCAAATCTGCAGAGAATGCTGACCCTAAAACTTAACCACTAATAACCTGCCATTGGCTGGAAGCCTTACTCAGAACAGAAACAGCTGGTTAATGCATGTTATACATGTTCTCTGTGTTGTATAAAGCTAGAGAAAAAGGTGATTAAGAAAATCATAAGGAAGGGGCGCCTGGGTGGCTCAGTGGGTTAAGCGTCTGCCTTCGGTTCAGCTCATCATCCTGGGGTCCTGGGATCGAGCCCACATCGGGCTCTCTGCTCAGTGAGGAGTCTGCTTCTCCCTCTGCTTGCCGTTCCCCCTGCTTGTGATTGATCTCTCTCTCTGGCAAATACAAATAAAATCTTAAAAAAAAGGAAAATCATAGAAGAATGCATTTATAATTCTGTAAAAATCTGGTGCATAAGTGGACCTGTGCTATTCAAGAGTCGGCTGTCTGTCCCTCGTGCCAAGGGTTAGGAAGCTCTGATGCAAGTGAGTCCTGGTGCAGGGCCGTCGAGCTGCTCAGCACAAACCCGGTGGTTACTCGGGAGCTTTCGCACAACACTGGAATGGGAAGAGCTTCGTCTCAAGCGTCCTGCACCCCTCCTGGGTGGTGCTGACAGGAAGGCGTTTTGAGGGACACCCTGTAGCTGCAGGTCCGCAGGGTGGACATGAACCAGGACGCAGCAGGGGCAGCGGACAATTTAGGAGCTCTTCCAGGCACCAGAGAATGCCTTCCCAAATCTGAGCAGAGCACATCATCTGATAACGAAGGGGATTCTTTATTGCACAGCTGTGTACGTCTACAGTCGAGCCAAGCCAGTGTCAACAAGAACAGAGAGAAGTAGTGCCAAGAGGAGGCAGGATGAGAGACACTGAGGCCACTGATTTATGTCCCTGTCCTGTCATGTTCAGTTCACTGGATTTCAGGTGCAGGTAAGGAACTATCATAAAATACAAAATATGTTAAAACATATAAACTACCTTAAAACTGTCAACTCTTATCGAGACTAGAACATTCCTAGTAGTGTCCTAGGGTTAAGTAGCAAAAGACTGTCCTATGTTTCAAGCACCAAACAAAAGATATTTTGAAATAAAATACTTCAGATAACTGAGTTGGGCTAATTATTCTGAATGGTGACTTCCTTCGCTCCCACACTATCTGATGGAGCACCATCTTAAAGGTCTGCATTGCTAGGTTCCCCACGGAGTGATATACAATCTGTCAGTTCAAGGTGTTCCCAGCCCAGCAAGAGAAAAGAATCTAGTAAGAATAACCCTTCAGTGTTGCTTTGATGAGAAAGAGTGAAAACACTAAACAGAGAGAACCATCTCCGTAGTGTGCTAGGGAGGGAACCCAGTATTTAAAAGAAAAAGAGTTCAGTCCTATTAGTGTGTGCTAAAGCGCAACCCCAAGCATTTTACACCTCCCGAAAGACGTTCATTCAACCCAAATCCCCACAGGCCGACACTAGAATATCGCGCAGACTGACGGTCAAGTCCAGCCGTTTCCGCAGTCAGACCCTGCTTGGTGCAGGGAATGAGGACCAGGCTTTCTCAGTGAAAATGGGAGCATGTGGTCTGGTCAATGACTTCTGTGTAGCTTCTGGGAGGTGATGCCTGATACTAAAATAGTACTTCTCAGAGACTTAAATGCCTTTATGGGAGCAAAGACAATATTTGAAAATGGAATTCTCTTGCATTCCAGGATACAACACCAAAATTTTAATTTACTCAAATTTATTTTCTACTCCTGTTTAAAGATACGAGTGTCAGGCCAAATCTCATCTCTAAGTAGCTCAGCACAGCATCAGGGAAGCTACATGCACTGAGAGCTCCCCAAGGTTTGGGTGTGCTGGGGTCAGAGGGGCCCAACTGATTTTTCTGCCTCTGATCTCTCACAGCGCCTCCATCAGGAAGCCGTGGGAATTGCCGTGCACAGTTCCATTTTTAGCGTCCCCACAAACCACACTCACTACAAAAGCAGGCAGGAAACTTCTGGGGTTGGTGGCATGAGCACATCTCTGCTCACGTGAAAGCAAGTGAAGACTGCAGGATTATAAGGGGGAAAGCCTCGTTCTGATCCAGGCAGGAATGCCCTTCCACAGTAAAACATAGTATGGTCTCGTGCAAAGTGTGGAACCAGAGCCAGGTGAGAGGGGAGGTGGGAGGCCCGAGAGGATGCCCCCCACCTCTCCTGGTGGCACTTGGCATTCTGTCCACATAAAGAGTCTCCCCTTTTGTTTGTGGTCCCTGAAAATGGCATCCCGTTTGTGAGCTGGTTGAGACCTTTTGATTTTCTCCTCCATTTTCTCTAACACTGTAATTTAGTCTGGAGGAAAAGGGACCCGGTGAACCGTGATCCCACCGTGCCACCTGGATTGGAGATGCCAGAACAAGACTTGCAGGAGGGCGACGCTTGCTTATTGTCACAGGTTGAAGGAAGAAGGGAGATGACAGACTAGTCCCTTTTACTAAAAGTGAAAATACTGGATGTCTCGAGGTTCACCGCACAGACCCAAACCAGTGGGCTGAGGACCAGAGGGAGTATAAGCTAAGGGCCACTGTCTCTTCCCCATCCTGGTTCACTCCTCAGTAGATGCCAACAGCACAGCCCTCCTGGGTAATATGAGAATTTCTGGAACAGTGTTCTCGGACTTACTAGTCGAGAAGATTTGTTCATAGTTCCTTCGTTTCTCTAAACAACTATTAGGGTTCAAATCTCTATGGGTAGTCCTGAGAAATTAATGTTCTTCAGCGACACATTCTAGATATGAACCCATGGCTTCAGTTTGTTGAAGGACCTCATCTGTAAGGACCACCGTGTCTCGAACCTCAGGCTTCAGAAGCTCCTGGGCTGCGGGCCCCGGCAGGGCTACACAGACGCGCTAACCCGCGTCCCCAGCAGGTGGCTCCCTTGACAAGTAGTTGAGGTCCAGGGATGCGCTTGTGGTCCTTCCCTCCCATCTCCAAGCCCCGACTTCCGTTCTGAGGACCCTCGGGGGACACACTCCAGACGTGGGGGGTGAGGAAGGCAGCTCGTCACTACTGGGGAGTCACACCAGCAGCTGCGCCTGGATTCCACAAGGCCTACCTAGCTCGAGGAGCGAGCCGCGGAGTGAGACCGCAGTCAGACCCCGCTGAAGAGCTCCCCGCACGGGACCCACTGCAGGTCCCGGGGCTCTCTGGGCTCGGGGGCCCAGTCTGAGTGCGCATGCGCGCGGCCGCTGCTCCCTCGCCCCCACTTGTCCGGTTTCGCTCACCTCCGATTGTGCTTTCGCTTCCTGAATGAGAGTGAGGACGGTAGATGGGGACCCCACTGATGACAGAACAGACTGCACTCTTTGCTGGTCCCCCGCTGAGATGAGAAGCTGATCCAAACTAAAAAATATAAATATATTTGAAGAACATTAAAGAAAAAAAGCGATTTTTCCATTTCATAAGGACATATTTTAAAAGATCTCCTTTCTACCAAATCATGCTCTCTTTCGTTCCTAACAACTCTCCATGCAAACCAAGGGGAATCCTGAGAGCTCTAATAGGAACTTATTCGCTGCCAACAGCTCGGGGAAGGACTATGGCTTCTGGGATCCCTCCAGAATGTTAGGGAACCAATCCTGGAGCTTAAAAGAAAATTTCTGACCCACTAAAAAATATTCTTTAAAATATGTTAGAAATTTTCTGCTGAACTCTGGTCACCTTCAAAGGCCCAGGTTCTCCCCCGAGGTGCATGGTAGGTGCCAAATCCCTTCCAGGCTCCTCTCCTGGGCTACAATCTAGCAAAGACTTTCTCTGCAGGCACTGTATGTTCTAGTATTGACATTAGAAACAAAGGGGCTAAACGTAATGTGGCATCCTGGAAGAGAAAAAGGGGGTTAGTGAAATTTGTTCGGTGAAATCAGAATGAAGTCTGTAGTTTAGTTCATCGTGTTCTGCCAGTGTTAACTCCTTTTGCCAACTGAACCATGAATACGTCCGATGTTCACATCGGGAGGCGCTGGGTGAGGGGTTCTTCACAGGAGCTCTCTGCGTTCTCTCTGCAACTTCCCATAAACCTAAAGCTAGTTCCTACTTCTTTTTGAAACGTTTATTTGAATAAAAGGGGAGAGGCAGATACTTACTTGACTGACCAGCCTTTTCCAGAAGGCAGATCCCGGGTGGTTTCACCCACATGATGGGCCGCACTGGGTCCCCCAGGCTCACTGGCTTTAGGGCTGCTTCTTCCTGGACAGGCCCCATCCCCTGGCTTCATGGGGCATGGAAGGGCGGTGGATCCACCGAGGCCTCCAGCGGGAGAGCCGAGTGACCTCCTGGGGACGATTTCCAGCTCGGTTTTGAAGAGCCCGGCAGTGGGCCTTGCCGGGAAATCCTCGCTGCAGAGCTTGTCCAGGTCTGGCATGCTCAGGGCACGCAGCTCCTGGAGCTTGGAGCGGGACAGGGGCGACGGCTGGGTGTGGCGCACGGAGGACTTGTTCCTCTTGCTGGGAGAGGCTGGAGTCACAGTGGGGGTGGGAATTCCAGAAGATTTCTTTGGGTCCAGGTCGGGGCCCTTGTTCCCAGCCTCTGCTGGGTTCTGCCGGGAGACTGTCAGCGTCGTGCTGGACGGGGACTTGCTCATTTGGGGGATGAGGGTGCTGGCTTCACTTTGGCTTTCGCTGCAGGAACTCAGGCTGCGTCTCAGTAACCTTGCTGTCACGTCAACAGGGTGGCTGAGGCCCCCCGAAACAATGCTGCCAGATGACCGTCTCCCGATGGGAGGCTTGGAGCTTACTGACAAAAAGGGGGACGCCCCAGACTTGGCCACCAGCCGGTCCGAATTGGCCAGGTTCTCAAAAGACTTGATCCTCTGCTTCACAGAGAAAAATGAGGTAGATTCATAGTTCTGCTCAGGGTAGTAATGTCTTCTGGTGACTTTGATTTTGTCTGTGACTAGACAGCTCCTTTCTTGCACTGAAAGGACATCCCCTTCATCTGTGGTCGGAAGGTTCCTCGATGTCTCCAGAAGGGGCTTTACGCTATATACGCCCTGTCCATTAGCCAGGCCAAGGACACTGCCTCTGGTTGCCTTGGCCTCAGGGAGGCCCCCACTTGTTGCAAGGATCTGGCTGTCCCGATGCGAGCGACCTGGGCTGGGCAGGCCATGCCCCTCCCGGCCAAAGTGGCTTGAAAACTGGGCAGGCATGGAGTAGGTCCTGGTCGCCGGCCTTGGTGTGAAGTATGGATGGTCATCTAGTGCTGGGCCCCCTGCTGCACCATTCCTGGGCATCCCTAGGGAGCCTGACGCCTGGCTTGCCTTCGGCTGGGAAGAATCGGCCTTTTTCGCAGGGAGTTGTGGGGAGGAGGAGGAAGAGGCCAGTTTTGCCACGCCGAAAGGTCGCTGGCTTTCCGGCTCCACCTGGGAGGCACGAGATGGGAGCGATGATGGCTGATGTGGGGTCGGCTCCAGGTACTGGTGACAGGGTCTGATTTCACTCTTGTCCTGACAGTTGCTCTGGGCCCAGAACCCTCCTAGTCTGTCACCCTCAGCGGGCTTGTCACCGCAGCCATTCTTTGGCATTCTCTCACAAGAGATTTCCACTATTTTCAGCTGGTTGGTTCTCTCTAGGGGATCGCCAGCAACTATTTTGCTTCCTCTGTCGCAAGTCACCCCTGGTTGGGCTGCCTGCAGTGCCGGATCCGTCTGGCTGGACCCGCGCCTCGCGCTTGGCCCTGGAGATGGGACGTCCTGCCCGCGGGCGGCTGGGGACGCGCTGCTCCCCGAAGCTGCAGGGGGCGCCCTGCTCTCTGGGCTGCACCGCGGAGACGCGGGGGCGGCTGCGTAAGGGCCGTCAGGCTCCGGGTGGAAAGCCGCCTGCGATCTACGGCATGCGCCTTGCTCAGGAAGGGTCCTGGGGGAGGTGTGGGGCGAAACGGAGGCTGGGATGCTCGTCTCGGACGCGGGGGGCTTCGGCGACCCCGAGGCAGCAGGCGGCCGGCTCTCCAGCACGCACTGCGGGGGCCTGGGGGCTGCTGTGGCGCTCTTCTCCGGCTCCTCGGGCTCGGCAGTGTGGAACCGGGGGGCTGCTCCCTTGGGAAGCGCTCTGTGGGAGGCCTGGGGCGAAATGAGGGGTTTCCTGGGGTCCATCCCACCGGCCTTGGCCGCAGGAGCCGCAGGGGCCTCGGCAGTGACCTTGCTCTTGCTTTTGATGCTCAGTCTCTTCAGCTTAGGGCCGGACTTGGGTTTCTGACCGTTATTTAACAGTGTTTCCACGGAACCTTTTTTAGGTGGGTCTTTATTTTCCAGGCTCACTTTCAGCTGTGGGGGGCTCTGAAGCCCAGCAACCCCCTTTTTGTGGCTGGAACTCGACCCCTGACTTTTGGAGTCAGGACTCCTGGCGGGCACCACGGGCTGCTCCTTTTCCGTTTTGCCCTGCGCGGCCGAGCCGTGGTTATTTTTGTTTATTTCTTTAAACCAGGCCATGATGGGCCTCCGGGAGATCATTTTTGGTTTCTGGAGCGGGTCATCCACGCCCTGACTTTCGGAGACGTGCAGGCTCGTCAAAACGGATTCTCCATTCTTAGGGACATCCGCGCTGAAGGGGGACGGATTTTCAGTGGCATTGACGTTTGTGTCTTGTTTTTTATTGGGCGTTTTGTCACCGAGCAGGTCATGTTCTAGACCGTTTACCACGTTCAGACTGCGGAGAGTGACCGGAAGGCTGTGGAAATGCCCGGCGGCCTTAGGGGGCCGGCCGCTCTCCACAGCGGAGCCCGCGCGGGGGGCTTGCAGGGTTTCTTCTTCACACGGGAGCCTGGGGTTCCGTGACGGCCTTCGGTCTGCATGAAGCTCCTGCTCCCGAGAGCTTGTATCCAAGGGAGAAAACGGCTGCGAAGAGTCTGGAATCGAAGGGCAGGAGGTGCTAGGGACAAAGGACGCTCTCTGGCGCGGGTTTCCCACCACCTGACTGAGCGCGCTGTGCTTCAGCGGCAGCACTCTGGCCGGCACCGGGCAGGGTGCAGGCTGGGCGGGGGCGGGAGCAGTAGCTGAGCGGGGGTTGGGGGAACCATCTGGAGAACAAATCTCGATTTGCTCCTCCTCAGACTCCGTAGTGTTTTCCTTGTGAGAAGACCGGCGAGAATGAGGGGGTGACCAGTTGTCCCCGCTGGAAGCTCGTGGGGCTTCGCTGAGTGATTCCGGGTCAGAAGACGAGTCCTCTGCATCACCATACATGGATGAGAGGGATGGCTCTGTGCTGTCGCCGAGGCCTGACAGGGACATGCTGTCTTCGTGAAAACTGCTGAAATTTCTAGAGTAGTTGCTCAGGAAGTTTTTGTTCACAGTAAAATGTTTGTCAGGATTAATGGAATCCAAAACGGAAGGCTGGGAGGCCCAGTGTGGGTGAGGGGGCTGGCCAGCAGCTGCCCAGGTCCTCCTCGGGGTGGGGGTCTGGCTCCCCAGGACTGGCTCGGCAGGGCGGGAACCTCCGCTTCCAGCTCCTGCTGGAGGCTGGCCCTGAGAATGTCCCTCTTGAGTCAGCTGGTCCCCTCTGTGAGGAGACCGGAGTCTTGGTTCTGACGCATCCAGCTCCTTGAGGAGTTTGTCGATGTCGGTCACCGGACTGCCCCCGCGTTCCCTGGTGCAGCAGTGGCCCGAGACACTGCCACACACCCCATCAGCCTTGTCAGCAGGTGATGGCAGGGTGGGGCTGGCCTGCGGGGCCCTCTCAGACCCAGAGTCCGTTCCCTTGAGCAGAGCAGAGCCCCGGGAGTTTTCGGGTACGAGGACTGCTGTTGTCTGTGGAGCCTTGCTGTGGTTACCGGGAACTTTCGGTCTCTCCTCCTGGGACGTGAGGTCTCGAGACAGGGCGGTACCAGCTGGAGATGCTCGCTCTGCCTCAGGTCCTCCCCCGTGGGCAGCTGCCTTCCTGGGCGAGCTGGCTTCTGGGGCTGCTGGAGTGTTGCTGAAGTCATGCCGAGCCGCTGCCGTCTTCCTGGGGGATGAGCTGCGCTCCAGGCCGAGTCCCACTTGACATCTGTCCTCAGACTCAGGACCCCTGGGTGCCACTGGCTCTCTGGGGTCCTCAGGCCGCCTGGCTTGCCCTATGTCCATGGAGGTCTCGCTGGGGTCAGGATGAGCTGTCCCCTTCTGCCCTGGGGTAGGGACGAGGTCTGGGGGGCCATCCAGCCCTGGGTTGAGAATATAAATGAAAGGTGGGGTGAGAATATAAACAAGAGGTGGGGTGATAGGGGAGAGACAGGGGAAAATGTGAGAAAATAGAAAAACTGGTAATTAAAAAAAAAAAAAAGGAAAATTTAATCTGTGTGTGTTTTTTTTTTCCAGAAAGACCTTCTACAACCTAAATGTAGCCTTCCCGTCGTTCTGTTCTTGCCTCTAAAATTACAGAGCACTCACATCTAACAAATTCCACCCTGCTCTCGATGCGCTGAAACCCCTCAGACTGGCTGGCAGGATAAATCTCTGTTTCTGCCCCTTTCTCCCTTGGTAATTTTTAAGGATGGGGACATCAGAAATCCTTCACTGGGTCTCTTGACACCATCTGCTCTGATGGCAAAAGCCTCAGGAGTCAGGCTCGTTCATCCCTTCACTTTGTGGTTCATTCTGCGGAGGTCTGGGGTCTCCGGTAGCGCTTGTCGTGGGTTTGGCCTCAGGGTTTGGGTCGTAAGCCGTGCAGTGTTGCACAGTCAGGCGCGGACCTTGGGGGACTTACGGCTCAGTGCGGGAGAGGAGAGAGGAGGCAGATTTGGGAAGACACAGGGGAGCCGCAGAAGGATGCAAGCTGGACCCATGCCTGGACTGTGTCTTGAGTGTGTTCAGAGGCCCGCGAGTACTGCAAGGCCACGTGACCTGGGAAGTGGGGACAGAGGGGTGGTGACCTGACGGGGGTTCCGGGGGAAGAGGTGGCCACACGGAGATGAGGAGGAAGATGAAGAAAATGGAATGAGAGCAGGGAAGAAAGAGCATGTGATGGGAAGGGTGCAGGGAAAGGTGTCAATGCCAGGGACGGCATGACATGGTCATTCCAGGAGGTGGGTCCCAGAGAGCCTCTGTCCTGGGGGTACCTCCTTGTAAGGCCCTGCACACCCTCAGGCTAATCTGTGCGCCTCTGGCCCATGGCATCGGATAATCAGGGGAAACTGGCATAGAAGAGAACAGTAGATTTGCTATTTTCTTAGGAACCAGGGGTTATAGTGACACAGTCACAATGAAAGCACCTGCTTTGAGAAGACTGTCTACCCAAATGTTACACTCCTTCCTCATCTCCCACGCAAATCATCTTAATTGCATATGCCTTTCCCCTCCTGAAGTCCCTGTGTCAACAATGAAGGACTAATTATTAGCACTGTGCTACGAGTTCCTCATGCACTTAGTTTTCCTCCCAACACCATGAGGTGGGTCTGGTCTCCATCTGCTTTGGAACAGTAGGGAACTGAGGCACAGCGTGGCTTAGCAATGGGTGCAGGACCACAGAGTGTACAGCCAGGGGTCACCTGGGAAGTCAGTCCCATAGCCTACCCCATTCTCTAAACCCTGACTGCATGACCTCTGTGTAGACAGCACCTGGCCACAGCAAGGTCGGCCCATCAAGACCTCGTGGAGACTGTATGTAACTTCCCCAGGCCGCCACGAAAGGCGAGGGATATGCCAAGACTTGACTCCGTGGGCTCCTGTCCTTCTCTGCTCAACCTTTTGAATTCGCTTCAGAATGACTTTCCTGCTTCTGCTGGTGCCAGCCATGGGGAACAGTCACAACGAGACAAAAGGAGGGGACGTGAAGGTTATTCTCTAGCTTCGGATCCACTTGCTGAGCAAACCCTAAATTTTTATTAACAATCTGACTTTATTGCAAAGTGTGTAACTGAAGAGCATTTTTGAGGGAGGTTAAGTGACACAGAGGCAGTTCTTGATGTCACCCCCTTCCCCAATCACATCATGGGAAGGACGATGACTCAATTATGGCACACGATGGGGAAGAGGGCCCGGCAGGCTTTGCAAACGATGTTGCAGGTACGGAAGGCCACGGCAGACGTGGGTGCAGTTTCCTAGCTAGAGTCGGTCACAGAGGTGCTGAGGCAGACGCATTAGTGCTCAGGACGGCTGGCCGGGCCCAGCACCAGTCACCCAGGCCAAAAGCATCTTACTGACCTCAGTATGCTGCTCAAACATTATATTCTGCGGATGCAGGAAGTAAAAAAATATTTCTCCATGCATTTGATTTCACGTGAGCCAAGTATTGAAATTCTGAAGGGCAGGAACTCCTCTATGTCATCTCATGTCTCATTCATGAAGGCACCCATCACAAAATAGTAAGGAGTGTCAAGTGGCTGGAAATGGACCACTCTGATGTGGAATTAAAACTATGAGTTCAGGCATGATGATCTAGTAAAGTTAAACGCAGGCAGCTTGTAAATATCACTAATCTGTGGAAGAGGTTTTTATCCCGCCCCCCTCAAATTTCTCCACATATAACATTTTTATTAGGGTAAGGTCTGCTCTCCCATCTTGAAGCTTAACAAGCAATGAAATAATCTTACCTGTCCTGGGTTGTTGACCCTGCTCTGGTGCAGCTTCGAGCAGGTTCTCTGGGCAGAGGCCGGCATCTGGGTGGGGCGGGGCAGCGGCAGGCTCCCAGTTGGCAGGGACATGCCCATCGCCGACAGTCAGCTTCCCCAGAGATTCCTGGCACAATGACAACCACGAGTCACTCTTGACAGCTTTCAGGTTTTCTGTGCCCTAACACATCACACATGAAAGCTCTGCTTTAGGAAATTTCAGAGAGCCCTGGACTAGGAGCCACAGGATCCAGATTCTGGGGTTAAGGCCGCTAGAAATTACATGGTCTTGTCACTCTGCCTAAGCCTCAGTTTTCTCAACTTTGAAATGAGGGTGATCAGGGAAATGCAAATCAGAATCACGTGGAGAATCACCCGCAAGGGTGGCTGTGACCCAAAACGGAAATAACAGGTGTTGGCGGGGATGGAGACGAATGGGAACTGTGCGCATTGCTGGCAGGAATGGGAAATGGTACAGCCACTACGGAAAACAGTATGGACGTTCCTCAAAAAAATAAAAATAGAAATACCATACGATCCAGATACCACATTTCTGGGTATAGACCCAGAAGAATCGAAAGCAGGTTCTCTAAGAGATATGTGTACTCCCGTGTTGATGGCAGCACTGTCTGCAATAGCTAAAATGTGGAAGCAGTTCAAGCATCCATTGAGAGATGAATGGATAAGCAAAATATGGAACAGACCTATGATGGAATATTACTCAGCTTTAGAAAGGAAGGAAGTTCTGACACGTGTTACAGTCGGGATGAGCCTGGAGGACATTATGGGAAGTGAAGTAAGCCAGTCACAGAAAGACACAGACTGTCTGATTCCATTTAGATGAGGTACTGGGAGTTGCTGACATCAGGGAGACAGTGGAGTGGTGGTTTCTGGGGGCTGGTGGGAGGGGATGGAGAGTTACTGTAGGACGGGCACAGAGTTTTCTGGAGATGGCAGTGATATTGCACATTATGAATGTTTGCCCCTGAACTGCATGCTTTTGTAATGTGTATTTTACCACAGTCAAAAAACTGGGGACAGGGGTGCCTGGGTGGCTCAGTGGGTTAAAGCCTCTGCCTTTGGCTCAGGTCATGGTCTGAGGGTCCTGGGATCAAGCCCCCCATTGGGCTCTCTGCTCAGCAGGGAACCTACTTCCTCCTCTCTCTGCCTGCCTCTCTGCCTACTTGTGATCTGTCAAATAAATAAATAAAAAATCTTTAAAAAACTGGGGACAAAATGGAGATAAGACTTGCTCTGTCTACATGAAAAAGTGCTCAACATCACTCGGCATCAGGAAAATACAAATCAAAACCACAGTGAGATACCACCTCACACCAGTCAGAATGACTACAATTAACAAGTCAGGGAACAACAGATGTTCTCACAGATGCGAAGAAAGGGGAATCCTCCTACACTGTTGGTGGGAATGCAAGCTGGTGCAGCCACTCTGGAAAACAGCATGGAGGTTCCTCAAAAAGTTGAAAGTAGAGCTACCCTACAACCCAGCAATCGCACTACTGGGTATTTACCCTAAACATACAAATGTAGTGATCCTAAGGGGCATGTGGACCCAAATATTCATAGCAGCAATATCCATAATTGCTAAACTATGGAAAGAGCCTAGATGTGCATCAACAGATGAATGGATAAAGAAGATGTGGTACATATATACAATGGAATACTATGCAGCCATCAAAAATGAAATCTTGCCCTTTGCAATGATGTGGATGGAACTACAGGGTATTATGCTAAATGAAATAAGTCAGAGAAAGACAATTATCATATGATCTCTCTGATATGAGGAATTTTGGAGGCAGAGTGGGGGGTTGCAGGAGGCAGGGAGAGAAAAAATGAAACAAGATGGGATCGGGAGGGAGACAAACCATAAGAGACTCTTAATCTCAAGAAACAAATTGAGCATTGCTCGGGGTGGCGGGGGAGGGATAGGGTGGTTGGGTTATGGACAGTGGGGAGGGTATATGCTATGGTAAGTGCTGTCAATTGTGTAAGAGTGACGATCCACAGACCTGTACCCCTGAAGCAAATAATACATTATATGTTAAAAAAAAAGACTTGCCCTGTTTAACTCATAGCGTTTCATTTTATTTAACTTTTTTTTTTTGAGAAAGAAAGAGAGAGCACACGTACAGTGGGGGAGGGGTGGAGGGAGACAGAGACTCTTAAGCAGGCTCCACGAGCAGCACAGGGCCTGACCCGGGGTTTGATCCAACGATCCTGAGATCATGACCTGAGCCAAAATCAAGAGTCGGACATTAACCAACTGAGCCACCCAGGCACCCCTCATAGAGTTTTAAATAAAAGAGGATTAAGTGAACCATTATAGAAACCAAATGCAGCCCACAAAAGGCTTTCTAGGTGTAAGACATTATTGTCTTTATACTTGCATAATGATATCCAAGACTGTAAGATCAGCTCCTCAGTTTGGCACTTAGGGTTAGGACTTATCAGAATAAATGAAATTCACATTTACTATTTCAAAATTTCACTTTAGCCAAGTGTCAATTACTTTATCTTCCTTTCTTCTATCTAAAACCTACTATAAAATAAGAAAAGTCACTACGAAGTTATATCAGCTTTATTTAAAATTCGCCCTCTGAGTTAAGTAGTCAGAAAGTGGCCCAAAGGTGGCAGCAGAGGAGAGAGCTGAACTGTATTTTAAAATGTTTAATCTTGTTATATGATGTTGGTCTCCATTTAAAAAGTATTAAATAAAAACAGTAGAAGACAACGAAGAAGAGTTAAACTTCTGTGCAAAAGTTTTAAATGCATCTCAAAATTCTTATTGGGAATACTCATTCACAATGACAAAAGCTCTATATAAGTTATCATGAATAAAACCCGTGGTTTATATAGATATCCAAAACGGGCTGAGGATACTTTTTGAAAGAAGGGCTTAACCTATTAACTTTGCATTTTATTTTATTTTATTTTTTTAAAGATTTTATTTATTTATTTGACAGACAGAGATCACAAGTAGGCAGAGAGGCAGGCAGAGAGAGAGGAAGAAGCAGGCTCCCCGCCGAGCAGAGAGCCAGATGCGGGGCTCGATCCCAGGACCCTGGGACCACGACCTGAGCCGAAGGCAGAGGCTTTAACCCACTGAGCCACCCAGGCGCCCCTTAACTTTTCATTTTAAAACACATATGGTAAGGGGGCCTGGGTGGCTCAGTTGGTTAACCTCTGACTTCAGCTCAGGTCATGACCCGAGGGTCCTGGGATTGAGCCCCTCATCAGGCTCCCTGCTTAGCGGGAGACCTGCTTCTGCCTCTGCCCCTCCCCCTGCTTGTGCTCTCCCCCTCTCTCAAATAAATAAACAAAATCTTAAAAAAAAAAAAAAAAAGAACATATGCTAGTTGGAACCAATAACATTTTTTAGGAGGATGAAAAAAGATGGATGTTTCTATTTTTTCTATACAGTTAACAAAAATCCCTTCTGCCTAATACAGTTTTTATGACTTCATATTTTCTGGGTCTGTTTACACGTATGTTTGTATAAAGCACTTGAACACGCATCTTTATAAACACGGCCTTACAATCACCTCAGAGAGAAACTATTTATGTTGAGATCGTAAACAACATTCATTTCTCTTACACTCTCCTTGCTTAAGTGGAAGTTTACTGATTACAAATGAGCAATTTGACAATTCTACATCGTTGTAGCATATGTGCAATAAAGCTGTAACATAAATAATATTGACTTGCATCTAAAGTGGTGTGTTGTAAGTTTCTTTTTTTAAGATTTTATATTTAAGTAATCTCTACACCCAATATGGGGCTCACACTTAAAACCCCGAGATTGAGAGTCACATGCTCCCGACTGAGCCAGCCAGGCGGCCCAGCGTGTGATCAGTTTCTAGCGTGCCCATTATTTCATGTGATTCTCACAACGAGGGTATGAGTAGCTTTCATTCCACATAATCACCAAAGTCTGGAAGAGATAAGGGTCGCTCAGAACCTCATCGACTTGAGGGAAGCACTGTTAGGCTATGTTTGATGGTCAGCCCGGGTCTGGGAGACGATCTGGGTCCATAACTTGCCTCCGTGGTCCCCCACCTGCCAGCGGAGCAGACCCGGTGCTCTTCGCCAGTCTCCCGCCACCCTTCCCTCATCCATCATGGCCCCGTGTCCAGGCAAGAGAGTGATTTCATCATCCGGCAGGCTGATCGATGACCGGATCCCTGGGCACGGGCCCCCACCTGCCTGCTGATACGCAGGCAGGCTCCCGAGCAGCCCGTGGACGGCAATGGATGACCACTGCAAGAGAAGCGGCCAGCCACTGACCCTCTTCCAGGCGGGTTACGCACTCACACACCCCATCCTCACTCACAGGGTAGTGACTCAGGTCCCAAGTTATGAAGAGGAGATCAGTTACCTTTTCCGCAGTTCCCCCTGGATGAAAACCAGTCCTGGTCTCTTTGCTGGCAGTGGCCCGGACACAGGGGATGTTGGCTCCAGCGGTCAGGTGCACTGTCTCCGAGGTGCTGGGCCTGGCGTCAGCCTCGGGCCTTTTGTGATGTGGGCTGACTCTGGCCACTGGTTTGTGCCTGGACCCCAGGCTGTCATTCTTCTGCTGGGTGGACCTGGGGGGATCTGTGTTTCCCAGACTCTGGGTGCCTGTGTCAGCTTTGTATTCCAATTTGGGGGAACTCTTCGATCCAGAGAGCTCCTTCCTCCCTGAGCAGCCAGGGCCACCCCTGGAGGCTCCTGCAGAGGACAGCAGGTTGGCTGCTCGGGAAGAAGTGTCCCCCACACCCTCTGGGACACTCTCCTCTAAGTCCAGTGAGCGGCCAAGGAGAGGCACCGAGGAGGCCTTGCTGACCACGGTTTTCCGGGGCTGTTCCCCCCGGCTATTGATACCCATGACCTTGGAAGAGGTCATCAGGATGTGCCTTGAGTCGTCCTCTGTCAGAGGCCTGCTGGGACCGGGAAGGGTCCCCGGGAGAGAAATGCAGTCCCCTTCGCCATCAAACTCTTCCTCATCGCTAGCATCGTCTGTGTCATAGCAGCCCACCCTCCTCTGGCGGAGGAGCGGGTTCCGGGGGGGCTGCGGGCTTCCAGGAAGACTGGCTTGTCTGGCAACCGTCACCTGCTTGTGGAAGAGCCCAGAGGACCGCTGGCTTCCTAGTGTCACAAGGCTGTTGGCTCGGGGTTTTCCTGGCTCCTTGTGAGCTGGTGGGGATGGGGAAAGAAACAGTCAAATGAATAGGGTTTCCTGTCTGACCTCGTTTTATAAATCCCCCCCTCATTACACAGGAGCATTCGCACCCTCAAAACTGCTGGCCATTCAGCCTCTGGCCACTGATCACCCAGATTCAAGGATGTGGCCTCCTGGGATTTGCACCCAGTGGACAGCCGGCTTCTCCCTCTCCTTTTCCTAATGGCCTCCATTTTTGTTTGCTTAGTTTTATTTTACTTATTTTCTTAACCTCAACCTCTGGATTGTATGCTGCCTAGAGACAGAAATGTTTAATTCAATGTCCAGGATGCCTAACACACTGCTGGGGTTCAAACCAGATGCTGTTGCTGGGAAGTCCTCTTTGGGACGATGCCCGGAGACCAACCAGCCCCACACCCCTGCACCTTCTGATCACAAGAGGCCCTTCTTCATTTGCAGAGACGGCTGGGGGCGGGGAGGGGTGTGTGGCACATAGAAGCTCCTAGAGCACGGTACAGGGAAGCCTGAGATTATTATCTATGTAAGTTCCAAGCAGGGACAGGGAAAGCCCGTGCTGCTCAGCAAATCCTCCAGAGCTTGCTAAATGTACGGAGAATTACACCTGCCTTCCACCGTGTGATAGAAATGCTTCTATCAGGGGTGCCTGGGTGGCTCAGTGGGTTAAAGCCTCTGCCTTCAGCTCAGGTCATGATCCTAGGGCCATCGGGCTCTCTGCTCGGCAGGGAGCCTGCTTTCCTTCCTCTCTCTCTGCCTGCCACTCTGACTACTTGTGATCTCTGTCTATCAAATAAATAAACAAAATCTTAAATTAAAAAAAAAAAAAAAAGAAATGCCTCTATCAGAGACAAGAGTAAGCTTGTCAGCTGTTCCAAATGAGAGCCAGAGCTGTCAAGCCTGCCTATCCTAAGACAGGGATGTTCTGGTGCACACAGTAGAAACAAACAAACAAACGAACGAACGAACAAAAGAAAAGAAAAGGGAAAAAAAAAAAAAAAGCGAACCACACCAGTAGAAGCCGGAGGAATCAGTACGGTTCGCATCAGATCATTCTCTCATAGTATAGTGAGAGCGTGATCAAGGGGATTTAGAAGCAAACAACTGTTTGACAACATTGATCTCTTAGGAGTTCTGAATCTTTCACTCAACTGCCTTATTAAAACAATTCAGTTTGGGCCTGGTGAGGGAAGGGACCTGGGATTTGGCTAGGAATCCCTAAAACAGAAGGCTGTTAGGTGGTCACGCTGATTTCATGCCATAAATGTCAAGATGATGCTACATACGTAGGATCTGAACACTGACCAGGTGAGCCACCTCCAACGCTTGGGTACAGAACGTGCGCCCGGACCCTTTGACCCAGAACCAAGGGGCCAGTCGGTGGGGGGACGGGGGCTGCATTTTCCAAAAATAAATTCAGAATTTAGTCAGGGTAAAAAGTCGGCTTCTAGGCGACCAAAGCCATGGTTTCCAGGTCCCCGTTACATGTCCCCAGGACATTATACTGTCCTGCTACATAAACTAAAGGGACCCGAGTCGGAGAATAGCATTGTTTACTGGAGGTTTTGGCTGGGGGGCCACCGTCCTCAGAGGTGCTGCCGCCGCTACCCGGAGGGTCCTCATCCTCAGAAGCAGCCACCACGACGTCTGACAGGGAGCCTGGGACACTGTGGGCAAAGTATGGGGAGGCTTCGGCTTCAGAAGTCAGGGTGTCCTGTTGGAGGAGACGGAGCGGGATGAGGAGGAAGGCACGCCAGAAGGCGGTTACCTAAAACAGTAATTCCTGGCTTTCCAAGAACACTCTGTTCTCACCCATGGCCGTGTGCAGCAGTGGTGAGAGCAGACGCCCACTCCCGTGGACCCTAGGACGGCTAAAGTAAACAACTAATGAAAAAGGCAACAGTTGCTGCCAGACAATGTTTTTAAGAGACTTTTTTTGGCCAAATGTTTAGCGATGACCAGAAAAGCCACAGAAGCAATATATCAACCAACCCAGGAAAAACACTGGGGGAAGAGACAGGAAAATGGGACGCCATTCCAAGCCACTGGTTCAGCCTAGTGATGGAACAGAAAAGAGGGGAGTCTGAGTCCTGTGCTCTGATCCACTGGGACTGAGGCATCCCCAGCTGGGAAAGATTCCAAGTCTCCTTAAAGTCACAGGTCCCCCCAAAACCAACTGGGGACCCCTTTATCGTGGAGCAGTTTGAAAACTGCTTCTTAAATTGCAGCTCAGTTCTTTTATTGTTTCTCTATTCTTTCCTTAGTTGAGTATTTAATAAAAGAAACACCCATTTTTGTATCTTCTCAAATTAGCGGTGTTGTCATCATCTGTGAAGTAGCCAAAATGACTCCTGGACAAAGGCATGGGCTGGGCCCTCAGGGCTGACTTATGGGCTCCAGGAATTGGTTCATGATCCAGCGGAGTGGCGCAGCAGTGTGCCTTGACTCACCTTTTTTGCAAGAGAGGGACTCTTCAAGGGGGTACCTGTTGGAGAGAAAATTCACCAGAATGTCAAAACAGCAAAGCTCACATCCTTACAAATATTTTACATTCTTATCCACAAAAGACGGAGCCAAACACATTAATCCCCCTTTGCTTTACTGACACTGATGGGCCAGGTGCATATGTATAGACAGCCGTGTTCTTGACCTGGGTACCCGATCCCTACTCCATGCCACCTCCCATTTTCAGCTCCTGATGATGGGATGATCCCAGTCAGAAGTAACTTCTGAATCTTGAAAGTCTTTTGTATTGCCATTTCCATACACACAGTATAACTTAATTATAAGTGGATGCCCCTCATCTCCCTTCCTCAACTATGAAATGCTGAGACCTTTACTGATCTGACCCCACAGTGCTCAGCACTACACCTGGATCTGGGGAGTATTCAGTGCTATCTGTTGAGTGAACCTAAGGATCAACGAACAGAGAAACAACACACAGGAAACTCACGAAGGAACTCGGAGGAGGGCTGAGTACCTATTTTGGTTTTCAGTAGAAGGATGAAAAGATTTGGCATCGAAACTTTAAATTATGTGCCATGAGCAAAAAGATCTTGCGCATGAATTTCACAGCTTAATAAAATTTCATGAATGATGGCAGGGGTATGCCACGGTTATGAGGGGACAGCTCGCAGGCAGGTCAGGAGAAGGAGCCGGCCGAATAAAGAGCCCATTATGGCTGTGGCCACTCTAAATATATTAATTACAGATGTAAATAATCAGGGTATTACATGGCTGCCAAAAAATCCTATGCCTTCCTTTTCCTCTGACAACCAGTAACTCATATCTCAGTTCCTTTTTCTCCTGACATCAATCTTGACATCGGCAATATCTTGAGTTGAGACATGTTTGCAGAGTCCCTTTGGATTTCCATTCTACGGAAACATTACTTTTAAAACTTGATGCAATGTTTCCCATTTGAAATTCATAGGAAATTCTTACTATCTCAATCCTTCTCTGCCTGAACTTTTCCACTTAAGAAGGCGGAAATCATGATTTGGGGAGCTTCTATGGTTACCCCTCCTAAGTTGAAACCTAAAAAAATATCTACTTATTACTGAAGGAAGGTTGCCTTACTGGGTGGAAATCTTTAATTCACGTAAAGAAACCCCAGGCTTTGGGATAGAGAACACTCTGTGTCTACCAAACAACCGATATTTTGGTATTACTTTTCCTCCTCGGCTATTTCAGATGAATTACACATAAACGCGTGAAATGCTGTTAACTCACTTTTGCAAATCATCTCATAGTGTAAGAAGCATGCATGATTAGAACTTTAATAAAGCACATTAAGTAACAACAGAAATAAAAAACAGCAGCTGGGAGAAAGCATAGGATCTGCTTGACAATGACTTCTGGCAAACCCGATGATGACAAAGAATCCAGTAACCCGGCATGGGGCAGGGCCCCCAGGGGAGCTTCCTGAGAAGCTCTGCTGAACACTGAATGAAGACGTGCTATTATAGTACCTGAGCCAGGAGAGGAGCTGGCCTCCTTGCTCTCCTGATAAGTGCTGCGTGCGATCACTGCATCCATTTCCTGCTCGGAAATCTGATTTTCAGCAGAAAGCACAAATTAGATGGTTTTATTTATTTATTTCCCCCCAATAAAAGTAGCTAGGACCTGAGTCAGAGGCTGAGTGCAGATAAGGAGGGAAACCATAAAGCCCATGATTATGCCCACCCTCGGAAGCAATGACTCAGGGCATATAAGGACACCAGGTTAGCCAGTCGCTTCCGATGGTGTGTTTGGAACAAGGTCTTCGGCTGCTTCCCAGCGTCGTTAATGCTCAGGTGCCACAGTTACCAACCATGGGCCGAAACCTGCCTTTCTCTAGAACTTTCACTTCTAAATCTTTTTTCCTCTAGATTTTATTTAAACAATTGCCAACCTACCTAAAGCTTGTAAGAGTAGTGCAAAAAGAGGGTACTCTTCGTGGTTGTTGGTTTTAAACATTCTGCCACATTTACACTCATGCTCTTTTTTAAGACTGATTTGATATATATATATATATATATATATATATATATATAGTTTATTTATTTGACAGAGAGAGAAAGAGGGAGGGAGAGAGAAGGCACAGGAGGGGAGGGAAAGCAGAGGAAGAGGGAGGGATAATCTGAGCACAGAGCCTGATGCAGGGCTCGATCTCATGAATGCGGGACTATGACCTGAGCCAAAACCAGCAGTCGGAGGCTTAACCAATTGAGCCACCCAGGTGCCCCACTCATGCTCTTTCTTCACACACACACACACACACACACACACACGCACACTGCTTCACTTTTTACCAAACCATCTGGAAGTTAGCTGCAGACATCAGGAACCTTCACCCAGAAATATTTTAGCATGTGTCTCCTCAAAACAAGAACATTCTCTTCAATAACCCTGGCACTATTGCCATTCTAGGAAATGTAACACTGATACAAATGACCATCTAGTTTACATATCTTATTCCAATTTAGCCAAGTGTCCTAACACTATCCTTCAGAAATGTCTGTAGATGGAAGTAGTTCCTAAGAAGTTTGATGCCAGCTTGCAACGAGACAGGTTTTTCCTCCAGAATGCTTTCCAACACTCAGTTTTTCACCACCAGTGTGTTGCTGGGCAAAAGTGTCCCCTGAACTGAGCAGTGTACATCGTGATGTAACTGATTTGCATTCTGGTACAAGCTTGTTATCTCATGGATCTTAGTAGACCGTCACCAGCCAACACCCTTGCGTAGTAATGCTTCAGAGAAATTTCATTTTTGGCAATCTGGAATTCAATTCAGGGTCTGGTTGCCATGTCTTTTTAGACTCCTTTAAGCCAGAACATTGCTGAGCCTTTCTTTGTCACAATGCTGATATTTTGGAAGAAACTCAGGCCAATCAAACCCTTGGTTAGGATTTGTGTGATAGCGTCTTCATGCTGAGATTTAGATGATGCACTGTTTTTTTGGGCAGAAAAACTACAAAAACTGTTTCCTTCTCAGGCTTCAGGGAGGCATTTGGGGTCAATGACTCATGTTTCATGACTGGAGATAACTTTGACCACTCGGTTAGGATGGAGTTCACCAGATCTTTCCACTGGGTTTTTTTTTTTTTTTTTTTTGGTCATCAGTGAGTGATCTGCGAGGAAACAGCTTGCAACAACATCCATATCATGCTCCCAGTATGTTTTTACTCAATGGTTTTAACATTATTGATCATTTTTACTTGGATCAATTTTTACAATGAACTTTTCAAAATAGTCATTTTCTAACTTTTTTTCTTTCTATATTTACTGTTATCATGGTAGATTCATGGATTTTCTCCCCATCAATTGTTACCCATAATTGTCCTTATTCATAGAAAAGATTTTTAAAAAGCCTGAGGTATGCTGAATTATGAGATATTTTAAAAGGCCATTACCTAAATTGCATAGAATTTCTTTTTTTTTAAAGGTAAGAATACTGTAAATTTAGAGTGGTAATTTTGTGTGGTAAAATAATATTTAGCATAAATAACATTTGGATAAGCATAGCAATTTGTCTTAGTAAGTACATAAAGCTATGTAGGATTCAGCATTACATTTTAACCTAACAGATAAACCATAATCACATCATGTTTATGTAATACTTTCTGGTGGGCCTTACAGGAAATAATAATAACAAACACACATACATGCACACAGGGATATACACTTGAATACACACACACACACACATACACACTTCATAAAGCAAGAGCAATTTTGTATGAATGAGTCAGGAAAATATATCAGCTTAGACAGTGGTTGCTACTTTTTCTTGACATGAAACTTTCAATATTTGCAACTATTTTTCTGAGCGGGAAAAAAATGGTAGGGTTTGAAACAAGTGAAAGACTTCTTGGGTAATTCTATTCATGCTGAGAGCCCCAGTACCAGCTAAAAAAGGATCCCCCTGACCTTCTTTTGGCAAGTCCAAGTCTTAGCTTGTCTAGACCTGGAGGGTTTGAATATCCCAGTTGGGCAGCCACTGCTCCAGTCATTATGAGAAACAGAAGAAAAGCAAATCCTTGTGGTATTTCTATTGGAACAACATGAAAACTAAGGAAGCACATACATTCAGAACCAAAATGTACTATTGGCATGAAATGCCGGGGTGAGTGGAATAAAAATACATTAAACATAAAGTGGAATCTTGACCAAAAGGAAAATACAGGGTGGTGTTACAACTAAGAACACCACGTTTACCTACGAAGAAATGTGAGATCTAGTCAAACAAATACTGAAATCTGGTTTTGCGGGATGTATCTCTAGCACCGTCATGATGACCATTTTACTGTGGCTAGAGGCATGAATCAACCTGGATTCAGCAGGCTCGCAGACCACCAGTCCATCAGGATTATTATGTTTTGCACTGAAATGCCATTTTGATGTTTGATTATATTGGCAAATTAGGCAGATGCTTTTGGGCTGAGAAGAAGCAGACCTCCACACAAATCGTGACCTGTGCTACGCTGGAATGGATTCTGAAGTCAGACATGCCTTGAAGCCAGTGACTGCAAACCATGAGAACTTACAATTTTTTATGATGTTGCTGAGGGACGTGCTAGGTCAGCCCCAGCTTATTGGGCTGCTTTGGAAGGGGGAAGTGGGGGTAGGGGGTAAGGCCATGCAGGTGATGGAATCCAAGAGAGGACCTTGGAGAAAGGAGCCAAGACCACTCGAGCTGTGAGTATGAGGAGGAATGCTATTAAAAATGACCCAAAGAGAGCCATGGGGGCAGGTGGGAGACAAAGGAGAATAGGTTTTAAAGGAAAGTGTCAAAACTACAAAATAGAAAGGAGGAAAAATAGGAAGGGACAAGAGAAAAAATGCAAAAAGGTAGAAGGAGGACTTGATTTTATATTAATGATATTCAAGAAGATTTTCTTTAAGACATATATGAGAATGCATGTAGACGAGAGAAAACAATCTGGGAAACAAACAGTAGTGGAGTTGACTTTGAATCAGTCTAATGGTTGACCAAGCACTGTGGAAAACCAGTGCAATGGACCCCACTGAGACACGAAACATGATGCCATATAATTTACATATGAAGAAATTTCACACAGGGGAGGACCCGCCAGGTCTCTCTGCACAGACGTCTCACTCTCAGAATGGCACGTGAGTCCATCATATGGCCTGGGCCCATTTAGGACATAACAGTACAAATGATGCAGAGGAGGTGGTCATAGGACAGGCACAACAAGGGCTAATGTCCTTAAGGAGCATTTGAGTTGTTGGAAGAAAAGATTAAATTTCATAAAGATACACCTGATTGTAATACTAGAGACAAGCTAACTTAAAAAGACTTTTACATCAAGTATACTCGAAACAACAAAATAATAGTGCTCAAGGCCAGTAGAGTCCAATTTGCTAAAGGCCTCTGGTTAACCTTAAAAAATTCAAAGCAACTGCTTCAGTATAGAGAAGATACAATCAAATATCAGCAAAGTCCGAGGAAACAGGGGTTATGATGGTCTGCAAGTTCAACAATGTGATATCGATGCTGAAAAAAAATTAGTGGGCTCCTAAGCCTTAATTATAGAAGTATTCTGCTCAGGTCAAGGATGGCCTGGACAGACCATTTAGTCCAGTGCTCTCAGATTTTCTGGATACAGAAACCCAAAAAGGTTCAGTATCTCACCAGAGATCAAACAATCAGCTGGGACGTCCTAGGAACCCAGTACTCTTACCTTCTACCATATTTTATATTCACCAATAACAATGTCAAAATTTCCTCATAAAATTTCTACGAGTGTAAAGACGAAGAAGTCCAGATCCATGACTTGTTTCCCATGGGTATCGGTTACCCTAGTTGCCGTGTGACCACAAGCTGCTGATGACCACGCCCAGCTGGGTAAACTGTCTCACCAAAGAGCGTGCGTCATCATACGATCATCATAGGAGCACGGGTCTCACTGCTGCTGGACAAACAGCCACCCTCTCTGCCCCTACTCCGAACAGTATGAAATACTTCACCTTTGGGTTAGGGTGCCGGCCGATGACAAGGCGAACGGGTCCTGGGGGGCATTTGCTCAGGATGGTATGGACCTTGCTTAAAGCAGCGTGGCGGACGTTGACCGAGTTCACTTCCAGGATTTGATCACCACGGCTAGGGAAGGCAAATGACCAGCACTCTGTGGTAAGAGCTTTTTACAGGATCTTACAAGAGAGGTTTATCACATGAAATCTATTCTGAATACCTTAAGCAAGCAAATGACATCCTTTTGTCTTTTCATATGGGTAAAAAAGCAACACATTCATAAAGCATGTTGGATATTAAACTGGCAAAGGAGTCATGCATATCTGAGTTAAATAAATTGATAATGGGACAATAGCAAGGGTTTTCATTTCTTGAGCTCATGGTGTAGACTGGGTGCCCCTATGAACAATTTACATAGCACTACTTGGACTATGTATTATTATTCCTATTATTTAGATAAGGCCTGAGGCTCAGAGAGGTCACCCTGACGTCACACACTGTTGAAGTCGGGTCTGTCTACCTTTTCATCACAAGATAGCCTCTTGACCACCATCATTTTCTTTTTTCCTACCATCTTGAAATGATTATTGTAATATAATTCGAGGAGGAAATATCTCGAGCTCAAAGGTTACCCAAGAGTTTGTAAAAACGTTTTAAATTTGAAGAAATGAGAAATTGGGGACAAGATGCCCATTTTGACTTGAAATTATAGGCAGAGAACTCAGTATGAGAGAACAAAGACTCTTTATGTGGGGTTTGAAGAATGTTCATTTGGCAGGCTCCAGACATATGGAACCATTCAAGAAAGAAACATCATCTTGGGATGTCATTAAAGGATTTTTTTTCCTAGGGTTCTAAAAGTATATTTTCTTTAATGTACTTTGGATGATTTGCTAACTTTTTTTTTTTTTTTGTATGGAAATTCACTCTGATGATTAACTAAAAACATAATCTATTGACAGGGCCCCAGAATGGCAACCTCAAGGAATGTCATTTTGGACAATTCCTCAACTGCTCAAGGACTTGGAAGCTTACAGGGGAGAAAGGTGATACTGTTTGCACAGGGCGCTTTGTGCAATATGTGTACTTCTTGTGAAGTTTAGGTGGGCACAGACCCACTGCAATTACTGTAGGACAGAACACCTAGACATCTCTTGTACCAACAAACACCCAGGCTACCGATCAACTAGCCGAACTGAGAAATCAGACACGCAGTGATTTCAGACAATAAGCTTCTAGACAACATCACTCAAAAAGAAAGGAAACAACAGGAAAGCCTCAAGAGGTCATGTTCAATCACAAAGGCCTCCTGTTGAAGGAAGGGCAGGATTTCGGGACTCTTTGTATCTAGTGATCATGAACTGTTAGGAGCGGTTCCCCGCATCACATGTGAATTTTGCATAAGTGAATATAAACATGAAAGGAAATACTTAGATAATCATAGATATTTATACAGAGTTGTATTCTGTCAAGTTTCTGAAACTGAACTTCTGAGTTCCAACAGACCAAAACAGACAAGCCAAGATCTGGAGTTCTCTACGTCAACATTACTTTCATTTAGATTACCTTTTCATCTTTCAGGAAATGCTATTAATTGTAATCTTGGCTATGTTAGTGCCAATAATACAAAAGTCGAGGATCTCACACAAGGATGTTAAATAGGGCAGGGTACCTCACATGTACACTCATTCATTCATTCATTAACACTCGAGAAGCCCGTACGATCGGCTTCACAACGAACCTCAGGTTGCTCTCCATCTTTGCCACGGATCCGGGGGCCAGGCTGTGAATGTAGATCCCTGGAGGGCTGTTGTCCAGAGCCAGGCAGCAGGCACCGATGCCTAACCCAACCCTCGGCTCTGTGAGAGGCATCGGTCACAGAAAAGAAAAAAAAAAAGTATAAGTGATCTGAAGCTGCATTAATGTACATTCAGACCAATAACCATTTATTTGTGATCAGACTCAGAATGGAAATCCTGCTTTTCTTTGTCAACATCATCCTAGACTGTAAATGAAATGAGTCTGCATGCAGAACCGGGGGGCTAACTACGGGCCGTGTGAATCATTCTCTGCTTCGTCTTAGGAGCCTCCGCAAATCTGTTTTTGGGAACAGGGAGAGTCAAAGTAATACATATATTTTAAAAAGATTTTAAGTAATCTCTACACCCAACATGGGGCTGCAACTCACAATTCCGAGATCAAGAGCCGTGCGCGCCACCGACTGGGCCTGCCGGGGGGGCCCCCAGTATTTGTTATTCTGGATACACAGCTTTAGGTTTTCTTTCATTTGCCTTTTTTTTTTTTTTCCAGCAACTAATCTCCTAGCTATTTAACTGCCAACCATATTTCCATAGTAGGTGTAGAGAAAAAGAAAGTTGAAAAGCAGTAAGATTTGGTGAAGGCCCACAACTTTTAGTTGTTGTTACCTGTTTTCTTAACTATAATCTTTGGTTCTTTAAAAATTTTTTGAAGATTTTTTATTTAATTGAGAGAGAGAGAGAGAGAGAGAATGAGCACACGAGAAGGGGGAGGTGCATTGGGAGGAGAAGCAGCAGACTCCTGGCTGAGCAGGGCGCCCCATGCAGGGCTCGATCCCAGGACCCTGGGATCATAACCTGAGCCGAAGGCAGATGCTTAATCGACTTAGCCACCCAGGCGCCCCTGTTCTTTAAAATTTTATATTAGCCAGAGAATTAAACCAGTCTGTGATTTTTTTGTTCTTTTGTTTTTTGTTGTTTTTTTTTAACACAGGTTTCTGACACACAGTGATTCATCTGGGGAGAGCTTAAAAGACTTTGTGCTAGTGGTAACTTCTTTTCATTTTTTCAGTGAAAGGACTAAAACCTCTACTTTTGATCCCATTGTCCATTTAGAGAATACCATATGTTGTTGGCAGATTTTTCCAAAAGAACAACTTACAGAAAAAATAGAAAAAGTTAACCCAAGCACAGATTGCAAATTGTTACTCAAGAGAATACGATGAAAGTGGGGAAGAGCTGGTATCACCTTTGTTCAGTGTTACTTCCATGACGATCCTGTCCTTGGGCCCGGGGGCCTTCCGACCCAGGGACAAAGAGCTGCTTTCCTCGGGGCCTGCCGCTGAGCTGCCCGCACTGGCGTTGAAGCTAGGGGAGCTGGATCTGCTCACGTGTGTGGGTGTGGAGCAGGGCGTGAGGCTTGGGCTCAATAACTTTGTGCGTACTGTTAAGACAAACAATCCACTCCGGATTTGCTGGAAAGACAAGAAGAGAGGACGGCTAAAACAGTCAGACTGTTCCGAGATCAAAGGGTAGGGGAAAAAAAAATCTCAAACCCAAACCAGAAGGAAATAAAGGACAAAAAATAAAGAAGACAAAAGAGATGAGAATGTTGTTACCTTAAAGGTGTGAATGGCTTCTTGGAACGTCAAGCCCTTGATTGGTATTCCGTTTACATCGAGGATTTCATCCCCTGGTGACCAAACAGGATTATGTTAACATAGAGCTTCAGAAGAGGACAGCATATAGAACCTCATTTACAATTCTATAAGATGATTTTTATTGTTCCAGTGTGTTTCCATTAGCTTAGCTCCCGGGAACTTCACAAAATGGGACAACTAATAATGCATATCCTTTCTCAGTATTTCTGCATCTCCATCTTTAATGAAAACAACCAGGGGAAGTACCCAGACCTTATTGTTTTGTCATTGCCGAGTTTGATAATAAGTGTCCCAAGGTTAGAGATCAAAACGCAATAATAAGGCCCAAGTCTTTCCTCATAGTATCTGTTTAAAAACGTAAGCCAACAGGCAAGAAAGCATGAACACACACAACACGTGAGAAAGCCACTTCTGTATTTGCAGAAGACAAGATTTTTGAGCTTGGAGAACCATCCTGGGGTGTGGACAATGGTTTTAACAACAGAGACAAAAAACTTTTGAGATACTATTTAAGAATGGCAGCCCTGCCTCCAGAAATAGTCTGGATGCTGGGGGTTACTGAGGCTGTTCCCGGTTCCCAGTCATGGAGCTGCTCAATTACTCCACGCTTCTATCTAAGACATTATCGTGGGTTAATGCCAAACTGCTCTCTCATTCATTCTCTCTCTCTCTTTCTCCCAAACTATCCTGGATTCATCCTCATCTTCAAGCCCAGGAAGGTACAGTCAGGTCATTTTTCCAGCTGTTGATAGTGTCTGCTGAGAATAGAAAAGAACTTGGACATCCTGTTGACTTATCAGAGTTTGTTTTTGGTTTGTACTCTTGTAACATGGTCTGTGTTTTGGAATAACAGTTCATCAAAAACACTACGAAGGGGCCCCCAAGAGAAGAACAGATGAACTTTGTACAGCAGTTCAGGACAAAAGAGGGACTTCCCTTACCTATAACAAAGAAGTGTAAATCAGCGT
Organism: Lontra canadensis; assembly: GCF_010015895.1. NCBI lineage: Eukaryota > Metazoa > Chordata > Mammalia > Carnivora > Mustelidae > Lontra > Lontra canadensis. The sequence continues at coordinate 150,421 of NW_022631247.1, forward strand.
CAGAACACATTTTTCACCTCTCATGGACTGTGGACTCCATTTAAGGAATCCTGTAGGTGAGTTTGAAAACGTGGCAGTAGCCCAGGCATTTGTGTGCCTTCTCTCTAATGCAATTACAGAGGTTGTAAAAGAAGTGAAATAATCTGTTTAAAATAATCACCTAACTAGGTGAGGTTCTGGTTTGCTTCCACATGGGAAAAGGATACGATCATTAAAATGATTGTTCATGCTCTTAAACATCTCTATACAAGATTTTTAAAAGATCATTCAACACATTGGAAATACATTCCAATGATTTACCTTTATGGTAAATGAACATGTATGAAAAAACAGTATTTAGGAGAATCAAGTGCTATTAACCTTTACTATTGATTTTTCCTCCATTTTTCTCCATTCTAACAGTTACTGTAGGATGAATTTCAACCAAATGAACACATGGCACATCCATTATAAAAATGCTCTGTTAGAATTTTACATTGTTCTGAAACTAGCTACAAATATCACCTGGGAGTTAATCCTTCCTCTAAGAGAGAGAAATAAATATTCTGTCCTCACAATAAGCCTGGTCACGTCTGAACATTAGCATACAGGCTCCTAGGGTAGCTCTGCCTAGAAAAAGGAGACTCCAGGGGATTCTTATCAATTTAAAAAAAAAAAAAAAAGCCGGCCGAATATAAGAGTACCCACAATTTGGGTCAGTTGAACTGAGCAGTTAGAGAATTTCTGAGGGTAACTACAAATAGTGTGATTTAGTCATTTCATGAAGGAAGTGTGTTAAAAAGGGAGGAAAAAAAAATCAGGACTCGTGAATAGGTTCTGGGGATCTAATGCCCAGCATGGTGACTATGGTTAGCAATACTGTGCTATCCAGTTGAAAATTTCTAAGAGACTAGACCTTACATGTTCTTACCCCGTCCCACCACACAGTCATTATATGATGTGATGAGGTGTTAGCTCGCTCAATGTGCTGCTCATTTTGCAATATATGTGCACATTAAATCATCATGCTGTATGCCTTAAACTTACACGATGTTATGGATCAATTACATCCCAATAAAGCTGGGAGGAAAAAATGCACTCATTTAGTATCTTTATGCAAAATGGCAAAATGGCAGGGAATATGGAGAATATAAAAGGTACACACACACACACACACACACACACACACACATATGCACTCTGGCCCTGAGGCAAAAATGGCCTGTAAGCTCTTAGGAATTTTCAAGGCAAGGAACATGATTAAGAACCAAGGGGACAAGACAGACATTTAAAGACCCAAATAAAAAATATCAAATCATTCCCCACATCATCTCCTTTAATCCCCACAATGACTCCTCGAGATAGGTACTAATAATCCAAAGTTTACAAACTAAGGAAAGTGAAGCTCAGGTTACATCAACTGTCCAAGGTCATGATGTACTAAGTATTAGATTCAGCTCAGGTCTACTTGACCCCCAAGCCCATGGCCTTAGCTGCTGTGCCACTGGCTTCACATCTTGCACGGGTGATGGAATCAGAGCCCACCACCACTGAGAACCACCGAGAGGCTTTCTCCTACCTTCTTTAAGTCTTCCATCCTCTGCAGCTGAGCCATTTGGGAAAATGGTCTTGACAAAAATCCCCATCTGTCCTCGAATGCAGTCTCGACCTCCAGCAATGCTAAAGCCAAGGCCCTACACCCCAAGCAGAAAGGTTGTCAATGCAGTATTTAACTGAGGGCATCTGCTCTTATTTCTATTTAACTGAGGCCTCCTTCCCAGGTAGGCTCAGGATTAAGCTAACTGGCTATAAATTTAAATTTGCATTCTCTTTTCCACTTCCTTCCTCAGGTCTATTTGCACTGTACTAGCTACACATTACATTAAAGGGAGACAGTTTTAGCTTGAAACAGGTGAACTTGCTAGTATTTGACAACCTATGATCTTCAAAAACAGCAATTTTGCATGGATCAATGAATAGCTCAAGAGAGTCATTTCGTACAATTTGGGTGCCATATTTATTTTATTCTTTGGTGTCAGTCTTCCCGTTTTGGGTAATATCAAAATGGATGGTTTGGTATTTGTATAATATCAACTTATTTGTATTATTCTCTGTGATAAAGGCAATGCTATGAAATTCATTCAGAAGGATAATCAGGGATATATCCCCAGCAGCTGCAGGAGTGGCTTTTCTTTCAATAGTCGTAAATGTTGGAGCATTCAGTCCACCCCACCCTGTCCCCTGACTCCCAGGACAAGGTGACTCCTTATGTCGTGAGGCCAAGAGGGCGTGTGTCACTCAGCAGCCCCTGGGAGAGGAGGCGAGGGAATCCCCTCTAATCTACACAAAGGCCACTCAATCTATTCCTCTTTGTATCTTTTAATTTTATTTCCATTAAAAAAAGTAATAAAGCTAGGGTGCCTGAGTGGCTCAGTAGGTTTAGTGTCTGCCTTCGGCTTGGGTCATGATCCCAGGGTTGTGGGATCGAGTCCTGTATCGGGCTCCCTGCTCCTTGGGGAGCCTTTCTCTCTTTCCCTCTTTCTCTCTCATGAATAAATAAAATAAAATACATTAAAAAAAAACAAAACAGGGGCGCCTGTGTGGCTCAGTGGGTTAAAGCCTCTGCCTTTGGCTCAGGTCATGATCTCAAGCCCCGGATTGGGGGGGGGGGTCTCTGCTCAGCAGGGAGTCTGCTTCCCCCCTCTCTGCCTGCCTCTCTGCCTACTTGTTATCTCTGTCAAATAAATAAATAAAAATTTTAAAGACAGTAATAAAGCTAACCATGTAAGAAGCAGATGCTAACATTCACCTGGGCCAAAAGAGTGAGCAGAAAGGAGCTCACCTTCCCCTTTTCTTTGTAAAGCCCGATGATGGAGATGACCGAAGGCCGGATGAGTCTCCACGGGGACTCCACCTGCGTGGTGCTTAGGGAGCGCGTGGACTTCTTTACAATGTGATATTCCTACAAGTCAGCATAAGGCAAGGTCAGGGATAGTCGTGTGTACCCTTCTGGGGCCTCTGGCATAGAAATATATTCAGATTTTGAAAATCTCAGTTGTCTTTTGGGTTAGACAACCATTTCTCCCTGCTCCATGTCTGACCGAGCAGCGTGAAGGAGCTGATGGACACCATTAGAGGACCAGCCCCTGCTGTCACACGCCACATGGTGCTGCCCTTGCCACAGAAAGAGCCGCCTGGAGGCTGCAAGCACCCAGTGGTGCCCTTCCTTTGATGCTACCTGGCACATCCTCCTACTTGCTTTCTGGAATGGAGTCAGGAACTGGAAGCCGAGAGACCTCAGAGACGTAGGAGGGCTATCCTGTGGTCAGGTTCTCCCTGGAAGCTGCTCCCTACCCCCACCCCGTTCACCATCATGGTTAAAAAGTATCTTGCCATTTTAAGCTGAATTCACTCAACCAAAAACGTAGCAAGCCCTTGTTTCTTATTAAAACCCAAACCGCAAGCCCCGACAACTGTTATTCCATATAAAACACCCCACTGACAAAGGGCAGCAGCTTCAGTTCTAACCCCTCACATGTGGAAAATAAAATACTTTTCCATCAGCTACCCTTTCCCCCCGTGCTGGCGCGCAGGAGCTCACATCTCAATCCCTTTGCTGTCCATCACCCACACGTACACGTGTGCAAGCAGGGTTCACCGTTTAGAACATAAACAAGACTTTAAGCAAATCTGTTGCTAAAGCACTTCTACAATCTATCTTCTTGCTATTCTTCTTAGAATAATAAATCTCTGAAACGAGACAGATAGTCCAGCATAAGCAAAAAAAAAGAAAAAAAAAAGAACGTTGTGCTTAATCTGAGAAAAGAGACATCAGAAAATAGTTTCTAGCCTTAATTAGTATATTCTACATCCAAAGGTAGAAATGAGTTGTCTGCTAATGATATTTTTGTATTCCTGGCAGCTTAGAACAATTCTATTTTGCAGTTTTACAAAATATCTGCTAGCTATGCTGGCCTCCCAGACTCTAATCTATTTAAAAAATGTTGGCTTGGCAGGGTTACTGCCCTTTTACTGAAACCATCATGGAGATGGCCAGACATAGCCTATGGGTTTCCAGCCCTCAAATATGGAGTTCATGTGTGGACTTGTAAGGGAACTCTCTCTCCAGCTGCACCTCCTGCCATCTCCCCTTCGGGAGCCCGTGGGAACCAGAGGCCGGCTCACTGTCTTATTCTCTTGATGAGCTTCAGGGGTCCCACTGCACTTCTTAGACCTCCGCTGTCCAAGATGGCAGCCACCAGTCACCTCTGGCTGTCTATATTTAAACAAAGATTAAAATTAAAAATACACTCCTCAGTCTCACTGCCCATGTCTCATGTGCTCAGTAGACACAAGTGGCTACCATACTGGACAGGACGGACATAAGATATCTCCATCCTGGTGGAAAGCTGTATTGGGTAGCTCTACCCTCCGCAATGCTTTGTAGGGGAGGGAGAGAGAACAAGGGAAAAGAAGGGTGAATCCTGGTAGAAAAAGAAAAGAGCAGAAAGGAAGAAAAGAAAAAGGACATTTTGACAAGGGGAAAAAAATCTTTCCTCTAAAATCTCACCAGCCTGTGCTTTCTAGGAGCTTTGTCAGAAATAGGTATTTCTGGGCTATAAGTATGGTCAGGTTTCTCAGCAGGTCACTTAAGAATATCACCTCAGAGCTAGGCCTCCTTGGTTGTGACGGCAGGAGACCCTCTCTTACTTTCTGCACTAACTAAAACAGCCTGACAAGTGGTTCTCCTATGACTTTCTGGTTTACCTCCTGACTGTTGGTCCAGCTGGATCATTCTGAGCAGGTCACAGGCTTGTCACCAGTCACGGGTCTAGAGGAGTTTTAACGAGTACCCACGCAGGTTTTCTGCTCTGCCTTTTCCCCATGTCCCAACTCAAGTTGTCTTTGGGTAGATTCCACACAAAATAACCTGATCAGCAGCTGCCTCTGGAACACGGGCGCTTGGTATTTGACTGGCTAGGTAAAATGTTCTTCCCAGGGATTCTGGCAAATCACTTTGAGTGAAATACTCACTCTCTTTGAGATTCACTGGCCTGTCTGTAAAATGGTGATAACACACCCAAAGGAATGACTTGACCCAGATGACCTGCCCCAGGACCTTTTCATCTCTATGATTCATGAGTCTACATGCACTTAAGGATGTCACTGCTCCACCCTCCATTTCCATTGCTGCTTCACTGTAGGCAAGATGCCAATGGTTTCTCTTCAGCCCTCTGGCTGACGGTGCCAGGACTGCAAGAACACTCCATGAGTTCCCCAGAGATTGAGCCTGCCTTCAACTAGGTTGGGAGCTCTCTACACACTTGTAACTGGACTGAGGATAATGTAATTGCGGAAGAGCCCTGTGAAGAATTAGGGATCCCTGAGCTCTTCTGGGGCGGGTCCTGGAATATTAACATCATTGCCTCCTTTACCCCCAACTGCAGTCCTCTGACCTTGTCTATTTGAACCACTACTAAGTAACAGATAAAATACTAGACATAGTATAGGCACATACATGCACTCCCCCCACTTCACACGACCCAACACTCACCCACCCACCCAGTGGTTACGCTGACACCTGACGCGCCCATTGAATAAGCAATGGTGGTTGACCACAGACCGTGAGGCGCCATTGTCTCCTGGCAGTTGAAAGCAGCTCTCAGGTCCAAAACACACAGTAGGAAGGGGATCAAGATGTCGAGATCCAACAAAGGATTATTTTTCTCTACTGCTTTCAAATCCTGGGCTGACTTCTTCCTAGCCTCCACAGATAGACCTCGTTCTCTGTGCTACATCTCTAGTCCCAAATACCCCTGCCCACACAGGTAGGCAGCTCTTCCCCAGAAGGATGCTCTTGTTGGTCTCTGAAAGAGTGAAAGAAAGCCTCAAGACCCAGGGGTAGAAACATGCTCTTACATCCCTGACCAGGCAACTCTGACAGTCTGAGAAAATGAAAGGCTCCATGGTACTGTCCTACCTGTGATGTCCCAGTAGAGTCCAGCAGCTGGGGAAGAGAGTGCTTTCGGCCATCTCGGGAGACTTCCAACATCCTGATCCTGGGGTCCCCATTTCGCACCATCAGCTCATTATATTCTTCAACAGACTCCAGACGGTGTACACCCCCTTGTGAAAACATGGAGAAAAACATGGCGTGATATGGGATGGAAAGAATGTTATGAGTATCACAGGCATAAAGTTGTTGGATTTACCTCTACACTACATGGTCTTCAGAAAGCCTGGTGTACTTTCAAAGTATTAGATGAGCTCAGTAGCTCATTGCTTTCTACCAATAAGCTCTGCCTAAGCTGGGGGTCTGTTGGGGCCATTAATGTCAGATAATGAAGCAAGTGCCAGTCTTTGAAGGAACCAGACCGGATATGGGAAAATGTACACATTTCATCTAAGTAAGATGTAGCCAGCATTGACAAGGCAGTAAACAACAGTGAGAAAGCTACCAGTAGATGGTTTTCTAGTGACGGAGGAACATTACTCTGTTTGGTACACTTCCATTGTTGGGGCAGGTGCTTTTTTCCCCCCATGTAATGACTTGTTAAATAAACTTCTTTATTAAAGAATAAAATCTCACAGAAATTTGCACAAGTTGTAAGTGTACAGTTCCATGAAATTTCACAAAGTGAATGTTCCAGAAACCAACAGTCAGACCAAGAAACAGATATTTCTGGTACTCAAAAGCTGCTTTGGCACCACTAACCAGCCTTCATCCATGGTAACCATTATCCCGACGTCCAACATCAGAGATGACTTTTGCCTATTTTTGAACTTTATATAAATGAATACATAAGATATGTACTTTTTGCATCTGGTTCTTCACTCTTAGCATCTATTTGTGAAAGCCCCCATGTTGGTGCTAATAGTCTGTTCATCCCATTTCTGTATACTACTCCATTGTATAAACATACCACAGTTATCACAGTTTGGCTATCCATTCTGTTGCTGATGAACACTTGCTTTGTTTCCAGTTTCAGTTCTAGAACAAGGGTCAAGGGTCAACTTTTTTTTTTTTTTTTTTTTTTTTTTGGTAAAGGCCAGATAGTAAATGTTTTAGGCTCTATGGGCCACAGATGGTCTCTGCTACATATTCTCTCTCTCTCCACCCCACCCTTTTTTTTTTTAATCCACTGAAGATACAGAAAGTACTTCTAGCTTGTGGTCCATACAAATACAGCTATGGGTGGTAGTTTGCCGACGCCTGATCTAGAACAGACTGTTATGGAACATTCTCATAGGAATCCCATGTGTGGGGTGCAGACCTAGGCAGAGCTGCTGAGCCTTGAGTACACAGCCACCTTTCCCAATGCTGGAACACCACCGTATGGGAGTCCTAGTTCCCCCACATCATCGTCATACTTGGTGGTGCCAGTTTTTTAAATTTCAGCCAATCTCATAGGTACATAATGACATTTCACTTCTTCTTCTTTTTTTTTTTTAGATTTTATTTTCAAGTAATCTCTACACCCAATGTGGGGCTTAAACTCATAAGCCCAAGATCAAGAGTCCCACACACCACCAGCCAAGCCAGCCAGGGGCCCTCTTGTGGTTTTTAATTTACATTCCACTGATGACCCATGTGACTGAGCTTCTTTCAAATATTCGTTGGCTATTTTAACTTTTGTAAATTTGTACAATGGCTTTTTTTTTTTTTCCTGATAAAGTTGTAAAGTGCCTGTTTTGCTTATTCTTTTAATGGGTTTCTGTCTTTTTGTTGTTGACTTATAGGAGTTTTTATTTTTCTATTGTTAATGTTTTAGATTTGAGTCCTTTATGGGATCTATGTATTGAAGATATCTTCTCCATGTCTGTGACTTGCCTTTTTCACTCTTAATGGTATTTTTACATGAACAAAAATTCATAATTTACGTATAACGTATCGATTTTTCCCTTTATGCTTAGAAGTTTGTGTCTTAAGAAATTTTTGTAGTAATTTTTAAAGACACCTTTATCAATACTTAGTTTATATTATATGCTATTTTAAAATAAGATAAGGGAATTAATTTTAAATGATGGCTCAATTACACTGAATATAGCTATAATCACATCACAATGTTTACATGATACATTATGAATGTATCACACGTGTGTGTGTATAGCTATATACATATACAGATTTTTTGTAATATCAAATTCTCTAGATGATGTTTTATTTGATGAACTAAAATTCAATTTACTTAAACAATTTTCAGAAAGTTTTTCATGAAGTAAAACAGGATGATTCTGTACTCTTTTAAAAACAATATATTGAGTCTTTAATGGTGAGGAAAAGTTGGAAGAGTGCGGATACAGTTCTATTAACATGAACATCACTAAAAGCCTGGTGTTTCAAAAGCTACATATTAACTGTGATACAGGTTTTCAAACACCTGAGACTCCTTTGCAATCAAAGAGAAATTTCCATTTAAAAAGATCACAAACGTAGGGTATTAACACAGATAAATCAAAAATACCAAAATTAAAAGGGAACCCTGCTGGCAAAAAAGGCAGTATGAAGTAAGGAAAATTCAGGTTAGGATATCAGGAAAAATGTTCTATAAAATCACTTTAGTCATTCTGGAGCCAGACTAGGCAAAAATCTTAGTGGAGATGACTGGAACTTTTTTATAGAACCTCCTTAATAATTCAGGATTTACTAATTCATGGCCAGATTACTCCATCTTGGCATGCTTACTCATCTGAAAAAGATTTATTAGAAGAAAGTGCCTTTTGAGCTGACAGGGGGGCACTTGCCTCAGCAGAAGAGAAACCACATACGGTAGTGTCTGTAGATAAGATACAACACACGAATACCAGAGTGACTCGCTTTTAGAAACTAGGAAATAAAAATCCAAGTTTACAGGACAAATTAGCAGGTGATCACATTAAAATCTGTATTCAAATGTCTCCAGGCTGAACATATTTCACGGCACTGAATGAAGACCCAGCTCCGTAAGCCGCCTTTCTAGGTCTCAAATTACTTTTCCAGCCCTATCTCCCACGGCCCTGCCCCATGAATTCGTGGCTCTGGCCTGCTGATTCTCAAAGGAGAGGATCTGTCCTCCTCCCACATCCTTTCCAAAACCGGGGAGCCTATAAATATCGCCTGACATTTTACCTCACTTTGCCGGCACCATCAGCCCCCTCCTGGAGGGGCTCCTTACCCCTAATCTCCCTGACAAGCTCTGCTGGATTCAATCGTGGTTCCTGTTGGATTACTGGATCTTTCGGAAAGCTGAGGAGGAAAAACAGTTGCTAAAAACTTCTCTAACCAATTTTCCCTCATTGTCCATAAACATTTCTGGTGCATTTTCTCCCTTGTCCAGACCACCGTTGGCTTCCTCTTGGGTTCTGTCAAATCTTGCCAAGGCCCAGGCCCTCCTTCATCCTGTGTCCTCTGGATGCCTCCCCTGAGCACCACGACCCAGACAGACTTCCATCTTCGTACCTCCTGTCGCATGCCTTATCACCACCTAAAGTTCTCAAGAATACTCCTGTCTGAAACTATTCAAGCATCTTCCCCTCTTGACAGGGAAAGAGGAGACAACGATGATAATAAAGTTGGAAACGACAGTGACAAATGTGATGTTAACGTCGGCAGGGGTGGGGTGGGCCATCGCTGCCATACCTGCAGGGGCAGCGCCACATTCCCTCTCTCAACTCCATCTTTCAACCGAGATGGGGCACTGATTTAGAGAATAAATGTACAGTATAATCCTCACTCTACACCCAAAGAAACAGAGAACCCAGAGAAGTCAAGTCACTGGTCTCAGGTCAAGTCACAGCAGGGCTGAGAGGTGAACACAGTTCTCCCCGGCTTCATGCCTGTTATACAAATTTGCTTATTATGGCCCCAGGTGTCTGGGAAGGACAGGAAAAGAGGGTGACCTCCATTTGTGGCAAACAACAACCAGCTGTGGATTTTACTCAGCTGAATGTGCGGCTTGTTCTAAATTAATAGCATAAACAGCATTAGAGAATTATGATTTGAAAGGTCCCCAGCTATCTCCCCATCCCCATGTCTGTATCCATATAGCCCCAGCCTGGGGGCTAGGATTCCCATCAAGATTCTCAGGAAGCCAGGGTGGCTAAGAAGAACTATCTGGGAGGCAGATCTTTTTGCTGGCACTGAGTGAGTGACCTTTGGGATTCCCTTAACTCCTCTGGTCTCATCCATAAAATGAGGAATGTGACCGTATGGGTTTCAAAGGTCCCCAATACTTCCCCAGAGCTCTGTGGCCCTCCTGGGGACTGTTGATAAGGTGTTGATTAACTGTGCCAAGACAGCTGGCCTAAAGCTCTTCATCTGCTACGCCCCTGTGATGTCCAGGCCCCAAACACACACAGGAATGAAATGCATTTCTCTCTGCTGTTCTCAGGGCTTCGGGGGAGCTGGGCGGTCTCTCTGCGTGAGGACCTCACGATGTCTCCCCTCCAACTTAGCCTCTGGCCATTTCACTGGTCACCACCCTGTGTTCTGATAGACACTGCCTAACTATTTTGAGTTATGATCAGACTAATTCACTTTGTTACACTGGTTTGTTAAAAGAACAGATCTGTTTGAGGGTCCTATACCAGTCGCTTTACCTGAGAACAGCTCAGCAGAGGGCCAGGCAGTGGTGACAGGGGCGGGGGTGGCAGGGGTCCTGGGTGGCAGGGGTCCTGGGTGGCAGCACAGACAGCACCCCTCCACACGGGTTTGTGTCCAAGAGGAGACTGGCATGTTTTGGATGTTGACACACCTTGTGCTTCGGCTGGCCACTCCTGTATGTGTTTTGTTTTTTAATCTGCTCACCCTTTCAAAGTCAGGATTATTATCTCCTTTTCTCAAGTGAGGAAGAGGAAGTTAGGGACTTGAACGCAGCGGCCCAAGGTCTCATGAGACGCCTTTCATGGGTAGGCAGCCAGGGCGGGCCTCTCCGTCAGGCCAGCAGACACAGTGCAGAGGGCCCATAAGAAAGTTTTAAGTGTAAACGTCATGGTAATGAAGAGATAATAAAGAATCCAGCTTGTACCTTTATACCAATGCAGACACAAAATGTAACTTTCAGGGTTTTTTGGTTTGTTGTTTAATAGGGGAAAGAGCCCATCAGGGAGCGGGTGCCTAGGACCCTCGGATCATAATAGGTTCTTGTATGTGGCCTCTGCTTGCTTGCTTTCTCTTTTTTTTTTTTTTTTTTTTTTAAGATTTTATTTATTTATTTGAGAGGGAAAGAGTGAGAGAGAGAGAGAGAGCGCACGAGAGGGGGAAGGTCAGAGGGAGAAGCAGACTCCCCACCGAGCAGGGAGCCCAAATGCAGGACTCCATCCTAGAACTCCAGGATCATGACCTGAGCCGAAGGCAATCGTTTAACCAACTGAGCCACCCAGGCACCCCATGGGGTCTCTGCTTTCAACAAGAACTTTCTGTCTCAGAGCACCGGCCAGCTGCTGAGGCTATACCCAGGAAATGTGAAATCTCTGTTTCCAGAGCTGTAGCTCCCATCCTATTTTTCAGCCTGCTTCGTTGAGATGCAGATTTCGTATTAAGTCAATAACTCTTTGCCCCTGGTTCTGGTCAACCAAGGGCTGGGGGGAGAGGGCCATCTGCCGGGAAGACAGGCCACTAGGAATGTTCCACAGGGCACGGGTCACCTGGAGTTCTGTGCAAGTCAGTGAACCACACACACAGGAAATTTAGGTTTGAGCAGAGACAAACGGAGATGCTGACATTCACTTCATTATGACTCAAATAAAAATATTCACTTAGGCAGCCCGGCTGAGGGCAGTTTTAGGCTTGGGGCATGCACTTCCTAAAGGGAAAATAATTTTGAGGCTGTAAGGGGAGGGGGAGGCGCTCATTCTGTTAATGACTCTCCTCTTCGCACTCCTGAGGCTAGAAGCTCACTTTCGGGCAGGCCGCATCAGACACGGGGCTCCACTCACCTGAAAGTCGACTTTTGAGTTTCATTTTACTGCTGCCCTGCTTGGGACTTTCCAGGTTTCCCTTGGATTCCTCGGGGCCGCCCGAATCTTGGGACTCATCTGTCCCGGGCATCTGAAATGCAGAGAACACGGAGCTGACGGGGGAGGCGGAGCAGCGATCACTGATGAGATCCCCTCCCAGCAGTTATCTCCAGGCTAGAGGCCTCCAGGCTAGAGGAGCAGAGCTGCAACACAGGTATCACGTGAGGAAAAAAGCTTCCTGGGATCAAAGCACAGCCCCTCAGATAACCTGGAACCACACAGCTTTATGCCGGCAAGTTCCTCCTCAGCGAGCAGCCCTGCACAGCATAGAAATAGCAGGTTTCAAAGTGGAAATGGCCCCAGAGGCCGCTTCATTTCTGGAGGAAACTTGTTGGTCAAGATCACCCAGGGGGTCACAAAGCCACAAAGACAGCCCAGGTCTCTTGGCTTGTGGCTAGTGCTTTTTCCCAGAGTGTGAGCTGCAAGAACTATGAAACCAGAAATTAATTAATTAATTAATTTATAAAAAACAATTATTATTATATTTTAAGATTTTATTTATTTATTTGACAGACAGAGATCACAAGTGGGCAGAGAGGCAGGCAGAGAGAGAGAGGAGGAAGCAGGCTCCCCTGCTGAGCAGAGAGCCCGATGCCTGCCGGGCTCGATCCCAGGACCCTGTGATCATGACCTGAGCCGAAGGCAGAGGCTTTAACCCACTGAGCCACCCAGGTGCCCTGAAACAAGAAATTTAAACTCAATTCTGAAATACAGTAAAACATTAATTTGGGGGCAGCCAAATAACTACACCCCTTGGGTCAGCCACACTGTGTGCCACATTCCTGAGTACTAATTAGCACTGCTTGGGCCACGTGCAGGGAGCCCCAGAAAGTCAGCCCGCACGTCTGTGCGTTGTACGCCTATGCTCTCAGACCCTGAGGCGTGGGGCAGAAAAAGTCCCAAGGTCTGTAGAAAAGCCAAAAATGCTAAAACAACAACAACAACAAACGACATTTATTAGAAAAGAAAAGGTGACGTACATGCTTAAGAGTTCATTTAAAAAATTTGGGAAGTAAATTTATATGTATAAAACTTATGAAATCAAACAAAGAGTTTTCCAATTTGAAATTTCCTTTTCCTTGGCGGTTCTGGAGGGAAAAAAGTCATTAATTACAGCAGGTAGGATTCATGTGAACAAACATACATGAATTTAAAAAGACAGAAGATATCCTTTAACACTTCACAGTCATTGAAAAGTCACATAATTATAATGTAAAAAAACCCCCAAATCCTGAATGTTAACTGATAATAAAAATTAGACACTATTTCAAATTCAGTATATGAAAATGCATAAAGTAGTCTCCCAGGTAAACTCCACCTCCTTCTAAGAGGTTAAGTTCATATGGAAATCTTTTTCTTAAATATATAGATATATTTGTATTTTAAGTAGGCTCCACACCCAACGTGGGGCTTAAACTCATGACTCTGAGATCAAGAGCGCCATGCTCCACAGTCTGAGCTAGCCAGGCACTCCATATGTAAATCTTACATGTAATATAGGAGGTTTGCAAAATTCCCTCTTCCCCTTCAAGTTCAAATATCTCTCCAGATGAGAAAGAGGGGAAAAGAAGGTCTGAGAAATGAGGAGATGCAGGCGAGTTGAGGAAGGGGCCGTGGGAAAGCAAATGAATCCCGATACATAAAACAAAGATAAATTTGGTGAATCCCTATTACAATGTTGGGGATTGGCAGGTCTCCAGGTTTAAATTATGAAGTAAAGACAAGAATAGAATCCTGAGGATGATTTTAGAGATTCTCAAGAGGGAGGTCTTTCCCAACCCCAAACTGTAACATTTAATTCATACCCAGTGCAGAAGAACCCTCTTGGAGACTGGCCAGAGAGCTGAGGCACAGGAGGAGACATGCAAATGAGAATAATCCAGAGAGAAGCCTCGGGGCCTCCCCCTTTGCTTAATTTAAAAGCTTTATGGAAAAAACCTGTCTCCGGAACATAAACAGCAATTACTGGAGACTGAGTTAAGTTCCTGGTTCTTTCTCTCGGACCACCTGACCCAGGCTCAGCTTGTAGGTCATTACCTCCTCGGTGCCCAGTCAGGGCGTGGGTTACTCCACAGCTGCCAAGGCCCAGACCATCAGAAAGCACGTCAGAGGAGCTCCTGTCAAGGGAAGAAAACGATCCCGACCCACTGTTTCCAGACTTCGGAAGTTTCCTTCTTCCATTTTTCCTCTGTTTTCCCAGCATGGCTCCAGTTCTCGCAATCGGAGGAATTTTGGAGATGACATAAGCCCTCATATGAGTAACCGAAAGGAAAGTGACCTGCCCAAGGCTTTTCAACTCATTACAGGCAAGGCTGAGACTCCTCTGTCTCCTGATTTCCAGCTTTATGCGTCACGAGGATTTTCCCTTCCTCCATCCTTAGATGCATTTTAATTGAGTTAACATGTTGGGCGATCAATACCGCACCATACTGTGTAGTTGGTATTCCTGACATTTTTCCCATTTAATGTTGGCAGCAAACATGTGTCCCAAGGTAAAAAAAATGTTTTCTCCATCGACAGATGAGGAAATAAATAGAGACCCTGAAGTAATTAATACCTTTTTGTGTCTAACATATATCCGAGACCTGGGCTGGATCACGTGCGCAGGGATGGAGCGTGGAGTTTTACAAGAGCGAACATGCGCTGTGTCAAAATCTGTGTTCTTGTGATGCGAGCCCAGCCGCAGCCAAATCTTCTTTATTTTCAGAATCTGAGAGAGGCAGTTTAGAAGAGAATCACAGCCTTGAGGAATAACCTTCTTCTTCTTCTTTTTTTTTTAAATCTCAAATGTGCCAAAGAATGAGACGACATTTGGTTTCTGTGATCTATAAAATACTGATACCATTCCTTGTACCAAGGAAATCTTACGCAAAAGATGGTGTGTGTTACATGACCACCAAAAGCCCAAGATTAAACCGGTCAGAATGGACCTAAAGGCACTGCAAAGAGGCACAAATGTACACTGTTGAGCTCAAGGCAGAAGCACAATCTGATTTCAGAACCCCTGGAAGGTGTCTGCACAGGGTTCTGAATTTAAACAGATCCTTTTCCTCTTGCAACAGAAAATAGTCTGTCATGATTTGAGGTGGCGTGGAACTCAAGGAACAGAAAGTAACAACATACAAATTGCAATTAAGATTACAATGTGCCTCTCTTCAGTCTTCAGAATATTGTCTGAAAATGTCCACACTCTAAAGAGTCCCTTTGCTGTATTTTTATTTTTTCAGATGCACAGAACAAATCAAACTGTTCTGGAAATGATGTCATTTTAGTTGTTCTAAAATGAAATGTGCAAAAAGTTCTCCTGGAAAGCCTTTGGTTCAGCTGGTATAATCTATTATTCATGATCAATTTCTAATGCATGTGTTATACAACAATGCCATTAAATTAATGGAATCTAATATAATTTGCCAATTTCCAAGTTAGAGCCCTTCTGTTTGAGCAGTTTTCGACACTTGTAGCCTATGAGATTCTCTCTCACTGAAGAAGAATCTTTAGCTTCTGGTTTTGCAGTGAGGTGGTAGAGCAGAATGCTTAAGAATCCAGCTGCCTGGACACAAATTCTGGTTTTTAGCAATTTAGGCCCATTAGTCATCCTCCTTGAGCTTCGGTGTTCTCATATGAAAGATGGGGTTTGATTTCAGAATTAAGTGACAGGGGCACCTGGGTGGCTCAGTGGGTTAAAGCCTCTGCCTTCGGCAGAGGTCATGATCCCAGGGTCCTGGGATTGAGCCCCGCATTGGGCTCTCTGCTCAGCAGGGAGCCTGCTTCCTCCTCTCTCTCTGCCTACTTGTGATCTCTGTCTGTCAAATAAATAAATAAATAAAATCTTAAAAAAAAAAGAATTAAGTGATAGTTGGTTTTTTATTTTTTTAAGTTTATTTACTTATTTTTCAGAGAGAGTATACAAGCAGGGGGAGCAGTGGGCAGAGGGAGAGGGAGAAGCAGGCTCCCCTCTGAGCAAGGAGCCTGATGCAGGAATCGATCCCAGGACCCTGGGATCATGACCTGAGCTGAAGGCAGATGCTTAACCAACTGAGCTACCCAGGTGTCCCTACGTGATAGTTTTCTGATTAAAGATGACAGATTTCCTTCCTTTGTCCCCCTTCATTTGAAACCACACTCAAATGAAAGAGAAGAGATTTTAAAATGAAAGACAATCCCACAGGCAAAGAGAATAGCAACAAAATGTTGAAGACAACAGCAACAAAATTCTGGAAACCAGTAAGCAGATGAATATGTGGTAATGGATCCAACTTGAGAAAACGGAATTCTAAGCTGGGGTCAGAGAAAGCTGAAATGCAACCCAGTTTGAACAGAAAATCTCCCCCCAACCCCCACACCCCAAAGCTCAGGAGTTGCCCATAAAGGGTCTCTGGTAGTAGGGATGTAGCAAGGCTAAGCAATGGTGAGAGTGGAAAGTGGCTGGCACAGGTATTTAGAAAGGATCTGATTTTGTCCAGGCATTGGGAATGACCTGGACAAACTCTGGTGTGCAACAGAATCACCCAGAAAGTTAATAACGAACGTGGACGCCCAGGCTGATGGAAGTGGGGCAGGGCCTGGGGCTCGGTGGTTCACTATTGCCCTGGTCCAAACAGAGCTGGGTTGAAAGGGTTTAGGTGTTAAAATTATCTGGTAATGATCTAACAGGTTTATGATGAGGATTTAGTAACAATGCACTTGAAAGTACTAGCAGAGAACCTAACTGTACCCCAGAAGTACCGTGAAGATTCAGCCAAACAAAACCCCTCCAGCTTTCTCCCCACCAAGGCTCAGGGTGCCTCTAGATTTGATGATTACACGGGATTATAGCTCTAGACTGCAGATATAAACATTTCCATTTCCTACCTATAAATGGCAATACATTTAATGAATGAACAAAGCAAGACAAACAGTGACCCAGCATGGATATGCCATCTTGCTGGATTCACGATGAGAAAAAAACTCCATAAAATTACTGCAAACCTAACAGCTTAGAACTGTTTCAAATGCATGTTCTTGGAAATGTATGCTCCTGGAAGCCGGGTCTGCACGGGACACCAAGGATGACCTGAGAACACATTCTGGTCTCAATCCGAGCAGAAGCAGTGGCAGACAGACAGTCAAGAAACATGCAGATTAACCAGAAGAAGAGCGAGTCTTCTGTGAAGGAAAAGCAGAGATCCCAGACAACAGGCGGTGCAGGTCTGAAGGGGAGAGGAGGCTGTGAGGTCTGGGAGGCCAGTGCCCGACCACAGTGAAAGTGGGCGTCACACGAATGGGGAGACTCTTTAGTTTTTACTAGATTGGAAGGCATGACTGGGGACTAAAGAAATCCACCCGAGAAAAAGAGACAAAACCACAGGAACAGAATGCAATGAGGCTCCGATGGCTGCTTCAGGCCCAGAAGACAATGAGAGGTGATTTAAGAACAGCAGAGCTTGAGTAAGAGGATTTGGGATCAGAAAGGGATTGAGAGGGATCAGAAAGTTTGTACAGATCTGAAGGTGAATGGTAAAGAAGCCCACGAGGAGATTTAAAAAAATTCCTGGGTCAATTTGAAAGGGACAGTTATTTTTGTTGTCCTGACGGAAGTGGCCTGAGAAATGTCGGGATTCCAACTGGCCAGGAAGTAAACATGAGACCTGCTGAGGGGAGCTAAGCAGGATGATGACAAGCCAGAACTTGATGTTGGTCAGGTAGGAGCAAATTTCCTGGCTGGAATTAACCAGCTTAGAGGTGGTGGTGGTCCAGATGCATATGAACAAAGGATACTTTAGAAACATAGCACCCGGGACGCCTGGGTGGCTCAGCTGGTTAAGCAGCTACCTTCGGCTCAGGTCATGATCCCAGCGTCCTGGGATCGAGTCCCACATTGGCCTCCTTGCTCATCAGGGAGCCTGCTTCTCCCTCTGCCTCTGCCTGCCATTCTGTCTGCCTGTGTTCGCTCTCTCTCCCTCTCTCTCTCTGACAAATAATAAATAAAATCTTAAAAAAAAAAAAAAGAAACAGAGAACTCATTGATTACACACACCTTTCACAATGATGAGCCCCACGTGACAGAATCCAGACTAGTATTTTAGGAAAAAAGTCTATGTCAGAAAGCAAAGAAACAGGGGAAGTTTAAAAAACAAACAAACAAAGCAAAACAAACAAAAAAAAACCACCCAGACTCAGCAGGCAGGGCTGGGAAAGAAGAAAGGAGTCCATTTAAACAGCAGATTAAACAGAAACTCAAGGGAGTCTTCCCAAAAGGAGATAGAGATGAAACTCTAGAGACATATCCGATTGCTACCCCAAAATATGTAGCCAAAAGCCATGTTCCTCAACCCCTGGAACATTCAAAACCCGGAGGAAAGACAAATCTCAAGGAGCAGGTGGCAGAAGCAGCAGCCTTCCCGAGCTCATTAGGGGGGTAAGCCTCAGAATCGTCAGCAGCGGGTCTGGTCCATGAACCTGCAGAGGGTGTTTTTCCAGCTGAATCAATGGGGAGGAGAAACGCAGCTTTCTCTAGTCTAAGCCCTTCTCTGCATTTCTAAGAGGTGGTGGACATGGAAAACGGGGGCCCCGGACCGAAAATGGCTGCCCCAGAGAACACAGAGCCTCCGTCAGAGGCGCAGTCCACACCGCCCCCCTGCATGCAGTGGAGCAGGCAGCCCGCTACTTTCTTCTCAAAGTGCAAATGCAAATGAGGCCGATTTTGAATATAAACGAAAAGTACTTTAAGTAGAACCAACTTGATTTCCCCCCTCCAGATTGGGAGGAGGATTTCTGCCAGCTGAGTTTAAATTCATGGTCATGGACTCTAAATAACCACCACAGACTGAGCTGTATTTTGAGGAGACAGCACTATTTTCACCAGTGGTCCTTTATTTGATATGACTGGGACTCTGCTATGCGCCGCCAGGAGACCATCCTCCAAGGGCTTCTCCCATTTCTATGTGGCTTGAGAACTGAGGCACAGGCTGTTTTTACTCTGGATTATCTATCTTTTCAAAGCAAAGCACCTTGAAAGTCGGAGCTAGTGTCTCTGGAGGAAAAGGCAGGTTTGTTTATCGTCCAGTAGAACAAAGATAATGTCTCTCTGTGGAGCACAGAGCAGTCAGATCTGCTTGGAGTTTGTCATGGAACATGCAGGTTGCCAGCAATCCGGGTTCCTCAGCTGCGATACAAATCGGCTGCTTGTGCATCTGCTCGAGCTCCTCAGTATCATTCCTACTGGCCTTGGGGATGCAGGGGAACAGCGTGCAAACACGATGCTCTAAACCGGGATTGAATCCTAAACCGGGATTGGAGAAAGCCGAAAGCTACTTGCTGTGCCATCAGTAACGAAGTCTTTTGTCTCTGACCCAGGAATCTCATGTCTTGTGGCAGCAGCCATGAAACTGTAGTGGGAAATCTCAGACGTTTTATAGTTCTTGATGTGGTCTTTGGGCAAAATTAAATAAGATCCTGGGAACAAGAGTTTGCCTGGGACAACTGTCTAGGCATGAGGGATTGGCTCATTTTTCTAAATGTCAAGGGTGTAGGTCCATTTACTCTTTGTCCATTCACATTTCACTAAAAGAGAAAGCATACAAGAGACTCGCTGTTGAACAAATGCAACTTTCTCGGAGCTGAAAGAGCCGTATTTGTTGCAATGAGAAATGGCCCAGGCAAAAGAAAGAATAGGAGAAATTGAAGGAGGCCATTAAGTGCTTTGGTTTTTAACTCAAAAGGTGAAGGAAATTTAAGACTGGATGTTAATGACTTTTGATTTTAATGTCTTTGGATTATGACTTACAAGGAGGTTTGAATTTGTTGGGATGGTAATGATTTGAATATCATTATTGTATTGACATTTTCTCTCTTTGTAGCCCCTCTGAAAAGCTGTACTGAACAGTGAGGCTAGAAATAATTTTGTAGGCGAAACAGCCTAGGATTGAGTTTTAGCTTCTGGTAAGATTTAGTCTTCTGGAGGCAAGGAGCAAAGCATCATTACCTTAAGAGACAGGCCCCCTGGGTCCAAGTTAAAAGTCTAGTACTTAGGAATGGTCTATAACTGCCGTCCAAACCATTTACGAGATCTCCTTAAACACACTGTGACTAATATAATGTTGACTCCTGAGCATCATCTGTCTTTCTCAGCAAACTTTTGAAGACTTACAAACAAACCGTGCAAAGTGTGGCTTTCATCTCCAACCATCTCCACTGCGCAAGCAAATCTGATCCCAAGGAAAACTGCAGGAGGACGGGTTGCATCCAGTTCATGCCATGTTTTTACAGTTTCCAGCACTTGAAAAAAAAATAATCTGCAGATGTGACAGAAGACATCCAAGCTCCAAATCCCTAGGAGGCTGTGCTGGCTCATCCCCCTGGTCTGTGTCTATGGGACAGTGGAGCGTGGCGATTTCCCTTTTATGCTTCACTCACACTCAGATTATTTTTAGGCTGCCAAAGGAAGCTCATTTTCCAGATCTCTGGGGCAGATGTTTGAGTGACCAAAGGAGAACCAGATGGCCATCAGAGAGGCCAGGGCTGGGAATGAATAACCATTCAGAAAATGGGAATCAGAACAACAATAAATCAGCCCAAAGCAGCAAGAAGCCTATGAGTTGACTGCAGAAATTAAAACAGAAATCCGCTGCTACGTTAGAGTCACTGCTTTCCAACAAAGCGGACTTGGGACTGAAGAGGAAAACAGTGAAACTGAAAAGTAAAACTTGCCAGACCCCAGAATGTTCTAGTACACGTACAGCGTGTGTGCAGAGCGTCAGAGGCAGATGGGGAGAAGCCGCAACTGATGGGGGACCCAAGCGTTCGGGCTGGGGGCCTGAAAATGAAACAATATTGTCCTTGTTCAGAGCCTGTTTCTGGTTTCCTCCCCTTGATCATCCCCAAACAATCTGAATGGGCTTAACATGCTTGGTTGCTGATTATTTGGATGATGTTTATGCATACACATTAAACAGATTTCTTAGTCCCTTGGAAAGTTGAGGCAAAGAAATCACCTTTAGGATGTCAGAAGGTCATCAGGCACTGGTCCCCGTTTGCCTCCCCCATGGCAGGTTTGTAGGTGTCACCATCCCAAGGAGAGGACAGTGTCCTCAAGCGACTCAGTTCTTCAAAAATAACAGGAGATGCGGATCGCAAGGGGAATCGGCACATGTTCCTCCTTGGTACTGATTTCAAACTCAGACAAGGCAAGTGCAGACACTCTCTACAAAGCAGGAATCTATCATTCTCTCCGTGTTCCATGACCTAGTGGGTGAGAAAAATGTGGACTGGGAGCTCTTCTTTGGCTTGTGGGATGGCTACTATAGGCAGATCTTTGGGTCATTTCTCAGCAGGAGCTGGCTGCCTGCTCTCCTTCGACATATTTCTGGGAGCAGGACAATGAATTTTTTTTTTTTAAGGGAGGGAAAGATGGAGGAGGGGAGAGGGAGAGAGAGAATCTAAAGCAGGCTCCACACCCAACACAGAGCCTGATGGGGCACTCGATCTCACTATCCTGAGATCCCAACCCAAGCCAAAATCAAGAATGGGACCCTCAACAGACTGAGCCACCCAGACACCCCTGATATTCTTTGTCCTCAACTCCAGAATGATAAAATCGTGTGTGGCGGGGGACAATCTCAAGACACACAAAAGGTAGAAGTGGGTGAGCGATCAGAAAAGAAAGGCATGGGGCACCTGGGTGGCTCAGTCATTAAGTGGCTGCCTTTGGCTCAGGTCATGATCCCAGGGTCCTGGGATCGAGCCCCACATAGGGCTCCCAGCTCAGTGAGGAAGCCTGCTTCTCCCTCTCTCACTCACCCTGCTTGTGTTCTCCTTCTCCCTGTGTCTCTCTCTGTCAAATAAATAAATGAAATATTTTTAAAAAAGGTATGTTAAAAGAGACCCAAGAAGTAAGTGGGAGGGATGGAGGAAAGAAAATAAGGTATGAATTAAGACAGTCCCATACAAATGTTTTCTCTCTACAAATGTTTCTCTAGAGAAAGTTTTATATGATTATCTGGCTTAGAAAAATAGAAGATCATTTTGACTGAACACACCATGTAGGCAGGTTTTAGATGGAGAGTAACTGGTTAGGCTGTAGACATTGCCGCTAAGGGTTGATGTGCTGGCAGGTTCCGGGGGGTCACCCTGAGGTCTTCTGCTGCCTTTTCCAGATCAACAAGATTTGTACCCTCCACTCATTATTCTCCAGGACTGGTACTAACATCACGCTTCTTTGCTGATGTCTATTTCTAAGGGTATGCCCTTCTTGAAGAATCTGATTGGAAAGCTGGGGTGTGTTCATGGGAGCCCACATAGGAAGCAATAAGAAGAGAGGCTGCCCCAGGCTCACACATGATCATCTGTCGAGGGGTTGGCAAACTGCTCCCTGGGGGCCAAATCTGGCTCCAGATCTGTTTTTGTGAAGTTTTAGTGGAAAACAGTCATGCCCATTAGTTTTCTGATTGCCGATGACGGCTTCTACTCTACAAAGGTGGAGGTAAACGGTTGCAGCAGAGACTTGCCAGCAAAGCCTGAAATGCGTATGATCTGATAACTGCTGACCCCTCATCTGTAGGAATAGTTCAAACCCTAGCCCTCTACTGCCCACCTCCATCCCTAACCAAAGTCACTGTGAACAGACCTGAGAAGTTTTAAGAAATATAACTTAGTAGGGGCGCCTGGGTAGCTCAGTGGGTTAAGCCTCTGCCTTCGGCTCAGGTCATGATCTCAGGGTCCTGGGATCGAGCCTCACATCGGGCTCTCTGCTCAGTGGGGAGCCTGCTTCCTCCTCTCTCTCTCTCTCTCTCTGCCTGCCTCTCCGCCTACTTGTGATCTCTGTCTGTCAAATAAATAAATAAAATCTAAAAAAAAAAAAAAGGAGACATAACAGTCAGCTGAAGGGAAGGTACTGACAAGAAGAGGCATCTTAAGGAACCTGCTACTGGAGACCAGGCTTACTGATCTACCATAGAATTTCCTCTAAGGACATCTTCGGCATCCATGCTTTGTGATTTTATCTTTAAATTTCATTTTAAAATGATACTGGTAAGAAACTCATTTGAAATAACAAGGGTTCTCTTTTTAAGATGCACATAGTTTGCTAAGTGTCACAGAATCACTGGCCACCACTGAGAGCGGTTTAATCAGATTGCTTTAATAGCAAACATACTGCTTGGAAGAAATGGAAATGATTTTGCTTGTTGGATAGCCTTTTATGTTATTCATGTTGATAGCAAAAGTGGGGGAGATGACGTGGAGAAGAAGGATAGAGGACTTCTTGGAGTCCTGGAGTCTCCTGGGGGCCAGGGAGGCTGTGGGTACCCTCAGTAGGGGAGCTGAGAGCAATAGGAGGGCTCCGGGCTTCAGGAAACCTGTGAAGACAGGGACTAGCAACTGAGAAGGAGCAGAGCACAGGAAGCTGAGGTTTCGAAGGTAAACAAAATCCTATTCCAACTATTGGTTAGGATTAGTCCTGCCTTCACGAAAAAAGGTGGAGAGGAAATTCTCATCCTTCTTTTCTACCACCAAGCACCCCTTGATCGCAGAAGCCAGCCCTCAGCCTGGTGGGCTGGGCCTGCTCCCTTCCTCCACCGACCCGTCAGTCACACTGCCTCCCGCCTTTCCACCTTCATGGCCACCTTTCCTGCAGCACAGGCTCTGGTCACTTCCCAATGGGGCTACTGCAAAGGCCTCCACACCTGTGTGAGCTTCTACCCCTGCTCTGCTTTTCTTCAGTCTCGCTGTTTCTCTATGTCACCGTTGGAATAATCTTAAAACTAATACTCAGACTCCGTCACTCAACTTGAAAACCATCACTGACTCTAGTACTTGGAAGATAAGTCAAATTCTTTAGTCTGCAACTAAAAGCGTGGACTAAGTGTCTGTGTGTCATAGACTATTTGTTGATTCTTGAATGGGCCATAAAATTTCTTATTTGAGGACCACTGTGCATGTTGTTCTGCTCTAGAAAGTCACCCATTTCTGTGGGTGTTCCCCACAGATGGAGTAGTCAAACACCACCCCATCTACTGAACCCTCCCAGATTCCTGGGAGAAATCTGATGTCCCTCCTCTGGGTCAATATGGGATATGGCTCTTACTATACAGAAGAGGGGAATATGAAAAGTTTAGTAATACCTATAGTTCATTATGGAAAACAATAAATCCTGTTAAGAGAGAAAGACTGTGTCTGTTATCTCTTTGTACTCCCTGGAATCCCCAGCACAGCTCTCAGCAGCATGCAGATGGCAATGTTAGGCTGGCTGTAGTCCAGTGTTGGCTCCTTCCAGGACCTGGCTGTGGGCTCCTGCACGGCCAGGTTACCAGCTTCTGTGGTTGTATCTGGTGTCAGAGCAAAGAGTGTCAGGAAGGATTAGAGATGTCCTCAGCTTCTGGAGCTGAGGACAGGAGGTATGTGCATGTGTGTGTGATGTGTAGGTTATCTGTCTGTCTCTACTAGCTTAAAAGACAATTCCACAAATATCTACTAAGTAAATATGTCTTTCCTAGAGGAAATAAGTTTGAATATCCACACAATAGCTTTACAAAAAATGTTTTAAAATCATCTATCCCATTTATAAATCAGGAGTGGTCTTTCTGATTTTAAGTGCTATGATATGAGAAACAGACAAATGAAATTGGCAATCAGAGACAGTAGAGATGACAGAAGCTGGCACTATTAGAAAAGACTCTTTGAAAGATGAGGAGAGCTTCAAAAACTTGATAGGCAGAAGCAGAAGGAAGGATATTTCAAGTGAAGGTATAAGAGAAAGAACCAGAAGGGAGAGGCATGGTTTTCATTTTCTGCAAATGTCATTTACTGAGATCAGCCAGTACATAAAACACCGGGCAAGGAAACAACAATATCAGTGGGGGTGGGGAGAACCCCATCAAACTTAAACAAACCTATTCCTTTGAGAAATGTCTGCCCTGGATTCTACAGGGGAACTTCTGATCTCTTACATTTTGCTATGTTTTTATTTCTAGGCTCTGCACTACCATTTTGCATAAGACATAGTGAAAAAGGAAAAAACACCCTCAAAACTCCAAATCTTCCATTGCTCATGAAGCCTTCAAGTGAGGTGTGTGTGTGTGTGTGTGTGTGTGTGTGTGTTTCCTACATTGCCTATTTGTCTAACTCATCTATGCACTGTCAAAGCGGTTTTGTCATTTTCCTAAAAAAAACCAACACAATAACTGGAATTGAACCTAAGTGGGAATATCCTGTTTCTCTTAAGAGAGCAAGAATCTGACTGTATCAGCACGATCTCCATTTACAGTCTCAAAAGACACGTACATCTCAAGGATTTCTGTTACTTTCAAGGCTGAGTGAAGCTCATAAACAAGTAAGATAGATTTCCTAAGGCATACGGTGCACAAATGAGTCACACTGCCCTGTTCTTCCCTCCTGTGTAACTACCATCATTTTGGCTAGGGCAGAAAAAGTTTTCCTTTCAGTTTCATTTCTGAAACACATTTCATTTACCTTCCTCAAGTCTTAATATACTCGTCTTTATATTTCAGTGTGGATCCCAGATTTAAATTCCCAAAGGACATATAAAACTAAATTACTAGGGGTGATATTTATAAGAGGGAAATTCGTATTGGGGGGCAGGGCTGAAACGCATCTTGGGCTGCGGTAATGGAAAGAATACACAAAGACAGGAACCAACATGCCTGAAGTTGTAGTCGCCTCACGACTTCTAGGGTGTTATTTTCACAAAAGAAATTAATGAGAGGGCAAATAAATTGTATTACATGCTCTAGTGGACCACATTCTATTTTCACTGAAATTTGAAGGAATTTTTCAAATTTAGAAGGCGATAACAGCATTGACTGCACGCTAAGATTCGTAAATTATAACCCTATGCTACTGTGCTAATGTGTGTACACTGTAAAACCCGAAACAACCTAAAATGAAATAAAATCTATACACGTTCTACTACTTTCCGCCTATGCTCCACAGGATGGTCTGGCATCCCCCACTGGCTGTGTACACCCCACAGTGGAGACCGCTGTGCAGAGAGGGTAGACACAGTATTTGCTTTTTTTAATGCAAATCACTTGAGCTGTTTACTTCCTTGAGAAGTGCAAACTGCTCATTGGGAAATGCAGCCAAGAGCCAGGTAACGAGTTGGAACAGGCCCCAGAAAATGCACCGCGGGGACTCAGCCTAATGCAGACTTCAGCCGTTTTCTGGGCAATTTATCTAGGCCCAATCATTACTCTTATCTTCCTTCCCCCCACCCATTTAAATAATCAGTTCATCTCCTTAAGCATGAAACCAAAACAAACGAAAAACCACCCCCAAATTTAAATCTCCTTTTCCTAGACCAGCAATAATTACAGCCTTGTCTTATCTTGTACTGGCAATTCTGCACCTCACACTGGCCTTCGTGTAGCCTCTAACACGTGGCCCGAGCCAGCTGACGTCTGGCTTAGGGAACATCTGAGTGAGAGGAGACCTGTGTGGGCAAGTGTCGGACTCTGGAAGGGAAAGAGAGGGTAGTTCACTGTCTGCGACCGTGGAATGAAAACGTACAACTCCGGGAACTGTGGATCAGTACATGTGTTGCTGCCTGCTTCGGGCTGGTGCTGAGAACACGTGGTCTGTGCGCCAGGACCTGGCGTCTGCAAAGGCAACAAGGAGCACTACGAGATGCACGCAAGTCTCTGCTCGCGGAGGATCCAGAGTGGGCTGGGGGAGTCTGTGTTTCCAGGTTTCCCACAGCACCTCAAACACATGGCCTCACTCCCTCATCCCAAACTATGGAAAGGAGGGCGCCTGTTGGGGGCCTAAACCTTCCCCTTGTCCCGAAGCCATGGTCAGACAGGTATGAGGGTTCACGCAGCCCCCATCCGGGAGACTCAGGAGCCCTGCCACCTTGCAGCCGGCCCCGGACACTGCCACATGGCCAACAAAGGCTGTATCCGAACCTGCCACTTCCGACAGCAGTCACCTGCTCCCCCAAATTTGCTTTTCAAAATCTGGGTGGGCATCAGAATCACTGGGAAGCTTCTGAAGACGAACTCCTGGGCCCTACCCCACTCCAGCCAGGACCCTGGAGATCTGAGGACCAGCTGAAACCATGCCCTCCCCGTGCACTGGGGACACAGAACGCGGGGCTTTCCCCGCACACTGACGCGTCTGCAACACACACCCAGTCCCCTGGCATATTTGAGACGTGCTGTGAACGCCTCCCTGAGGACATTCACCTTTTCTTTCCCGGCTCTTTTGCTTTACCCTCGTAGCTGCCTTGAGCCATCAACCTGACTGGTCTGGGGGGATGAGCAGAGTTAAGCAGGCTTCTCTCTCACCACACATTTCTAGCTTATAAAAGGCACAGGTTGGACCGGCTGATCTCCACGGTTCCCTGTAGCTCAGACACCTTGTAGTTCTGTTCATGAGAATCCCCAACTCTGAGACTCTCCGTTCCGTGCTCTTTTCCCTGATACCTTTTTGGCTTGTCTTTTCACTTACAGTCCATGTACTCCTTCGCCAACTCCCCTGGGATGTTTAATCTTTTGTAGGTACTGTTGATTTGCTTAAAAAAAAAAAAAAATCACATCCTAAATTCCATCTCTGGCCTGCAGCTTTCAAACCTTAACTGAACAAAAAGTAAAGAGATCTACTCATTTGTTAATGAGGTGCTACCACGGATGTCCTATTTTTAGGGAGCTATGCTGTGTTTTCCCCAATGCTATACATAGAAAAATGATTTCTCTATCATCGATACTCCTATGCCAGGTGGAAAATCCAGAAGGAAGAGGCAGATAAGGCTTCCTAGCTCGCAGAAACAAACAATAAGCGCCATGCCCGTTTTAAATTCATGCTGTGCTGGTGAAGGTGGACAAGTCAGTGGGAGATGGCCAAACATGACGACGGGGGACGTCAACTATCCACCTGCTCCAACATCCTTCCATCCCATACATAGGTGCACACTGAGAGCCAGCAATGAAGCCCTGGGGTACATGAGGAAGCAAACTTGACATGGTCCCTGTCCACTTGGGTCTTACATTAAGCAAGTCGGCGCATGCGTCCTTATAATCTGTGTTAAGGACCATGAAGGAAAATACAGGCCCTGTTATAGGCTGGGGGTCCAGGCATGAAGGATAAGTGTATCTGGGAAGACTTCTAAGGAGAAGTGAGTTCTGATGTTAGACGAGGAATAAGAGGAAGCCCAGAAAGAAGGGAAGGTCATATCTGACCCAAGGGAGTGAGCCATCTCAAAGCAGTTGCTCAGAGACAGCCTGAGGTGAGCAGCCCACACCCCTGCGCCTGTGCGAGCAGACTGTCTTAACAGCCTCTCCTCAAGGCTTTAGGGAAAGAACATCTGCTCCCCTTGCAAAAAGGGCAGGGTGCCCTGTTGTCAGTCTCTGTGCATTAATAGTTTCATTCTGTGAAGATCCGATTTCCAGACAGATATGGGGTCTCCCCATTTTAATACTAATTGCAAGTTTATGTAGTTGGTGCTCGTGGTTCCTTGCATAAGGCTCTCTCCTCAGCATCACCAGGAAAAAAACCTAGCTTAGGCACAAAACAAGAGACCGTTTCCCACCAAGGGCAGCTCGACTCAACCAGAAATGGTACTTCTAGACACCGCAGTACAAGTTCTCGGTGCTTGGACACTCAGGAAACTAAGGGCTGTCACTTTATCCGCTATTCAATCCAAACAAAGCACAAGAGGTCCTGTCCTTTCTTTCCATATATAGATTAATACCTACCCCCAAAGATACCAACTCTTCCAGAAGACTGGAATTCAGGTTCTCCCACCCCATGACTATCCCACCGACACAGAATCAAAGGCCAATTTCACTCACAGAATTTTAAGATCCAGTTGGGCTCTTCTCGCCTTCTGAAAGGTGAAGTCCTTTATTTTCTTCTTAAACCCTCCTCAGCCAAAAGTTCTCTAAGATTTCCCCGAACTGGTGATTCCAAAAACGTTAGAACTGATTCCCTTGATGTCAGAGGAAGCCGGATACAGGCCCAATGATTGATGTGCTAAACGAACTCTTCCCAGCTGAGCCTTGACAATCGCAGGTTTGGCAAGACAATTGTTACTTCTGGTTTTGTTTTTGTTGAAATTCAAAGAGGCTCCCAACTCCTTAAGAGGTATCCCCCGTCCATGCCCTGTTCTAGTAAAACTTTTCTTCCCTCTCTTCGTTTTAAAAGAGAGGAGCCACTTTCTCAGGAGGCTAGACCTGAGAAAGGACACATATGTTTTGGAATAGCCAATAACACAGTTGCCACCCCTTTTACTGGAGGGCCCTGACGTTCTCAGATGTCAGCCTGGGTCCAGATCACCTAGAAAGCTTGTTCAACTGCATTGCTGGCGGCCAGCCTCAGGGTTTCTGACTCAGCAGGTCAAGGGTGGGACCTGAGGAGGTGGGACCCGAGGATCTGTGGTTCTAACAGATTTTCAGGTGATGCTGCGGCAGCTGCTCCGGGGACCATACTTTGAGAACCACTGCTCCAGGGACAGCTTTATGATCAAGAAATATGTACTGAGGAGTACCTGGGTGGCTCAGTCGGTTAAATGTCCGACTCTTGATTTTGGCTCAGGTGATGATCTCAGGGTCATGAGATCGAGCCCTATGTTGGGTTCTCTCTCCCTCTGCCCCTCTCCCCTGCTCATATGCGCGCTCTCTCTTTGTCCCTACTAAAGAGAAATATGTACTAAGTACTGAATACAGGGTACTCCAATGGATACTGAGAGCCCAAAGAGATATACCTGACTTCAAAAGTTTACAAAGTTGGGGCATCTGGGTGGCTCAGTGGGTTAAAGCCTCTGCCTTTGGCTCAGGTCATGATCCCAGGGTCCTGGGATCGAGCCCCACATCGGGCTCTGTGCTCAGCAGGGGGCCTGCTTCCTCCTCTCTCTCTCTGCCTGCCTCTCTGCCTACTTGTGATCTCTGTCTGTCAAATAAATAAATAAAATCTTAAAAAAAAAGTTTATGAAGTTTAAGTATTTTCTTTCTTCCCTAAAGAGATAAGCATCCACAAGTGAAGAGACAACAGCACCTGCTAAATGCTCAGGGAGCAGTGGTCAGCAGATTCAGCACAGAGAGAGATGTTGATAGATGTTTTGAGCAGAGGGCAGCCTTGGAGATAACTCTGAACTTGATCTGGTCCTTGAGAGGAAGGTTAGCATTTAGATATCCAGCGATGAGACACACGTGTAATGCCTCAAAGCAAAGCATCTCAGTTCCTTTCAACACTGATTCGCCTTTATACAGGGAGGTTGGCAGCGATGAGACACACGTGTAATGCTGCATCTTGGTTCCAAGTGCGCAAAACCTGCACCTGACTCAAGACTCCCTCAACTGGGCACGAAGACCAGAAGGGAATTACTCTTCCTGATTCTCCTGCCAGCAGCAAGGCCAGATCTTGCAGCACTGCAATGCCCCACAGTGTGATACCCTCAATGGTGGAAGAGGCAGGGGCAGGGGCGAATTTCTCTGAAGAACAGACAGGGAAGGGTGCAGGCAAGGGCATATGTTGGGGGCAAGAGGAGTAAAGCACCGAGTCAGAGGCTCATGGACCCAGGCTGGTACCTCAAGGACATAAGAGGACCAGGTGAGCACTAAGGGACAGATAAGAAGTGGTCAAGGAATGACCAGAGATCACAGGAGAATCCTTCCTCTTGTCAACCTCCTATTAGATCCCAGACCTGCCACCATTCTAGGGTGACAGAGATGCTTAAGGCATCATGGTCTTTGCCCTTGAAATGTTTCCACCTAATAAGGAAGACAGAAGAACAGAAAGATCAGTTATGAAGGCAAGAGGGTAAGCACTCTGGAAGAAATCTTCGTAGTGTCATGCAAGTGCAGAGGGAGACCATAGAACTTGGGGGGCTCAGGGAAAGATTTGCTTATGGGGAGAAGCAACATTTGGGCTGGGCTGAGGAATCTCTTCCAAGTGCAAAGAGGAGATTCAAAGGCACAAACTAGTGGAGAGTTCTGGAACACTGGGGAATGTGGAGCTCACGTGCTAGGGGAGGACTGTGTGTGTGTGTGTGTATGGCTGCTGGGAGCATGTCCAGACGTCAGCACAGGCAGGCAGGAGCTGACATATTCCACGTTAAGGAGGTGGGATTTTAACCTCAGTGTGATTGATAGTCCCTGAATAATTTTATACCATTAAGCGATATGGTCAGATCTTAATTTACAAATTGTCATTGCAGAGCAGAAGACAGTGGGGAAGACAGACTTGAGAAGGAATGGCCAGTCACATGGACCAGGACGGCAGCCGGCATGGCGGAGGCGGCAGCCTTCCACACTGGATATGGAGGGGTGAGCAATGGATGGTGGAGAGGGAGCCCTGTCACTGAAGCCAGACCCCTCTGAGATGGACGACAATTATGCAAATGACCATAGCATTTCACTGTCCCGCTCCCATTCCCTTTTCCCTGCCTCTACTCTTCAAATTTGATATCCACCATGTGGTTTCATTCCAAGCACAGCTGGACCGTTTTGGAAGGAAAATCTCCTTGCTGTCCATCGCAGCCATGAAAAGTAAATCCTAAGGGTGTTCATCACACAACCTCAGCATTTGTGTTACATTCGCTCAGCCAAGTGCTTGGAGCTCACCGTGACTTACAGGTGCAAAACCAGTCAACGTCTGAGTGCAGTCTGGCAGCGGTCTAATCATTATCATCTGTGAAATAAAAGGCTTTTGAACTTGATTAAACAGTACCAGGTTTCTTTCATTTAAATAGCGCATTCGTATTTAAAAAATGATGAAACAGAGGTGCTGTGTTATAAACATAGAACGGAAAGAGAATTTTTCTCCCCACAGTGGTTCAGTACGTTTGTAAGGCACTGTGGGGCAGACCCTGGGCACACCGTGAGATCCAGAAAGTACTTCGCATCAGCGGCCCTCCAGCCGGTCCTGCAGGGCTCTGTCTCCGCCTCCGTTCTCCTGGCTGAAGCCAGAGCGCAAGAGGATGGTGACACGTGACTGGTGTTGCGGCCTTACTGGGGAGCCAGGGAGAAACCCAGGTGTCCCCTCTCGGGGAGTGCTTTGCGGAGAAGCAGAGCAGAAGGCCAAGTGTGCGAGGTGGTGTTGAGGCTCCGAGAAGGGAGAACTGTTAAGGCAGGATCAGTTTGGGTTTCAACGGATAATGGATTTGGGATTTGTCTATGAAAGCCCCAGGTGATGTGACGGAGGTCTCCTAACGGACGGCACTGAAACACTGACTTGTGGAGAGTTAGTGCTGGGTTTTCCAAATAAATTATGTTCTCACATAACGCACTGACACGCGTTTGGCAGAAGTACAATAAACATACAAAACAATATGATTAATCGGTAAACCTTTTTTTTTAAGATAATGTTATTGGTGATGATGGGAACTGGCCACTGCTAGATCACTAAATTAGTAATAAACAACCTCTCTGGAGAAAACCTTTGACTATGCAATTCTGCTTAAGCTATTTAAGAAAATAGGAAAATAAAAAATGTGCACAGAGGTATATGGGTGAAGCTATTCTGTATAGCATTCTTTATAACTTTGAAAAAATCAAATATACATGTGATTGATGAAAACAGAATTTCTGGTAGAAAACTGGTGAAATAAGCTATGGCACTTCTATGTTGTGGAATATTAGCCATTATAAATCATGCTTCAGAAGCCCCTTTAGTGACACGGGGGAAATGTTCATGATTATATCACTGAGATCCTACCAAGTTTCAGAAGTTAATATAAAATCAATTAAAAATACACATGGGCTGTGGCATCTAGGGGGTGCAGTTGGTTAAGTCTGACTCTTAGTTTCAGCTCAGGTTGTCATTTTGTGGTTGTGGGATCGAACCCTGTGTTGATCCTTCTGCT
This sequence comes from Lontra canadensis, assembly GCF_010015895.1. Lineage (NCBI taxonomy): Eukaryota > Metazoa > Chordata > Mammalia > Carnivora > Mustelidae > Lontra > Lontra canadensis. The sequence goes on from NW_022631247.1 coordinate 183,188, forward strand.
TAAGACTCCCTCTCCCCCTCTGCCCCTCCCCAGTAGTCCCCTCACCCCCATATGCACACATGTTCTTTCTTTCTCCCCCACAAATAAATCTTAAATATATATATGTGTATATATATATATATATATATATATATATGGTTATCTACAGATTTAACGCAATCCCTATCAAAATACCAACAGCATTTTTCACAGAACTAGAACAAAAAACCCAAAAATAGCATGGAGCCACAGAAGACTCCAGAGAGCCAAAGCAATCTTGAAAAAGGAGTAAAAAGCAGGAGGGATCAACAATCCCAGATTTCAAGATATACTACAAAGCTGTAGTGATCAAAATAGTGTGGTAGCACAAAAACAGACACCTAGATCAATGGAACAGAATAGAAAATCCAGAAACAAAGCCATGACTATATGGTCAATTAATTAATGACAAAGGAGGCCAGAATATGTAATGGGGAAAAGAGAGTCTCTTCAACAAATGGTGTTGGAAAAACTGGACAGCAACATGCAAAAAAATGAAGCTGGACCACTTTCCTATGCCACACACATACACGCACACACACACACACACTTGTGGCTAAAGACCTAAATGTGAGACCTGTAATACTAAAAATCTGAAAGAGAACACAGGCAGTAATTTCTCTGACATCCGTCATAGCAGCATTTTTCTAGACGTGTCTCCCGAGGCAAGGGAAACAAAAGCCAAAATGAACTACTGGGACTTCATCAAAATAAACTTCTGCACAACAAAGGAAATAGCCAACAAAACTAAAAGATGAGCTACCGAATGGGAGAAGATATCTGCAGATGACACTCAAGCTGCTTTCATAATTTGACTATTGTTAACAATGCTACAATAAACATAATGATGCGTATTTTTTTTTGAATTAGTGTTTTTTGTATTCTTCGGGTAAATACCCAGTAGTGGAATTACTGGATTATATGGTAGTTATATTTTTAACGTTTTTCCAAAGTGGCTGCACCCATTTGCGTTCCCACCAATAGTGTGTGAGGGTTCCCCTTTCTCCACATCCTCCCCAACACTTGTTTCAACCTCAGCAGTTCTGACAGGGTTGAGGTGATAACTCATTGTGGCTTTGATGTCCATTTCCCTGATGATGATGATGTTGAGCATCTTTTCAAATGTCTCTTGGCCATCTGCATGTCTTCTTTGGAGAAACATCTGTTCATGTCTTCTGCCCATTTTAAAAATTAGATTATTTATGGTTTTGGTGTTGAGTTGTGTAAGTTCATTATATATGGACACTAACCCTTTATTTGATAAGTCATCTTCAAAGAGGTGGTGGGGAGAAGACACTGGGTGCTCAGGTCCATTCAAGGCTTATTCAAGGACCGTCCCCTGCCTAAGGGGGCTAGAATGTTGATAGGAACCCAAGACCCTTTGAGGCTGCCAATGCTGTGGTCAGTTGTGGACCTTGGAGTAAACAAAATTCTTATGGTGGATAAATCCAGTCAGATTTGTGTGTCATTTTCATTAGCATTCAATGAACACTCATTCTGTTGTTTGTTTTTAAATTCATTTCGTTATTTATAACTCAGTACCAGATGTAGTGGGTAAACTCTAGAGATTCATCGGGACCCCAGTCTAGTCATCACGTTACCTCATGGAGCTTAGAACTGGTTGGGAGAAACAGATCTTAATCAAATAATCACAAACCCAAGTGTGACAAGTGGTTCACAGGAGAGCCAGCCACCTACTCATGCTGAGGGCAAAGAGATTTAATATACATGGGTGCATTCAGGAGAAGTTTCTCTGAGGCAGTAACACTATGAATAGGAATCATCAAAGATGATTCAAATTCAATTCCTATTCAAAGATGAATAGGAATCATCTTGTTCAGGCAGAAGATTCCAGAAAGAAAGAGAGAGAAAATAGCATTTGCAAAGGTCCTGTGGTAGAAAAGCATGCAGTCTTCTAGAGGGTCCACAGGAAGGGTGGTGTGGTGGTTGCTTAGGAGTGATGATGAGCTCAGTGAGAAATAAGTTTTGAGAAGTTAAGCAGGCGTCAGAGAAGCAGTCTAGGCCACGAAAATTAGTTTGGTCTCTGCCCTTACTAAACATAAAATTAAGGGCAGCCACAGAATGGTGTCAAAATACAAAGAGATGGGAATAATCACGCGGTTGTTTTTAAACTGTTCACCTTAACTTTATTCATTCAGTTCTGATTTATTTACTTTATAGGTTACTGTTCTGAGAAAGTTCTCTTTTGAAGGAAAAGCAGCTAGAAAAATGTTTCAGATCAACAATGGGCTTATACAGTGCCTGTGGGCAAATTACAAAAAGGTATCTCTTCTTTGAGCGGCTTTCCCTCCTTGACTGGAAAATTGTCCCAATATATTGAATTTGTTAGAACAAAACTCTTTATTGCCATCTTTCAGAAAATTGTCCTAATGAACAGAAAAGCCTATGATGTTTACGAAGTGAATGGTGCTGCTTCGAGGTAACACACGTGCAGCCCACAGCCGCACAGCCGTGCTCGGTGGCCCTGGATGTCCGGGGATCGAAAAGAAAGGAGAAGAGCAAATTTTCTTCCTTAAAATAAAATGGCATATTACATATGCCATACAATTACATATGATGTAAATGTAACAAAACATGCATTTTTTGGTCTTCTGAGGCCCAATTATAACCACAATAAATTTTCCGATGCTCACCCATGCTGCCTGGGTTTAGCGCTGGTGGGAAAGACTACGGGGCTCCAATGGCAGAAGGGAGTCCCCACCCCATGGCTGGTTGGGGGGGGAACAAGAGCTAACAAGAGCTGACGCTAAAAATGCCACATCTGTCAGATCTGGGATCCAGAGAGGAAACAGGGGGCCACACTGCAACCTCAGTTTGCCAAAAGCCGTCCTGACCCCGCGTGCCCGGTGCAGCAGACCATGGGGGTGTGAAACGCACAGGCTGTGTTAGGAAGAGCCTGGCGAGAGTCCTGGTTTCCTTAAAACCGTAAGACTTATCCACACCTCTGTGCCCGAACGAGCTTTGCGCCTTTGGAACATTCCACTCTCGACCACAATCTCCCCGTCTAAGTTTAAATTCACAACCAATCATTTTCAAACACTACATCAAAAAGTAGCAATAAAATCCTCTTGTATATATGAATGACTAAGTGTCCTAAAAATTGATACGTGCAGTGCACTTAATATGCAATTGCTCTCTCGTCTCATTTCCAGTTTCAGTGTTTTTTTCTTAAATGGAAATCATTACCCTCACAGGTTTGTCTGGGAAGATCCTGATTAAAAATAAATAAATAAATAAAATAAAAAGAACGCCCTGTGGCCCACTCCCATGCCGGTCTCTATCCTACTGTCTTAAGCTATTATCTCTGATCCTGCCATCACCATCTTTGGGGAAACATCGTTCCAGCACAGCAGCTGGGGAAACCAGAGACACTTACTGCTCCCCGGACAGAAGACGAGCCGGGTCCTTCGTCTTCTTCCCCGTTTGGCTCCTGGTCTTCGTTGTCGGTCCAAGAGGACACGTCCTCTACTGAGCTGGTCAGATCAGGCAAACTCTTAGACGTTAACCTCAGGAGGTCCTCAGCAGAGTTCTCCTATGGGGACACAATTAAAGAGTCGTGAATTACCCTGTGGCACCAAGTAGCTCTGGGTCAAAGAAAACCCAGCAGAGCCTGCTGGGAGTGCTCATGTGCTCCGAACCTACAGGCCATAGGGGAAAGTAGGTTCCACGTTTCTAGGTTGGTAAGGTTACTTCATATGTCAGGGCTGGAGACCCAATTTAAACCCTAACCAATTTTTTTTTCCCTGAAAAATCTGTGTTTCTTAGCTATTTCTACAGGCAGTCCAAATTCCCTGAAATTTAGGTCCTTTGAAATCCTCTCCTGCCATGTGTTCAGGGTAGTTTAAGCACCCTCATGGACAGGCCACCATCTCAGAGCTGCGGCCTCTGCCCAGTGCTCCAAACACACCTCCCTCCAGTCTCCCCTCCAACCCACACCTTCCAGTCCAGCCATACTGACCTTCCAACACACCAGGCTCTCCCCTGCCCGGATTCCTTTTCTACCAGCAGCTCCCTCTGCCCAGCGAGCTCAGCTTCCTGGCTCAGCACCCTCCCCTGTAAGCCCTCCTGGACCATCTCAGGAGGCATCCGGTTCGCCTCTCCCTTCTTCTTGAATGTCCTTTACTGCTTCTTTCGTCACCTGGCACGTACGTCTGAATATACCTCTCTCTCCTGGTTATCTGAGCGTTCCTCAAACTAAATGTCATTTCTACTCTTCGTTGTGTCCCCAGGCCCAGCCCAGAGCCCTGATATCCACGTGCTCCCCCCCTCACGGCTCATCTCACTAGCATACGCTCACTAGAAAGAAATTAGACTGTTGATTGAATCACGCCAGTGGAGACTGATAACGAATGTCTCTTCAAAGAAAGCAGCCCTTGAACAATTTTTAAAGGTCAACAAAATACATGGAATCAGACTTCATTAAGATTAGACTATAAAGAGGCCTCCACCACAGCCCTTCTTCCTTCCTGCATACAGACAGGGTCACAGGGGTTGGTGGGAGGCAGGCGAGGTCGCTGGGGCCACGTGACAATCCTCACACGCAGAGGTGGCACACTCAGCCACCAGGAACTCTCGGGGAAATAGCACAGCCCAGGAGGCCAGGGACCAGGGCTGTGGCTGACCTGAGGCCAGAAAAGAGAGAAATGTGTCCTCCCTTCTCTCACACCAGTCATTTTTACAAGGAAGGAAGCCTGTGGAAAGCTTTGGTCGCCATATTCCCCGGGGCTTGACAGAAAGGAGTATAACAGAAGACACCCATCTTCAACAACGGGTGTTATTAAAGACCATTTGTGAGTGGGCGCCTGGTGACAGTGACGTTTGTTACTAGTTTGACACGAGTCCCACCTTGTAGGCACCCAAAGCTCCTTCATGTCAGGTCAGTAAGTGTGAATACTATAGTTAGATTCTACCTCAGGGAAGGTAAAAGCTATGAAGCAAAAAGTGAGTTCAGCCCTCTTCTGTGAGGTCAGCTCTACTAGACCATTAATGGAAACGAGTTTTTAAAAGAGATGAAGGTCCCAGCTCGTGAGTAAATGGCACAACAGCCACAGGATAGAAGACTCCACGGTCATTAGAACTGGTGCCACAGAAATGCACTTTCCGATGCGGAAAGATTCTTATGGCATGCTACTTAGTGAAAAAGCAGGTGAAAAACAGTATTATCATTTTATTAATGGACATTAACAATTAGCTGGGTGTCGTAATATGTGATAAACATTTCTCTAAGTGCTTCTTGCAACCAGCTGCATTGCTCGGGCTTTTACATTTCACTTAATCTCCCTGACATTCCATGAAGTAGTTACTGATTCTCACCGTCCGGGTGAGAAAACCAAGGTTTAAAAAAAAATGCAACAACTTGTTCAAGACACACAGCTTTTAAAGGGCTGTGCTGGCTCTGATGCCCAGGGGCATTCTGTCTCGTTGTGCTTGAGTCTGTTAAAAATAGAAAACACGCCTGGACAGACAGATCAGGTAATGGGTAGAAGTACTGGTGGTGTTATGAAAACGTTATCTTCCTTTTCCTCTAGGTTTTCTACATAGACATAATAAATGCATATTACTTGCTAATAAAATCTGAGAGTGCTAAAGAGAGAGAGAAATCTGTGTGGATAGCACGTGCTTCCTGGGATAGCAAAGCACACTGGGAAATTCTGATTTCATTCATTTGACAAACCTTTCTAAGTTCTTATGCACAAGCAAACAACCTATTTGTATGGAGACATGAGACAGCCTGTCCCGAAGACAGTCATGGTTATATTTTCAAAACAATGTCCTAAAGTTTGGTGACAAAGTGACTACTTCCTACAATAATAATTTACATTTTTTATTATTCTTTGTACTCAGCAAATCAAATGCTCCCCCCCCCCCCTTCAAATGTGAAGACAAAACAAAGACTCTGGATTGCGTGCTCTTGTTGGGTAACAAAGAGGCACGGATGCCAAGAGGTGTGGAAAGACTTTTCTCTCCAAGGTGGTTGAGCATCTTAAGAGGGTGGGGATTCAGTTTAGGAACAAACAGTGGGCAGCTGCTATAGCAACGTATTGCCGTGAGCGGAGCCTATGGGAAGAAATGAAGGGTATTACCTCTCTGCGGTCTGGTCATCTTTAGGCCTATTGCTCAGTGCAGTTGGTCAAGGACAGTAGGTCGAGTGCATGTCCCTAAAGTCAAAGCCTCCGGCAGGAACACATGACCCTTCTCTAATGCCATTGGCTCCGTGTCCTTCATATCTTATTTGATAAGAGGCAGCTTTCCGTACAGGAAGAAGCATGAAACTTATGGGTCCACGATGAAACCTGTTTCTGCCCCCCACTGCTTGTGTGATCTCCAGGGAAATGAATTAACCACTTAGATGTTAATGTTATCTTTTGAATAAAAAGAACTAATACCTCTCTCATGGGGTTTCAAGAATTAAATGAGATCAGAGGGAGAAAGCCCCTGTACCCTGTGGATACCTGATACATGTTAATGTCCATTCTTTGAGCCAGTGAGTGAGATCACAGATCAGGCATCATCCAGGAAACCAGCTTTCAAAACCCCCTTATATGCTCCTTAATTATGCTTACCCATGAGTTGACTTTTTATTATTTAAATTTTAGGTAGCGCAATACTGGTTTCTGGAGTGGAACGCAGTGATTCATCACTTACACACAACACCCAGGCCTCATCTTCACAAGTGTCCTCCTTAATGCCCATCACCCCTCTAGCCCATCCCCCACCCATCTCCCTCAGTCAACCCTCAGTTTGTTCTCTACTGTTGAGTATTTTATGGCTTGTTTCCTCTCTCCTTTTTTCCTTTTCCTCCTTCCCATATGTTTATCTATTTTCTTTCTTAAGTTCCCCATATGAATGAGATCATATGGTATTTGTCTCTCTTTAACGGACTTATTTCACTTAGCGTAATACATTCTAGCTCTATTTCTGTCATTGCAAATGTCAAGATTTCATTCTTTTTGATAGCTGAGTAATACTGCATTGTACACACACACACACACACACACACACACACACAAACACACACACGAGCCCACATTTTCTTTATCCATTCATCAGTTGATGAACATCTGGGCTCTGTCCATAGTTTGGCTATTGTTGATAACGCTGCTATAAACACTGGGGTGCATGTACCCCGTCAAATCTGTATTTTTGGATCCTTTGGATAAATGCCTAGTACTGCAATTGCTGGACTGTAGGTTAATTCTGTTTTTAACATTTTGAGGAACCTCCATGTTGTTCTCCAGGGTGGCTACACCAGTTTGCATTCCCACCAACAGTATAAGAAAAGTTTCCCTTTCTCCACATCCTCGTCGACATCTGTTGTTTCCTGTGTTGTTAATTTTAGCCATCCTGACAGGTGCGAGGTAATATCTCATCATGGTTTTGACTTGTATTTCCTTGATGATGAGTGATATTGAGCATCTTTTCATGTGTCTGTTAGCTATCTGGATGTTTTCTTTGGAAAAGTGTCTATTCATGTCTTCTGCCCATTTCTTAACTGAGTTGTTTGTTTTTATGGGTATTGAGTTTGAGAAGTTCTTTGTAGATTTTGGATACTAACCTTTTATGAGATATGTCATTTGCAAATTTCTTCTCCCATTCTGTAGCCCACCTTTTAATTGTTGATTGTTTCCTTTGCTGTGCAGAAGATTTTTATCTCGATGAAGTCCCAATAGCTCATTTTGCTTTTGTTTTCCTCGCCTGTGGTGGCGTGTCTAGTAAGAAATTGCTACCGCCGAAGCCAAAGAAGTTGCCGCCTGTGCTCTCCTCTGGGATTTTGATGGTTTCCTGTCTTACATTAAGGTCTTTCATCCATTTTTAAATTTATTTTTATGTATGGTATAAGCAAGTGATAAGTGGACCTTTTTTGTTTTTATTTTATGATTTGTGTTCATGTGTTTGTGGGGAACAGCTTGACCTAGAAAAGGTTTTCTCTTCCCCATTTTCTGAACTAGCAGGAGAAAGAAGTCAGTATAGAAATAAAGGTTTGGTGGCCATGGTATGCTTGTGCAGGAAACCCCGCCACCCACACCCCCCATTCTTGAGCCACAGACTGTGGGGAGGTGGGCTGTGCAAACACAGGCCTCAGTCTGTGTGAGTGTTTAAGACCCGATGGTGCTTTTCAAACCCCATCACCTCTGGCTGAAAGGGAACTTGCTTGTCCTTCCCTTCCAGCATTTCCCTCTTATGGAATTCAACAGACTGAGAGGGAACATCCCTGTTCTGCTCTCCTTCCTGTCCCTAGTGAGGAGACATCAGGGCGCCCCATGGTATCTCTGGGAGGGGAGGAGGGGGCCTGTGAGTGGAGATGGTCTCAGCCCCTGTCTCCAGGGCCTCAATGCCAACCCTTCTTCCCAAGTCTGTGCCAAGGCTCTGTGTTGCTGTTGGAAGCCCGAGAGTCCAGGTTAACAGACTGGTGACAGGTGTAAAAGGAGGAAAACAGATTTTTCAGATAGTTCAAAATATTCTAATTATTAAATACTCCAAAAATAGGCAACATACCTTGTAATCTAAGAGAGAAAATATAGAAAAAACCTGTGGATGTTAGGTTCAAAAAAATACTAGGAATAATGAGGAAAGAATGAGTCCTACTGGCAGGAGTGTGTTGCTGTGAAGGGTTAGGACTGGGATGGCTTCCCATCAGTGCTTCCATGCATGAGAACGAAGCCTAGTTGCTCCCTCGCACTAACTCCTGAGGCCTGTGGGCGCCTTCCTGTCTTATCAACAGCAGAGGGGACCGTGGAGCAGAAGCAAGTGGGCTCAGGTCCTCCTCTTTCTGGTCACACTACTGAAGAAGCCTGCAGCCTTTATCCAGGGCACTGAGGCTGGTGACACCAGGGGACAAAGTGGATGCTGGGGGCCCAGGACATTGGCACCCTTTCCTCCTCCAGGACCTGGGAGAGGTGCAGCTCCACACCTTTCCTGCACCCCTGCCGCCCAGTGGACATCCATGTCTCCTCTTTGGCTTCTCCCTGGAAGAGGTGCTACTCTCTCTACCTTGTCCTTCTGTCCTCCCTACCACCCCCCCGCCCCATTTCCTTAGTCCTATTACTGCTCTTCCTTCTACTAAATATTTCAGCTCAAGGCTGCTCACATGGGCTTGTCCTGGAGAATCACGGCCGTTTAAATGGCACCGGTAAACTTGCAAGTAGGTGTGGAGTGAGTGTGTGTGGCACAAAGTGTGTGTGAGTGTGTGGGGGGAGGGCTCAAATCCAAATTCACCACCGATTTTAATATTAAAAATATTAAAAACTAAAACCAAAAACAAACTACCTACCTTGCTGGCTACCACCAGCTGAACCATTCCAGTGGCGGAGCGGAGAATGGCCACCGCTTCCTCATGGGAGAGCCCCACCAGTAAGTGACCATTGATTACCAGCAGCTCATCTCCTAAGGACAGTCTGCCGTCCCTGAGGAAATGGAGACGGGGGGGAAAAAAATCCCTTGTCAAGATATTCTGGACTTGAGAAGGGACATTCTCCTGGAGCTGGGGAGGGTCGTGAGAGGGCACAGTTAAAATCAGGCTAAGGAAAAAGCAGAGATGGCCAGCAACAGTTTGGGCTGGGACGTTTCCTTTGGTCTGGCTGGGTCCCGATGCCCACCTAGGGAAGCTCCATGATTTCACACGATCACCTGGCAGCGAGCAAGCTCTTAAGTCACTACCATTCCCTGCATCAACCTTAATGAAATGCCTCCCGTCCAGGGGGACACAATGACAGAGGAATTGAGACCCCCAAGGTTTTTGGATAGTCTAGTCATTCCATCCATTCTCAATCCTAACGCCATCCTGTCCTCGCAACTGAGTTGGCAGCTTAGTCACTGAGCTAAGCGCCCAGACAAAGGTATCTTAGACTCAACAGAAAGCCTTCTCTAACCTGCTGTCCTCTCTCTTTCCAGGTGACATGGCCCTGGCCAGATTTCCTCTGTGGCACCTGGTGCGCTGCAGATGTGCATGTGCTTGTGGTCCCCCCGCTCCCAACACACACACAGAGTTATAGGACCTTGAGGATAGAGCCTCTCACCGCCATTTCCATCCTACAGCCTGGCTTCCTCAGGAGGATGAATACAAAATTGAACAGACTGACCAATTGACTGCTATTGCAGGTATCAGACCTGGTCTACAAATGTGTTCCTTTATTCCTCCAAAGTAAATTATAACTAACTTAAAGCTTCCTTCCCACTGGGCTGGGGCTGCCTGCACTAGGCGGGGTCAAGGTCCTGGGGTGGCACACTTGCCAGGGCATCGTGCAGGTGTCCTCAATCATGATGGATCAACAGTCCAGTGGGTTCCCGTTGAACCTCCAATGGTCTAGTTCTCCATGATCCCAAAGGGGCCAAAGGTTTTTCATCTCCATTGTTAAATATGGTACAGGAAATCTGAGGGGGGTGATCCCTAAGCCTAGGGTTCCACCATCCCCCCTGAAGGCTTTCCATCAACACCCAAGGTGCTGCTTGGGGACCTTTGCCTGTCTGCAATATTCCTAGATTCACGCAGCTTTCTCTCCAATCTGTCGACTCTTTCCACCTTGGTTTCTTTCAGCAAATCAACCAGCTTCTCTCCATCCTTTCCTCCCTCATTAGTTTTCCTCTCAGTTCTCTAGGGCATGCATTATAATCTTTTCCATGAATTTAGGCTTTCACGAAGATATGAGGCATCGGAGACTTCTGATAGCCTCTGATTTCTGTCCTTCAACAATCCTTAAAGCAGAAAAATACTAAGAACCCTTTTAGTTGCTTAGACTGAAAAGAGAAGGGGAATAGGAAGCCAACAGAGAACCTCAAGGAGGCATGTGGGTGGCCACCAAGAAAGAGAGGGATTCAGGACTAAAACAGAATACAAAGTTCTGACCAGTGTTCTTGAACTTACTCAAGACCATCCCTACCCCCTTCCTTTTTCTTATTTCCCTTTTCAATTCCATTCGTCTCATCTCCTTTTATTAGCTAGAATGCCCCACATTTGAATTATATACTCCAGAAGCAGAGAGATACATGCACACAACTCCAGGCTAAGGGTGAAGAGAAAATGGTGAAACCCACTAGAAACAGCCCAAATAGAAAACAGACAAGAACAGTTCTATATAAGTTTATCTCTGGGAACAGGAATTTCCCAATTGTCAACTTTCCAAAGACATGCTAGAACCTAAGACCTAGGATTAATGGGAAAATGGTTATCTGATGGGAGTTCCTCAAAGCATATCTCATGTGGGAAATTTAGTGATGCTTTTCTGGATAAAAACTAAGGTCTTAATCCTTCCATAATGACTGCTGCCCAGGTAACTGACAAGTGCAGTCATTCTTATCTCTAGTTGTTAGCATCTTACTCTGAGACTAAAATTGGGACATGACACACATTGATAGTTTGTACCCTTGACCTCTCCTTTGTCTTCCAATCTTTGCCTCTGGTTCCTTCAGGTCCACTTCATGAGATATATTTTTCAAAGCCGTCTCGGTCTAAGGCAGGCCAACGCCACTCTGGTTTGCCCTATCCCCCTTATAGCGATGATACCTGGACTGAACCCCAAATTCCCAACTAGGTTTACCTCCCTCATCTGGGAAACTCTACCTTTATACACTCACTGCATATGTGAGGGCACACACATGTGCATCCACCCCAGCGTGCCTTGCCAACAGTAGACACCCCATATACACAGAAGCAATCAGCTAGCAAGGCAAAAGCACGCGTACAGTTTGGGACAGTTACATCCTTATAACTCCAAATGGACTTCTTTGTACATGCTCTGCCTAAGCACTGTCATTCTTCCTACTGAAGACGATAGCTAAGATTAAAAAAACATGTTTTGAAGTATGAATTGTTCAGGTCACAAGGAGAAAAATTCACATTTACTTTTTTCCCCTTGGCATCTCCATGACACACGTATATAACTGCGTGTTGAATCCTGGTGGACCTGACACAGCACATGAACTGTGGTCACATTTAAAAGCAATTACTTTCTCAAGTCATTAGCCATGATCTTATGGGGGTTAAGATGTCAGGAATGTGGTGTTCTGTTGCGTAGCATGATTTTAATAGGGAACCACATATTACCAGTATCTCAAAAGTCAGGATAAGTAGCCATCACTTGAAACTCAAAACAGATTAGAAAGAAATCTGATCTCTTCTTCTGATTCAGAGGAGCCTGCACCAACTCCAGCAAATTACCCACTTCCTGTGCCCAGAGGTGTGTTTAATTGGAACTGCTCATGCCTGATTTTCTTCCATGCTCCAGCATATTTTATATGAACTGTAATTACCAGGGCTTTGACCAAGTGGAAGAGTCCTATGCCCAGAGGAAGGGAAGGGAGAGGATAAGGAGGCAGAGAAAAAGGGAGAGTTATCTAGTCACCTGTGAGCGGCACCTCCTTCCTTCACTTGAGTGACAACGATAGCGTGAGGTGAGCGCTTTGATCCTCGGCCTCCACTAACCTGAATTCCCAGCCCATCCGATTCTTTAAGCAGCTCCATCTTCCATATCCGGCCAACTTCCTCCTTCGAAGAAAGAGTGAGCACACTATGAAGTATATGGACAGACACATGGCGTTGACCCAGGAGAGTGGAACTGTTAGGTCAAGCCAAATACCCATCAATTGTCAACAGGTGTTGCAGATGACCGCAGAAGAAAAAGCTCCGTGTGCTGGATCGGAGTCTCTAGCTGCCAGTCCTGTCTAACAGAATGTTCTATGATGACGGAAATGTTCTATATTTGCATAATCCAACAGGGAGTCACTAGCCACATATGGCTATAGAGTGCTTGAAATGTGGGTAGTAGCAACTGAGATGCTAAATGTTTTACTTCATTTGGTTTTAATTAAATTAAATAGCTACCTGTGGCAAGTGGCTAAATATTGGATGGCAAAAGTGATTATCCAATTTCCTGACCGGGATGCTGTTAAATAAATCTTCTTCTGCCTGAAACCTGGACACCACTGTGTGTGTAAACGCTGGCTGTGTCTGGGTTCCATTTATTTACACACAGCTACTAATTAATAAAGGAAGATGAAAGAAGATGAAAGGAGGGCAAAGATAGGCCTTGGTGCTGGGAGACGTCAACTAATTTGAGCCCAGCTCTGCCACTTAGTACTGATGAAAGTCTTTATGCCTAAAACCCTTTCCTTGCCTCTAAAGTGGGGATAATTATGAATACTTTCAGGTTTGTCATTAGGAGTAAATGAGATGTTTATGGAAGCAGCAATGCTTCTGGCACCTAGTAGAGACATAATAAATGTTGACTGGTAACGTTATATTATCTGTATATGCACATACATATGGTAGAACCATCATACTGTAATATATCCAATGGTACTGTAATAGTGCTGCATTGTAACAAATAGTAGCTACAGTTGCGGTGAGTGTAGCATAATGTGGAGTTGCCCAATCACTACGTTGTACACCTGAAACTGATGTAACATTGTGTGTCTACTATACATCATTAAAAAAAAAACAAAAACCCATCATGTTGAATTGAATCTCAAACCTCCGTAGAACATAAAAATGAGATCTTTGGTGGGAGAAACCAAAACAGGAAATTAATTGATGAGCTTGTTATTGGCTTCTGTAGACATTGGTCTATACACTCTTTAAATACATTAAAACATGCTTCAACCCTTATAAAAATCTATTCTTTAAAAAAACTCATCGTGTCTCTAAGTCCTCTGGACTGCTGGTAGTTTTTCTGCTTTGGTTAATTCTTCACTTGACTCCCTATTTTACCCTGAGGATGCAGACATGAGCCGATGTAAAATGTTTGAGTTCCTTCAGATACTTGCTTTTTCAGAGAAATGAAAGCAAAACCTCCCAAGGTGATTTACTTTGGGGGGGGGTCTTATGTTAGGCTAACTCCTGTAAGTTCTTTTTCTCTCTAGATCTATGGGTATTGGTCACAATGCATTCCTCAACATATAAAACAAAAACCATGTCCTTTCCTCATCCATCACGAAGGTCTGATGGAACCATTAAGGTCCAATATGGACAAAGCCATCCTCCTCCTAGAAAGAGGCAACCTTCCCATTTAAGCTGCATACAAAACAGGAAGAATGTGAGGTATTCAGAAAATCTGAAATACACACCGTCAGAGACTAAAATGAAACTTTATGCAATAGTAAAAAAACCAGATGTTAAACAGTCATGGATGTGCAGCAATAGGAATGTCTGGGGAAATTATTAACAGACAGCGACTTGCTGGATCCTCTGCTTTCTCCAGCACAGCCGTGCTCCGTGGGGGTCCACGGCTCCGGGAACGTGCAGTGGTGCCAACGGTCTCCCTCATCTGCTGACCACAGACAAACGATGCCTGTCTGGCCAAATTTAACTTCAGAAGTCACTGGCTTACCACACTCGTTCATGAACTTGTCAACAATCCCTATATCATCCAGTCACTTCACTTTGGACTCCATGGTTTTTGGTTTGTTGCCTCTGACCTCTGGAACACCTTTTTCTCTTCTCCATTCAGAAATAACGTCCCTGGCCTTCAAAGCCTCTCACAGCTCCACTATTTCCAAAAAGCCATCCTTGAGAGTCAGTGCTACTGATGAGATGGCAAATTTCAACACTTCTAGTATATGAGGTGCTGTGGCCGAGTAGATAGCCCAAAGGGAACAAATTCAGGGATGTGCTGACTAGCTGTTGTCCTGGCTTACTGGGGTCCCACTTTAGCACGAGGGTAGACCTATGGCTGCCTCCCTGGGCCTAACAAAGTAGCTGAGAAACTACGGCATAAAGGTGGCTTGAGATGTCCTTTCCATGGAAGATATGCCATGGCTACTAGGGTCTTAAAGATATGGGACAGTGTTCCTTCTTTGCCCAGTACAGAAAAGCTGTGAAATCCTTTCCCCAAAGCAACAGGCAACATTATTGGAGTCCAGAAATGAGCAAATCCATTGGGTTTTTGCCCAAATTAGTAAAAACCTATCCATCCCATTACAAGCTGCACCATCATCTCCCCCATCTTACTGTCTTTTTGTTAAACAGAACATGTTACGTATGGTTTACAGAGTATGACAATACTTGATACACAATCCTTTCTCATTTTTAAATGCTTTTAGAAATAGAACTTGTGGTAAGAGACATGCAAAACTATGATCATGGAGGAAGAGTAATGACTTAATGTATCCTCGTTATGAAAGAACTAAAGACAGTTTTCATTAGGAGCACTCACGTGTCCTCTTCATACCCATATACACATAAATGGCTGAATGTAAAATAAAACACATATCTAAAAAAAAAAATGGCTTCAGAGGGCAGGGATGACCAATCTGTAATACAGCCCCCAAGTACGCTAATCAAGAAGCAGATCTTCGTTTTCACTTTTATCCAGTAGCATGAGTTTTTCCCTCCATAACTGAAAGTAGTAACTCAAGCGGGGAGTTCAAAGAAGTCCATGCAAGTTTCCCTGCTCTGGAATTTCTTGATCATCTAATGAGGAGTTCAGAGGTACACAAAGGAAGGCACAAACAGGAAGAAAGAGGCAGATGTTATCAGTCTCAATTGTCCAACTGTCGGCATTAAATCTAGCTGCCCCCGGCTAAAAGCAGTGTTCAGTTACAAATAATATCGGCGTCTGAAGTTTATGAGGCTAAACCTGGCACTGGCAAAAAATCAACAGGCCAACTTAAATATGATAATATGAAGTATATTTCCAACTGCCCCCTTACAATTCCACTTGGGTATCTAATAACACACTTCAGAATGGTCAAAACAGGACTGCCCCCCTCTCACTCCTGGCTTTCCCACCTCCAAGGGAAAGGCACCATCATCTGCTTAAGCTAAAGAGGATATGCAAACTAAAAGCCCACAAGCTATCCTTGATTCCTCCTTTGATTTCCTATATGCAAATCATAAGCAAGATCTGTGGGTTCTACTTGCGAAACACACCCACATCCATCTACTTCTGCTCTCTGGCCACCACCGCTGCCAAGATCATCAATATCTCTAGCTTGGGTTAGTACAGTAGCCTCCAATCTGATCTCCCTTTTTATTTTTTGTTCGCCTACAATCTCCTATTCTCCATTATACATCTAGGGTGAATTTTTTTTTTTTTTAAAGATTTATTTATTTTAGAGGGAGAGAGAAAACATAAGCGGGGACAGAGGAAGAGAGAGAGAATCTCAAGCAGTCTCCCCATTGAGCATGGAGCCTGATGTGGGGCTCGATCCCAGGACCCAGATATCATGACCTGAGGTGAAATCAAGAGTTTGCGGCTTAACTGATTAAGCCACTCAGGCACCCCTCTAGGGTGAACTTTTAAAATACATACATCATGATGCACTCAGCTTAAACCTTCCAACAGCTCCTACTAGACTCAGACTGGGGTCTGAATCTTTGAGATGGCGCACCCAAACCTCTCCATCCAGTCCCGCCCATGCTCCCAAACCACCTCCTCGTGCTCTCTCCACACACACTGTGCTTCGGTCTCTCTGCCCCCGGGGACACTCCATCACTCCTGCCTAGGACAGCTGCAAGGGCTGGCTCCTCCCTGGAAATATTCCGCCCCCAGATTTTGCAAGGCTTCCCTTTCCTGACACTCAGGCTTCAGCTCAAACATTGCCTCTTTAAGGAGGTCTTCACTGGTACCTATTTCTGCTAACTCCCCACCAGGATGCAGCCCAGGCACCTTTCACTTTACTGCTTGTTTCATTTATAGTACCTGTTTCACCACATAATGTTTAGGTTCAGCTATTTGCTTGTTAATTGCTTGTGGCCCCTTCTCTGTGATAAATGCACCGGGATAGAACCTTGTCTCTCATTTATCAACGGGTTCTCCAGCAACTAGAACAGTGCCTAGCATATAACAATATTGCATAAATTCCACGGAATTAACAAATACAGGATGTTTATATACTAATCTTATGGTTTTTCAGAAGTTATTGAGAGTGACATTAAGAGGCTTGCCCAGATGGGAAACCTGCATGTTTGCCAATGTTTAGTGTGTGAACACCCAATCCAGTTGTAGAGACGACTGAGTTCTGAAACAGATCCTGTCTAGACAGATGGCTCAAGCCTTTGCTTCCTTTTACACTGGCTTAAAGGGCAATGAGACTCTGTCAGCCTGTTGAGAATAAGCCAAACCACGCAAAACTGGTTGCCATGGACTTTTGTATTAATGCTGTCAAAGTGCTACCCTTTCCTATAAAACGGCAATTACTGTGTGATGCTCACACAGGCATCTCTTCAGAGAGGCAAAAAAAGAGAAGGGATTTATTTACAAAACAGAGGTGGTACATTAAAGGGAGCTGTCTCAGCAGCATTTAAATGACCTCATCTTCTGCTGGAACCAAAAATAATATTTCACAATCACATCTTTTCTCCAAATGTGAGAAGAAACATCATCCAACTAGAATTTTACTGCAGCATATCGTCTGGCGCTAGTTGCAGACTTAGATTCTGAGGCTGTTTGTCTGTCCCTTCTTATTTACAACTATCAGTCAGAAATGAAAAGATATGTGACCCATGTCAGAGCTGTGGTTCTGGAGTCATCAGACCAAAATGTTCAGTTTATGGGTGAGGAGATGGAAGCTCAGAGGAAGAACGGGCAGCCTGATGGCCACAGAGTGGGGGAGGAAGAACTAGGGGTAGAACCTGGTGTCCCGTCTCTCAAGCCCGGAGCTTCCAGATGCCTTCATTAATAAACATCTGCAGAGCACCTACAGGTGCAAGGCAATGAGCCAGGACACAAAGACAAAAAGGTCCTTGCCCTTCCAAGTCTACTGGCGACACGACAAGCCACATGGTAATTAGAGTATGTGGGATTCATGCATTGAAGAAGACCGAGAAGGGGCACCGTAGGAGCCCAAAGAGGAGATATCTAGAGATGGGACAGATGGCAGAAGGGTCACGGAAGCCTCCTAGAGGATTGTGTCATGGTGTTTTGTCCCCCAGAAGCGGAAGAAGCTAAGCTGCACGGGGGAGGGGAGGAGAAACCGGATAGCAAGAGCAGCAAAGGTTCAGAGGAGACAGTGAGCACAGTCTTTTGGAAAAAATTGTGGCTAATTCAGCCCAAACAGGGCAGGAACAAAGCAGTGAGAGACTAAGGCAAAAGGTTAGGTAGGGATCAGACAGTGAAAGACCTCCTGAGCCTCACCGAGCTACAGAGTTCAGGTATTACTCTGAAGGTAAAGTGGACCCACCCAGAGGGCTTACGCTGTGGAGTGTGTGAGCGCGCACGCGTGCGCCTGATGCGCTCTTTAGAAAGGTCTCTCTGGTTGCCGTGGGGACAGCGGATGACGGGATGACACTGGACAGTGGGATGGGCAGCAGAATACTATGACCGCCCACGTGGGAAATGAAAGCAGCTTGGCCCAGACAGAGAGCTGCGGGAGTGGGAGAGAGGAATGAGGTGTGTGGGGAGATCCCAAGGGGAGCCGGGACGGACAGGACTTGGTGATCAGCCGGACAGGGGGGAAGGAAGAGGGCAGCATTCCAGTTGACTTCAGGATACCAACTGTCCCAATTTGCTGGGATGAAGGCATTTCCTGGGATGTGGGGTGGTCTACACAAAACTAGGGAAAGTTCTAGACAAACCAGGTGAGAGACTGCTAGTTGGAATCTCAGGTTTCTGGCTTGGGCAACTTTACAGGTGGCAGGACCTGGAATACCGGTGCCGGCTTGGCGGTGCGGGAAAGTCATGCATCGAGTTTTAGGCATGATGTGAGATATGCAAGATGGAAATGTACTATAGGCTGGTGGTGGAAAGCTCGGGGTGGAGGGCACAGGAGAGAGGTAAAGGAGCAGACACGGACTGAGAAGAGACATTACCACATAGAAGGATAGAAGTTCATCCAGTGACCATGGAGGGGCTTACTAGACTAGGGCCATCCTCATACTGTTTCTGCTTGATGCAAACATCAGGGAGGACTCAGGAGATGTCCTGGGTGTGATCAGGGTGAATTACAAGTGTTAGGGGGAGACCACAAATGGACCCATAGACACACACACCAGCTATGAATAAATCTGCCTGGCTGGCAAACAGTAGGATTCTTTTTTTCACTGTGATGTGACTAAGTTGTATGTATTTTTGACCATGCTGCATTAAAAAAACACACATCTGTAGTAAACAGGCTTGCAAGAACTTTCCCCTTGGATGAGCAATGGTCTTCCCTAGACAGGGAGTAAGGAACTCTGACCTCAGTTCTAAAATTTCTTATCTATGTCCTAAGAGATTATGTTTTAGACAATGGGCCCACTTTTATAGTTTAAAAGATTAATCTGGTTGCATATGTATTATTATGTGTTAATATTTTATAGAAACATATGGCTTTTTAAAAAGAAGATATTTATTAGAGGAAACGTGTCCTATAATTCTGTTAAAGGGAAAGAGGATATGAAAACAAAGACTGAAGATTTATTTTCATGTTACAAATAACAGTCTATGAAAAAGAAGCATCTGACAAACAAAAATGGGCTGAATGATTATAAGCCTTTTCTGTAATTTATTAAGTCTTTGTAGATATATTAAATCATTAATAAAGCAGAAACAGAACAATGCTGACATGTTTAATCTCCCATTATTCAAATGGAATGGAATTTTTTACCCCAAGGGCTTAAGAGGTAAATACCTAATTTTTGTTTTCCTGGAAATTCCATTTTAGTATGACCTTGGGCTCATCCCAGAATAAAAATAAAAATCTCCTCAGCCCAAGAACCTACAGGACCTTCTGTGATGGTCTACTGGTTCCAATCTGGGTGCTACCTGGATGTGGGGGAAGCTGTGAAGACCTACTTCTTGCCAACTCAATCAATCCGGGGTACGTGCATCAAACGATGATGCTTCTGGGGTTGAAAAGGGTGCTAAAATTTATTCATGCCTGAAAGGATGTGTGGCCCATGCTGACTTTCTAAGATGGAAAGTATAACCCAGGGTCAATATTCAGCCTACAGATTACGGACAGTTATGAAGAATGCAAATTCCAGAGGGCAGGTCTCTTCTTTCTGTTGGCACGTGGTTTTAGAAAAATGTCCCCAAAGCAAAAGACCTAGTTTTTTTTTTTTTAAATCACCATTTCATTTATATCTTCTTGAACATTTGACCTTGAGTGCAAAAACCAGGCAAAGAAACTCTGATACGTGTAGCCTTCAGATAGTCTAATCCAGAAATTCAATTTTATGTTACAGCCTTTAGTTAAGATGAGCAGAGAATAGTAGCCTCTTAAACGCTTTTTTTTTTTTCCTTTTAAAGTCATTTCCAAATTATTTCCAAATGAAATCCTGTTCTTTGGACTATATATGAGATTCAATCTCTTCTGGAACTTAAACCTTCAAAATTATTAAGAGAACCAACACTCCCTAACTTACTCACTCTAGGCTTTCTGTGTATTCATAATTTAATCATTTGGAGAAAAAGTCATATCCAAGTAGAGTATTACCAATAAGAAACACATTATAATCTTATTGCCCTTAATTCTTTTTTGAGAGGGACCATAAAGTTTGTAGAGAATCATTGATAGAGACATTACTTTTTTCTTCTCCTTCATTTACACATTCCATCTACAAATCATGCCTCCTCTGGGTAAGGCTTTATGAAGATCACTGAGAACCTCCGAAGAAGGAACACGGTCCTCCGAGAGAGGGGTTATTTTAATTCCTCTCCTCTCATTAAACAGATCAGCTGTGATTACAGAGAGATGTGTGAAACAGCCTTACTAGAAATTCTATTCACTGCCAGGGCACCATTTCAGCAGTATGCAAAGCTGAACTTGATACTTCTTCTGTGCCCATTTTCTATCTTTCCAACTTCCTCTTCCATCCCAAAAGGGTGTCTCATGGAGGGACTCAGAGAGGAAACCAATCAGAAACCACGTAGCAAGTAACTGCTTCATTAGGAACCCACAAGAATATGTGCCAAGAGGAATCTTGGAAGGAACATGCTTACCCTAGAGCTATTTCACTTCAAGAGAGAATGCAGGTTATAACGAAGGAGGTGGTTTGGGGCTAGAAGTGTACCCAGCACCATTCAGAGTATACCACATCTGCTTTGCCTTTAGGGAAGACTAACCCTGACCATCACAGCTGGATATCAGAGTATCAGAGACTTCTGTGAAATTTCTAAACTTCGCTGGAATTCAGCAATTTAATAACATGAACCCATAAAAATGTCACTGGTTTTGAAGTGTTAAAAAGAAAAGCAGATGCTTCTCTGCATGGTGAACATCCTTCCTGTGTAGTGCTGAGGCTCAAATGTTCATGCTATCAGCTGCCACCACGAATCCTTGGCCTTGCCGTGGCAATTCCACTGGGGACGGTAGTGATAAATAATGATGCGGTTCAAGTACTTTATCTGGGGCTCATATGACTCAAATTATGCCACAGAAGGCTTGAATTTTCCACTTAGCATCATTCAACTAGCTCTTTATTTAAGTAGGACAAAATGATTTGAATTTTTTTTTTGTTATTGTCTGTCCTCCGACAATTTATCATAATAAATGTGTTGGCTTCTAAATACAAGGCCATCTTAGATATATTTTCTAAGCCTTAAAAGCAACTTCAACAGTATTTCTTTTAAAATTCAGGCTCTATAATCAAAGCAAAGCTTACCCGTGCCAGGCAGTCACTCGATTGGAAGTCTGTCTTCCCAGATTTTGAGAAGCGGCGTTTGTCATTGCTTGTGGGTAGAGAAGCATCTGTCTTTGGAATGCTATGCTCCGTCCCTCTGTCTGCTTCTGAACTGTCTAGATGGGATCCGGCCAGCTCCTTGAGAGGTTCTGGGCCATTTTCTAGTTCAAAAGCATGACCATTTCCAAGTTCAGGGTCTGGGCCATTGTCCGACTCAGAGATGGGGTCATTGTCCAACTCACAGCCAGGACCGCTCTTGGGTTCTTCAGTGGCCTTCTGGGGAGAAGGCCTGGAAATGACTCCAAACTTTCTTGCTCGTTTCCCCTTTTTCACAGCTTGGTCACCCAGCTCCAAGGTCGGTGTCTCTCCTGGTTCAGAGCTGTTGCTACTGCTGCCATTGTAAGGAGAGTGGACTTTGTGCTTGAACCGGCGCAGCATGATCAGGTAGATGAAGCCGCCATTCCAGCACTGTTCAGCCAGGTAACTGCAACAAACACAGACGTGCCGGTTAACACCCCCAGAACAGCGTTCTTGACTGGCGCATTGGGCTGGTGCACTCAGCAGCCCACACGGGACCCATGTGATTAACCACCTGCCCAGGTAACCGAGGTACTGAGCTTCCTACAGAGGCTCAATATGCCATTGTTTTAATCTACATAGTTGCTGATGTGAAAAAGAACCCCCAAACAAACCAAAACCCCCATGAACTAGATGTTACTAAAGAAAACACCCTACAGTAGGTAGTCAGAAATGGACTTTTCTAGTCACAGAGCCAATCTTAACACGGGATTAAAAAAAGCAGTAATTCTCCATTTCCTCAACGATGCCTTGTTATTAGAATTATGCAAGCCTCGCATTTACATAGTTTATAAAAAATTTTTTTTAAAGACTTTATTTATTTATTTGACAGACAGAGATCACAAGTAGGCAGAGAGGCAGGCAGAGAGAGAGGAGGAAGCTGACTCCCCACCGAGCAGAGAGCCCAACATGGGGCTCGATCCCAGGACCCTGAGATCATGACCTGAGCCGAAGGCAGAGAGGTTTTAACCCACTGAGCCACCCAGACACCCCTATAAAAATTTTTTTTAAGTGAACCTGCCCCATGTGAGGCTTGAACTCACAACACCGATATCAAGAGTCGCACTGAGCCAGCCAGGCACTCCTCCATTCATATGCTTTTGCCACAATTACTCTGCAAGTCCCTGGGGGGAAAGAACAGCTGAAACAGACTGAGGAGAAATGTGAGGTTCTGCTCTTAGGATCAAAGTATCAGCTGCAGAAGAAGGACCTCTGCCTCACAGCACTGAAGTGAGAAGAGAGCAGAGGGGGAGGGTGCTGGCTGGGATCAAGATGCAACCGATAAGCGGTCAACGGTCCGCTACACTGAACGCACGTCAAGTTCACTTCCTGATAATGGTTCTAGTTCGGGTGGTTCCTGGCGCACAAGGAGTGTCATTTTCAGTCGGGGTATCGCATTAAGAGGAACCCCAACATAATGAGAAACATGCAGACATGGGGTGACTGGGACCAAGAAGCCTGTTGGAAACTGTGTCAACCAGGAAAAGTGAGAGGGGAGAGGGATGCTTAGCTCAAAGCAGACAAGCCCGGCTTGGGTTGCGTTTCATGCACTTGAGGAGCAGCAAATGCTCAGAAGCAGGAAATCACATAAATGAGATGAAGCGAGTGAAGCCTGACACACAAGAACGGCTCCAAATCTCAAGGACTAACTGTAGACAGAACACCCAACGAGATAAGTAATTGGTGGTGTTCGGGACCATTAAAGCTTCAGCAGAAAAACCCACACTTGCTCCAAGTCAGGAAACCAGGCTAGGCTAGACCCTCCACTCACGCCGCCCAAGCTAAGGACATGCAAACCCCAGATGAACCCAGGGAAATGCCTTCACCATGGAACGCTGTCACATTCTACACATCACCCGGTCACAAGCAAAGAATGTCAACAATCAAACCCTTAACGAGTTGGACCTGCTTCCAGTCTTCATGTGCCCGCAAAGAGAAAGCCAATGTCCTCAATAAGTGAGAAGCGGAGAACTTTTTCAAGTATGCCAAGCTAGCTGCTCTCTCCCAGGCCTGCAGCTCAGACCTGAGAGCTGGGGCAGTCCATATGCAAGAAGGAGCCAGGTTATAAGGAGAGGTGATCAGCTGTGTTTGAAATGTACTAAATTCTGGGCCAAAGCCATGTTATCACCCACACCTAATGGTCAGGTTAATGCAATGACAGTGCCAGTCTCACTGAAGAAGAATTTTTACCACGAAGTAGAGTGAACAGAGAGAGGGGTCCTCAAACCACCTCCAGAATCAATAAAAACTTTCTTTGATCCTGGGTTATAAACCATGGTAATGAACTTATATGTGAAAGCCAGGTAGATAAAGGGTACCACACAGATCTCAGGCTGTTCTGTGTAATACAGTGAGATGAACAGGTAAAAGCAGTCCACTGAAGTCTAGTAAATGAAAATTAAACTTGGTTCTCAGCACAATTTTTCTACAGCGTTTAGATTTCATTTTGTTGAGTTGTGTATTTTTTTTCCACCCTGGAAAAATTTCCGTAATTCCGTAAATTTCCGTAAAATCTTCTAAGAGTAGTTATTAGTCAGGTTTTAAGGGTTTCTTTGAGCAAATCACTACTCTTAATGCAACACATATGCCAGAGGTTATGAAAAACAGTGTTGGGGTAGTAAAAATAGGACAAGGGAGAGAGTCAGACACCCAAGTTCTCATTCTGGCTTTGGCCTAGCCATGTAAAACTATGGGGATTATACCAAATTTCCATCAACCTACTACTAGATAAACAAAATGTAGTATATCCCTGTAACGGAATATTATTTAGCAATAAAAAAATGAAGTATACACTATAACTTAAGTGATGCTAGGTTTAAAGACGCCAGACCACAAAAGGCCATATGTCATTCCATTTATAGGACATGTCCAGAATAGGCAAACCCAGAGAGACAGGAAGTAGATCAGTGGTTGCCAGGAGCTAGGGGGAAGGGAGAACTGGGACTGCTAACAGGTACAGGCTTTTTTTAGGGGTGATGGAAATGTTCTGGAATTAGAGAGTGATGATGGTCACACAGGACTGTGAATATACTCACTGAATTGTACACCTTAAAATAGTGAATTTTATGTGATATGAATCATGTCTCAATTAAAAAACAATAGCAGATATAATAATTCTGGCCAAGTTTTGAGTTACTTCTTTGAGTTGGCGCTCCTTAAGAACATTCTTTACAGAATAAGATACTGAGGTTCAGAAATATTTAATTATGTTCCCAGGTCCACATAACTGCCAAGTGGTCAACCCAGGCCCTCCTGCTTTCCAAACCACATGTGCACTGTGCAGTTGTGTTGTTTCAGTTACGCTTGTGTCCTCATCTGTAAGACGAGGGTGTTAAAATGGGTCATCTCCAAGTTGCTTTTACAGTTTAATAACTGTGAAATGGTAGTTTCTTGGGAAGACTTCTGGGGATTAAAGTAGCAGGCCATCCTGAAGGTACTGACCCAGTGCCAAGGACAAAACAGAACCCTGGAAAAACAGAAACATTCCTTGTACGTCCAAGTTGTCCTAGGTCTCCTGGACACTTACCATCAATCTGAAAAAAATCCCACCTGGAGAGGCAATTCCTTTACAATTGCTTTAGGGATTCGATCTTTTGCATTAGAACTCTGAGCCGTTGGGTGTGTTCTGAGCAGAGACCTTCTTTTTCAGGGCTGAAAAGGCGGGCCTATTGACTCAAAGTATAGGATCTTAGGTATTTCTACTCTCATGGAAGCTTCAAGAGCCTTGTGACTGAGATTATTTTATTCTTTCTAGGCCCATGCTCAAAAAATTACAAAGCAAGAGGAGTTTATCTTTAGTTTGGCACCATCTCCCCATCGTCTCCAGACTTCCTAGCAATAAATAAGGCTCTGACACCTTCAGGGAACTCTATGACACGGAACTCTGGAGACAGGGAAGTCTATTTTATTCCTTCCTGGACACTGAGACTTCTAAGGTCATCCCAAAGACAAAGTGTAATGAATGAACTATGGATATCACAGCAAATTGGTGAGAAGACTTTCAGGCAGGGGTAGTTTTCTTGCAATTCTTCCAATCACCTTATATGTAATGCTTCCCTCTCCATCTGTACCGAAATGACTTACCTAACTTTTCTAGCACTTTCCTAGCTAATTCATGCTTCCAAATCTCTGTTTCTATTCAAAAGAATTCCTACCCACCATTAGAATCTTTAAACTTCCAAGTAAGTCTTTGAGAAAGAAGAAATGGAATACAATCCTGGTCCAGAAAATTAGGTCTTCTCTTCAACAATGACAGGTAAAATTAACCTTTTGGAGGCTTCTCTACCATGTAATTATTATTATTTTTCTGTTTCTTCCCAAAATGTAAAACTGTCTACTGGTATGTAAAGTTATTAATTCAACTCAATTAAAATTTATTTGATTTTGACCCTCCCAGGATGGTCTTAAGATAAATGAGGAAAGACGAGCATATCCAGAAATGGAGTTCCAAATTCCAGCCTAGAGCCCTCCCTTTGAAATGTGTTGAGGTTCCTCACTTCACTTGGTCTTTGCAAGCATGTTTGGTGACTAAATCCCCTTCTACTTCCCTTTCCCCTCAGACTGTGCTTTAACAAAACAAACAAACAAACAAACAAACACAACAACTTTTGAGCACCTCCTGTTTCTTGATGATCTATCATAATTCTGGAGTCTGGGCTCTCTAGGTATGGGAAGCCTAGGAAGGGTCACAGGGGAGGTTGGGTGCTAGGAAAAGCTAGAAGGATGAAGCTGCCTGGAGTTTGAAGAGCCAGGACAGGCAAACAGGAGATAAGAGAGAGGAAAAGACAGACAGGTGTTGTAAGGCCAATGACACACATTATATACCCATGCCCCAATTCTACCAAAAAAAGGCTTAGGGCAGCTGAGCAATTTTGATATTCTAGACTGTCTTGCCAATGTCCTCTGAAGAACCGATCTCCAGATACCTTTGAAAAATCCTCCTGGGCATTTGGCCATCAACTACGGATGCCTGGTAAACATGTGAACCCACAGAGGGGTGCTGCCAGGCAGAAGCACTGGTATATATGTGTGTGTAATTCAGAGTAAGTTGGATTGCCACCCCTGGGCATTGGCCTGTACTACAATGCCATGAAAACAAGGTGTAACTCAGACAACATAAAAGAATTCTAGAACTCAGACTTTTCTGCAAAGCAGACATTCTTACTTCATCTGAGTAAGTCTGGCCCCCAGTATAGGCAACAGGAGAGCAAACACCGGCTGCAAGACATTTCTAGATGAGTTCCTAGGATGGGTTATGAGTTTTACAGAATGGGACTAACTGCTGATAGCCACTCTAACGCACAGGATGAACGGAGATCAGTTGTTCTTGCCCATGACTGCCCCTCACAGAGAGCAAGGGGAGTCTAAAAAGCTGTTTGTGGTCCTTTGAAAACCTGCTAAGCCTAATTAACCCAGAGGGCTGTCTGAGGTTATAAATCTGTAGGTTCCCAGAGGAGAACGGGTTGAGAGGAAGTGTTAAATATATACAGATTAATTTCCCAATGAAGTCTTGGCTGGGAAACAGAGGGAGGCAAGCTCGGACAGCTCCGTAAGAGGGGGTGGGAGGATGAGAAACATTTCCTGGAGAATCAGATTCCCCAAGATCAGTCTGTCTCAGGTGCTACCTCCCAGCTACTTGGAATTTTGGGCTTGCTTCTCCCTGATTCCACAACCCACCCTGGAATGAGCCAAACTTTCTTCTGGGGACTCTGTAGGCAGAACTTTTGGGCTGTATATAGTGCTGAGAAGAGTGACTGCTATCCCTGTGTGTTCACATGGCCACTTTCTAATCAGTCCCGATTATGTGGAGGAAGATGGGGCTCAGGCACCAGTAAGGCACTGAAAATAGACCAGAGTCTAGGCTTAGAGCATAAGGGACTGAACACCTTATTCCAACTGCTGTATGAGAGAGGTGACTGCCCAGTTCTGCTCATTCTCACCTCCTCATCCAGCATAAACAGCTGGGGTCAGCAACTCTTTCCTCTTCCCCCTCATCTGGGGCCAAGAACAGAGAGTATGAACACATGAATCTGTCCTCTTTTTATGAAATCTGTATTTAATTATTTTTTTTAATCATACAACTTGGATTGGGAAACAGGTGGGTAGTGAAAAATACATATATTCTTAGGTATATAGGTATATAATAGGTATATAGATAAGTATTTATGCAAAAATTTTTTTGGACCTATGATACAGTATTAGACATTCGAACTCAACCCAAATTATCAGCTGCCCAAACTTGCTATAACCATAGAGCTTAGTGGTCAAATTTAAATCATACCCGTCTATCCACTGGGACAGAGATCCATGTTGCCCTGAAGGGAACTGGGGCACAGATGCTGAGAATCTGGCTACTGCTATTTCTATGAATAATAAATGATCTTTCATCTTTGATCCCAGAATCTCATGCTTTCTGCCCGCATTCATGAAACTGTGGCAGAACAACTTGCGTTAGCTTACCAGTAAAGTAAAATCACGGTTCTTGCTTTGCAGCAGGATAATCCACACAGTAACTCAGTTTATAACTGGTCCTGCTCCCCAACTTTGAATGTATAGAAGGAGCTTAATGATATATCTTTTCTTGACGCCAGCGAGTAAGAAATAAAAATAACTATGCATCTTAAACCAATACTGCGTCTTTCTTGAAGGCATATCAGACACAGGTGAAAGAGGAGGAAGAAAAAAGGTAGGTGTTCTACCCTCTGATTCTACAAACACTGATTAAATTCAGTGCATCGCCTCAAAGGCAGAAGCCACATTTGTGTCCAGTAGTGTTAAGTGGACTCCCTTCTGCCCTTTCCCTACTTGAATTCCATTTCCTGCAACCCTTTGCTGCAATATCTACTTCTGTGTGGAAGCAGAGCTGGTTCTTTTTCTCTTTCCTGCTAAGAGCTTCTGGATGTAAAGGGATTGGGGTGGCAGAGACATGGCAGAAAAACACTGGATAAAAAGCAGCTAAATCATGGAAAAAGTTGTTCTGATTTCCCAGCAATAAGGTATCATTGATTTTTGTATTCATCTTAGAAACTCACATCGCAAACTAATGAGCATGATTGAAATAGCTCCTATGTCAGGATGCACTACACATTTTCAAATCCAGTGTAGCTTTACAGCAAGGAAGCAGAGCTGTGGTCCTTTCCAACATATAGCAACAGGTTTACAAGAAGTTCTAGTTTTCCTCAAAAGTTTTCATGCAACTTATGTCTGTGCAAATCAATGTGTTTTTTTAAAAGCCACCATCTACTTTGTTGAAAACAGAAACTCAGAAGCTAAATTAAGTAGAAAATGCGTGATCAGTGATGAGAATGGACCTAATAAAACATACTACAGAGATACTGGCCCTTAAAAGAGAACTTCCAGGCTTCTCTTTGCAACTGATTGCATTTCTTTATTAAATTACTGTGAATGAATCAGAGTTTCTTATAACTATATGAGATCAGCTTGCAGCCTATACAGAATCAAATCAAAACTCTAGCCACATAGCTCGGCTAAGTCATCCTGATGACGGTCCCATCCCCCCCCCCCGAGGGCTGGGGGGCAGAAGGAATGCTGGGAAAGTCAGACTTTGCTGTGCATGAATGAGTCAGTCTCACCTCATGAGCGGAGTGATGAGCTAAGAAAATGTGCATGGGAGCTCATCACTTTTCTCTTTTATGACATGAAGCTGCTGTTTTTGTTTATAAAATCACTACTTGCTCATTACAAATTCATTCATTCATTCAACAAATAGTTGCTGAATACCTATCACACGCCAAACGCCGGGAGGCACACGGGGGTACGGCAATGACAAAATGATGCCTGTCTTTGTGGCGCTTACTATCTGGTAGGGGAGACAGGCGATAAACAATGGATCTGTTAAAGCATCCTGTATCATATGTGAGAAGGTGAGACATGTTCTGGAAAACAGAAAACACAGGATAAAGAGGATGAAGCATGCCAGGAGCTGGAAGAGCCAGGTGGAAATTTTAAGGGCTGTGCCTGAGGTGGCCCCACTGGGAAGAACACACCGAGCAAAGACTTGAAAAAGATGAAAGCGTTGGCCATGCCACTGCCTGGGGAAGATTGTTCCAGACAGAGGGAAGAGCCAGGGCAAGAGTGGTACACTGGAAGCTTGCCCGCTGTGTTTGAGGAACTGGAGTGTTGGAGACAAGGGGCAAGGGAGGAGGAGAGCAAGAGGAGACAAGGTAGCAGGGACTGGTTCCGGGAAGGCTGTATATGCTGCTCTAAAGATTTTCCTGTGAAATGGGGAGCGGTTTAGTTTTAAGCAGTGGAGTAATGTGATATGTGCTATGTTTTAAAACAATCCCCTTTGTTCCCCTTTGTTCCTGTGTGGAGAATAGACTGGGACGGAGACAAAGGTAGAAGGAGGGAGACCAGACGGAAAACCATCTTCCAAAATTCCAGCAACAGCTCAATGAGAAGCCATAGGGATGGTAAGAAATGGTGAGACTCATGATCAGTTTTGAAGACCGAGTCAACAGCCTGTGCTTTTGGAACTGACAGACGGTGTGAGAGAAAGCAAGAGGTCATGTATGGTGTCTAAGTGTTTGGCGTTAGCAACGAGAAGGGTGGCGCTGCCATCACCTAAGCTGGTAGAGCCGCCTGTGGGGCTGGGGGCTCTCTGACCGATGCTGAATGCAGGGAGCCATTCTGGAGTTCGGTTCTGGACATGCCGAGCTTGAGATGATATCTGAATCTGGATTTTGGAGCAGAGGACTAGTCTGGAGAGAGAAATTTGGGAGATGCAAGGCTATGAACAGTATTTTAAGATCCCAGAAGATAAATTCCTTCGGGGAGATTTTCTGGGTCCGAGGTTCTTCTTGCTGGACCAAAGCATATCCAAGGGTTTCCTACGTAATTCTAATCTGTCCTCTTGAAAGGGGTAACAATTTAGAATCCCAGCAGTAGTGCTTTAGAGAACTGTTTGTTCCTGAATATTGTCACTTTTTAATCTTGGCCAGCTTGAAAGTCAAAACCTACCTCATGTCATAATTAGCAAATGATGACTAGTGAGGTCAAAATTCTTATTAGTCACTTGCTTCTTTAAAAATTGCTTACTTACACCCTCTTTAAAAAAAATCTTTATATTTGTACCCCACTAGCATGGTGGCTGTCACTTATTAAGCATTATAATAAAAATGACAGGTCAATGAGAATTTCTATTAAAAATTCTTTTAAAAATGACTTTGAGGCAACTTTGCACAGCATATAATTCATCCATTTCAAATGTACAATTCAGTATTTTTAGGACATTTACCAAGCTGTGCAACTGTCACCATAAATCAGTTTTAGAATATTTTCATGACCCCATTAAGACCCTTCCCGCCCATTAATGCTCATTCTCCATCCCAGTCACCAGTTTCTTTCTATAGGACTGCATCTTCTGGCCATTTCATATAGATGGAATCATATAATACGGGGTCTTTTCTGTCTTGCATCTTAAATACAATTCCTTTTTTACTAGGTTCTTAGTCACCAGTCTTTACCTCCTTATGCATTCTCTGCCATTTACCCCTTACAAAATCTTGATTCATGTAGACATGCCCTTTTGATGGTATCTCTCTCCCTTTCCTTGAGATCATACCCAGTTGTCCTGAGGAGATTGCCCTCATGCCCTATCCTGCCCTGTATCTTCTCCCACCATACCCACCACTCCTTCTAGTTTAGACTATGGAAACCCCCGGTAGCCTCTCCTATCTTTAAAAACCCTCATGTGACTGCACGTGAGTACGTACCCCTTCCCATTTAGTCTCCTAGATTTTTCCCCACTGTTCCACTGATACCATAAACCAGATCTGCCTCCAAAGGAAATCTTTCTAGGGCACCTGGGTTCCTCAGGCGGTTGAACATCCAACTCTCGATTTCAGCTCAAGTCATGAGGTCAGGGGCATGGGACAGAGCCTCACTTCAGGCTCTGCTTGGTGGGGGATCTGCTTGAGATCCTCCCTCTTCCTCCCCCTCTACCCCTCCCCCTGCCACTCTCTCTAACATAATACATAAATCTTAAACATTTTTTTTCCTCATTAACAGTAACTAGGCAAAGCTCCAAATATCATGCTAATGCAGTAGTATATAATATGTATCATATGTTAATATATTCAAGTTACTACATATTCACATCAATAGCATTTCATTTTTTAATTTTCTCCATGCTATTTTTGTCCAGGCCAGGTTACCAGCACAAGATTATTATGAGACCCAGAGTCTTTTCTGTACTACCTTTGCCTGGAATGCTGCTAATGAGCCTTCCATAGCTTCCCTATTCCTTGCTCCCTGGCCAGCAAAAGACATTTCATATCACAGAGGTCTTTGCTAGGATGTGCCCCTGAGAGCCGAAGATGGGCCAGGTCTGAGACACACAAAAAGCAGGGAAGCCTTCTGCCTGTCTTGAGTCTTGCCTGACCTCCAGCTTCCCAGCCTCGCTCAGTGCATTTCCTAGAGCAATTCCTATGTTTCCCTCTGTGTGGTGCTGCCCTTGGCCTTGCCTGGAAAGAGGCTATGATCAAGGTAAAAGGATACTGAAGCCACACCATGTCCCAGAGATTATGTTCAATTTGCTTTTTAGCTTCAAGGCCACCAAGCCCTAAGAAATGTGTCAAAGATGACACAGAGGGGCGCCTGGGTGGCTCAGTGGGTTAAGCTGCTGCTTTCGGCTCAGGTCATGATCTCAGGGTCCTGGGATCGAGCTCCACATCGGGCTTTCTGCTCAGCAGGGAGCCTGCTTCCCTTCCTCTCTCTCTGCCTGCCTCTCTGCCTACTTGTGATCTCTGTCTCTCTGTCAAATAAATAAAATCTTAAAAAAAAAAAAAAGATGACACGGGGACTCAGTTCCATATTGCCCTTGCTGCCACTTCCGTGTCCCTCCACGGTGAAAGCCACTGGAAGCTGCGAGACTTAGTAATACACATTCTCCCTTTCTTTCCCTCTTCCCTAAAACCAGCTGAATCTGCGATTTCACAACAGCCACTCATCCTCAAACTTCCACACTGCACAATTAGCAAGGCAGCCACCCTTCTCCCCTTCCCTAAAGGTGATGCTAAAAGAAGGGGTCTACACATCTCACAACGCACGTGAAGCTACTCACACACTCACTCAAGCACTGATGAAATGTCTGGACCCTCCAGTTTCCTCCCCTTTCAAAGGGCTCCAGCTCCATCTTGAACCAATTTCCTCGGCTTGCCTCAATCCTTCCAGGGTCTGTTCCGCGGGCTTGGCCAGAGCCTGCCCTCACCTCACGCCAAGGCTGGTTTTGCTTATGTCAAAACAGCTTCCATCAAGATAGTGGGCTTCTTTTCCACGTTTTGTTCACTGTTTTGAAGTTGGCAGAGAAGAGATACTTAAGAAATTGCAAGATGAGTACCTCTATCGGTGTGTTCCAGCGAAAGTCACGCACTGTTCTTCTCTTGAATCTCTTCTCTACAGTGTACTGAGACTTTTTTAAAGCCTGATTTTTCTCTTCTTTTTCTTTCTCTTCCAAGGCGCTCTGGCAGGCAGAGCTGGGCTGGACAGGTCTCATAATCTACAGAAGTTCCTTTACACTGGCTTTGTAAGTTTGGCAACATTCTCCGCTAAGCAAAGGGATGTTCCTAAGAAGCTAGATTTGTTGGATATTTTCCCTCTTGTTCATCCATCTGCATGAGCCTCTAGGACTCCTCTTGGTTTGGAGGACTTCGACTGCAAGAAAGCCAGAGCAACAGAACCCTGACCTAGAAAAACAGGTAAGCCAAGTCCTTACAGATAGGGACAGAACAATTAAAAATCTTGGCTTCCAATCTGTGCATTCTTCATAGTGACCAATGCGAACTGTGGCGTCACGGACTATCTCTGTGGCCTCGCTTCTTAGTTCATGTGCAGACAAGGGACGTGCAGAGGCATTTGTACTTATCTACTGAGATTTTAAAGATAACTGCAAGTTAAGCCTTAAAGAAACCTTAAATTATTGGATGTACAAGCATAGACGCTGATACAAAAATGTAAAACTTGCTTCTAATGGTGTGTTTCTTTTTGTTTCTTTTTAATTATTATTATTTTTAAAGATCTTATTTATTTATTTGACAGAGATCACAAGTAGGCAGAAAGGCAGGCAGAGAGAGAGGGGGGAAGCAGGCTCCCTGCTGAGCGGAGAGCCCGATGTAGGGCTCAATCCCAGGACCCTGGGATCATGACCTGAGCCGAAGGCAGAGGCTTAACCCACTGAGCCACCCAGGCACCCCTAATGGTGTGTTTCTATTAAAAGTTCCCAAAACTAACGTGAATTACAATAGACAAGGGGGTGAATGCCAATATGAAGTCGTAACTACATGCTGCGTACGGAGTTAATGACACACACACTTTGCCTCATTTCAGTAGAAAGCAACCCTGTTAAGGTTGACATTATGAGTCATGTTGTAGAGAGGAGCAAACTGGGGCTTAGAGAGAATAATTTGCCCAAGGTCACAGAGCTGGCAGGCGTGGAGCTGGGATTCAATTCCCATCTGACTACAAACAATCCCAGCCCGTGACCTTGGGATTCACTGTGGCGAAGCCCCATCCTAATGCTGGGTATTATGATAAGGTTTAAATGAAGGAAAAGAGCTACAACTTCTAACAGCCAAGAGAAACCTCTCCCAACTTTCATATCACAAGGGATTCCATTTCCGTGGTATGTTAACACCCAAATATGTGCTACACCCATAAGAAAAGGGCCCCAGGGAAAACAAGAGGTATTTCCAGGCAAGCCCAGAAGGCAGGTTAGTATTTGGGAGGGGTAGGGTGGTTTCTTGGGGTGTGGATAGACGTGGCCAGCTCTAATTCCATTTCTCAGGTATGAGCTGAGACAGTCCCCAAGATTTCTGGAAAAGTAGAGGCAATATTTGCTTCCATTAGCTAGAATCAGAGGATTAAGGAATCAACTTGGCCTCCAGCTCAGCCAAGGCCAAACAAAATGGCTAAACCAGCTACGCCCTGCACTGCCGGCCTCTCTTTCAGAGGCATTCTGGAGCCCAGTCATCCCTCTCCCTCCCTAAGGATCCTCACTCTAGATCAATGCTTGTCAAGCAGCACTATGCACTGGACACCTCTCCTTCCACGAGGAACGGCCCCTCCTGATCGCAGGCGGTCTGGGCACACCTTCAGGCCCTAAGCAAGAGGTGTCTTAATACCATATTCTTTGTTCCTGTGGATTGTTCATGGGAGATAATGTGCCGTCAAGTGGTGATGAGCTGACACGGATTAGAATAAGGAAGAGGCAGGCAAATCTCTGGGCTGAAGTAGGGCTCAGATGTCCCTTCAGTAAGGACTTGTCCAGCCGGTGAAGAGTGTATTAGCTCAGGACCTCCCGCTGCAATCTTCAACAGAGTCCACCTTGGCTTTCAAGTCAAGGTCATGCTGGGGCAATTCCTGGCCAATGGTGAACAAGATGGTATGGGGCCAAGGGCAGGATGGCCTAAGATGGGCAACCTGGGTGTGAAGATTATTTTGAGTTAAAAGACAATTAAAACTCCTAGATTCAGGAAAAGCTCCCTACCTCCACCACAACCGCCTAAAAAGAATTTAGATAGACGACCTGCTCCTGGAAGAGAGCTATCAGCATAGATAACTACATTATACTATGAACTAGATATGGGGGACAGGGAGGAACCTACCAAGGCCTGTTTGATCAAAGCCTCTATGTCCCATTGTTTCTGAGTGGCCCAGAAAACATTTGCTTACCAAATATTCACTCTTTTTCATCTTCCTGTGAATTGCATTCCTTACTTTTGAAATCCCAGACCCCTACTTCCTTCTGCTTAGTTCAGAATGATATATATATACTTCATTGTGCCTGTCTTTGGAATTTACATGTCTGTGTGGATTCCTAGGATGCTATTAAATTTGATTTTCCCCTGTTATTATGCCTGACGTCATTCTGATTCTTAGTCTGGCTAGAAGGACCTTGAGATAGGATATTCTTGCTTCCTGACAATGCGGAGATGAGGGCTGATCATTTCCACCCAGTGTGGGACTCCCACAGGCATACTTGGCCTAGAACTCCCTGTTGGACAAACGGGCTTTGTCAGGGGGACAGCAGGGTGTGCGGCTCCCATGTCCAGTGCTGCTTCCTCCTGTTTCCTTTCACAAGTGTTATCCCCACAGACATTTCACACTCTTAGCTCTAACTTAGCATCTGCTTCCTGGAGAACTCAATGTGAGTGAAGGCAATATAATGATATTAACAAAATATGTCCCCAAAAGGAGATGATAGAAAATAACAGTAGCCAAAGAAGGTCTGTTAGGGATGGGTAGGACTCAGCTAACTGGGTATAGAAGCAGCCAGCAGAGCATTCTTGAGAAGACAAGTTAGATGAATGGAATTCACAAAGATTTCCTTTAAACCTGTTGGCCAGTAGCAGGAAAAACCAAATGGCAAAAGGCTTCTTCTGCAAAGGAGCTCTTTTGGATTAGGACTCTCTTTACTCATTATCCAAACAATTTCACCAAAATTCACCCCAGTATCAAGTATCTGGAGCAAGATTATGCTTGGTTCAGGTGTCAGCATTTCCACTTGGGCCTGTGGGCAGGACACTTAACCTCTGAGACTAACCCCTCAGACTCATAGACCTATGGCGTCACGGGGAGGATTGCAGAGGATAACGGACTAAGCAGGCTGGTTTCCCGCTTGGCACACAATATATGCCAGTGTCAGCTCCTTGCCTTTTCAGAAATTTGCTAGGTAATCACAGGTCGACTAGTTAGACCTGTCTGTTGCCCCTGTCCGGTCTGAAAGCCTGGACAGGGCAACTCAGAGAGGAGAGTGATCAAAGCTGATTCTATGGTCTGAGTGCAGCAGAGAGAACCACAGTCAAGTCAGGGAAAAGGAGTCTCTAGAAAAATCAAATTCACAGGGACAGGCAGAGACTCAGAAATGATTCCAAAACTGAAGATCTGGAAAGGCAGGGCAAATGTGTCCTAGACACAGAGCTCTCACAGGGAGGCATTCTGAGGGTCTCATGGACCGCTGTGTGTGTATCCTGCGTGTGCTGTAGGGGATCAGGCAAGCACAGGCAACCAGCACCAACTGCAGGCCATCTTCTCTGCCAGAGAAAGAAGAGACACATGTCTTTCAGAACAAAGACCAAGGGTGGCCTCTTGTTTTGCTTCCATGTCCATCTGGCTGGGGTCAGAGCAAGTCCCAGAGCAGTTGCAAGCTTTCTGGCCTGACCTGAACTCTGAGGATGGTCCCAGAGCCCCTGGAACCACCCCAGCACTCTGGGTGGAGCCTGGGAGGTTGCCCAGCCCAAGCTGTGAGATGAGCTGACCCCTAATATTTCGTAAAACACGTGGGCTGCTTACACTGACACGAGCAACTGCCACAACGAAATCAGATGCACGTGTATGTGTGCGAGAGAGACGCTGCCTCTTTCAGCACTCACTCCTTCCTGATGCACCTTTCTGCTATTTCTCACAGAAATATGGACAACCCTCCCTTTTGGCTCAGCTACCTCCTTTAAAAGGGATTCTTTCACTTTTTTGAGGCAGGGATTTCAAAAGCCCAATTGCTTTTAATATTAAATGTTTCAACATGTTACAATGCCCTTAGTGAACATTATGATATTTTTTAAAATGTTTGGAGAGGGTCTCTGTAGACACAGGATTACAACTCTAGGGGAAAACACCCCTGGCATGAAGAGCCAACTCTGCTTTTGTATAAGGTGCAAACAGGTGTGGGTATTTGAGTCACAAGCATGTCTTAGAATATGAGGAACTCACTTTGTTACCAAGCGTTCTTAACAGGAAATAGCTGGCAGACGGTACACACTAAACTTGGAACCCTCCAGCTCAAAGTGAACGGAAAACATCCAAAAACAAAATCAGAGCCATGGGCCGCCTAGAAAAACAAACACCCCAAAAAGTTATTTCTTGAATTGCACACCAGGAAGAGCGTGATCTGGAAGACTGTGGAAGTGGGAGAAACAAAAGCACTGACCAGAGGACCTTCTCAAATCTCTGAGGGAAAAAAAAAACATGAGTTTTCCTCTGTGGCGTTGTTCCATTTAGACTCAAACATTTCTGACAGATAAAGGGGCATCTTCACTTGTTCTGACTTCCCCAAGTGAGGACAAACCACAGCCACTTTTCACACAGACTGGAGCTTTATGAGGCCGGCAGGGGTCGCAGGTCGGGGTTCAGGGCACCCAATTCACCAGATACTTAAAGAGCTCCACGTGGGCTCAGGGAAAGCCCCAGGACACCATACTGTCAGAGAACACAGCAACTCTCCACAACTAGGGGATTTTTTTTTTTTTTTTTTTTTTTGCTGTTATTAACACCTTACATCCTGAGCTCTCTTCAGACATTTCCTCCTAAAGAGACTTACTGTACTCTTTTAAAATTTGCTTTTATGGTCTACTGAGAGGATCAACATGAGATTTGTTTACCCTCCCTGTCCAACTTCCTCAAAGGATTTACATATTGGCATCACCTCTTCTCACAACGTACTTTGGCTTTGGGCAAAAGGACATGATCTCCTGGATGACTTAAGGGAAGGAAAAGCT
Organism: Lontra canadensis; assembly: GCF_010015895.1. Classification (NCBI taxonomy): domain Eukaryota; kingdom Metazoa; phylum Chordata; class Mammalia; order Carnivora; family Mustelidae; genus Lontra; species Lontra canadensis. Next base: position 221,351 of record NW_022631247.1, read on the forward strand.
AAGTCTGATGAAGCAGATCTGTGGAAATTTCAATATTGCCGTTTCTTCAAGAACTAAAAAAGAAGGATTTTTAAATTATCAGGCACAAAGCTTACAAGGCCCAATTTCACTTTGAAATAACTTCAAAACCTATAAGTAAATACACTTCAAAGTCCAAAGGGGCCTCTCACAGACTATTTCTTTTTTAATTGTGTTATGTCAGTCACCATACAGTACATCACTAGTTTTTGATGTAGTGTTCCATGACTCTTTCAAATGGCTTAAGTTCCAGATCAGAGTCCTCAGACCTGGTCTGTAGAAAATGTCTGGTTTTTAAAACTGAGATGTCCCAATTCTCTCTTTCCCTGGGGCAGAGATGAGAGATAGAAGGAAGAAAAAAAAAAGGAAAGAAACTGAGGGGAAGAACAAATAAGAAAAGTGAGTTTTCAGATTTCATTCTTGTCTTAAATCCCAACAGGGCCAATGAATAAAGCTGTATTTAAAATGCCTTGCCTTGGCTTTCAAGACAATATGGAGACACCCCTCACACAACACCGAATCCGATCATAAATCACTCCCCAGCTTCCACGGGTGAATGTGGAGGCTGAAGAGAAAAAACACACAACTATTGCCCCAGCCCTCAACACTCACAAGGGGAGTTCCTGGGAGGCATTCACTAAGCAGACCCAGAAGGGAGTCAGACTTGTGCCAAGGAACAGATTTTCTCTGAAAATTAAGGGGATGCTATGAAGAGAATAAGGTTCAAAATTCTGAGTGCAGGCTTGCTGGCTCAGTGCAGACAAAACAGTGAATAAGGCAGCTGATTTCTGCCCTCACAGATTTTCAGTCAACCTATAATTAATGTTACAAATTAATGTGTCAGTTTTCTAATTAACTTTATATAATTATTATAGTGTATTATGAATTACATTGACAGGTTATATTATTTACATATTGTATTATTACATAATTAACATGTTATTAACATATATATAGTGTTATATCATTATTTATACTATAATAAATTATATATTAACATATATAACACATATATTAATATGTATATTATTTCTATCATAAAAATTATACATTACAGAAATGAAATTTTATATAAAATAGTAATAAAAATTAATAGATATTAATAAAACGTATTAGCTACTAGGTAAATATTTAATAAAATAATATTGATATAAAATAATAAAGATATATAATGTGGATTTATATTCTCTACATTTTAAAATACTAATTATATGAAGAATGTTCCAACAGAAGCACAGGTTACTTCAAAATCTTCTAAAAGAGGGACTGGCCTGCTTTGGGGGTGGATGTGGACAGACAAGGTTTCCAAAAGTACCTGGGGTCTGAGGTCCAGCAGACGTTAGCTAGGCTGGGAGAGGTCTGGATTGAGGAGAGAGGGTCCAGGCAGAAACTAAGACCATGTTTAAGGCCCTGTGGTGGAATCTGACTATGAATTACAATTCCTCCTCAAACTGGAGATGTAGTAGTGGCAAGTCTCTGGGTGGAATAGTTCCCTACACCCACCCCCCCAAATTCACATCTATCTAGAACCTCAGAATGTGACATTACTCGGAAATAGGGTCCTTGCACGTAATTACTTGGGGATCCAGAGGAGATCATGGTGGATCAGGGTGGGCTCTGAATCCAATGAAAGTGTCCTTCTAAGAGACAGAAGAGAACATACAGATACCCAAGAGAAGGCAGTGGTGTGTAGCTGGGCCTGGAGGTTGGAGTGATGCATCCACAAACCAGGAAATGCCAGGGACTTCCTGCAAAGACGGAAGCTGAGAGAGACGCAGGAGGTGCTTCCTCCCTTGGAGACTCCAGAAGGAACCACCTCTGCTGACAACTTGATTTGGATTGCTAATCTCCAGAACCGTGAGAAAAGACATTTGTCCTATTGTAAGCCATTGCATTAGTGATTTTTTTTTTTATGTCAGTCCTAAGAAATGAACACAGCCTCCTTCTGCCCCTTTCAGCTTTTCCAAGACTTTTTGACTCTTGAACTTCTTTCACAATAGGATGAAATCTTGTAAAACCTCTAAGACCTGCTTAAAATAATTTCATCATGTTTTTCATGGTCATATAACCAAGTAATTTTAAATAAATATATTAGATATGCTCTTAAAGAGGTTTAAAACCCGTTTTAATATAATCTTTAAAAATATCAGGGTGTATTTCCCTGTTTCCCAAGTAATGCATGCTGTGTCATTTACTTCAGATTAATCTGTAAGGACAAAGACAATGTACTGACTCGAATTTAAATAACGTGCATCATTTTAAAATATTTAAAACATACATTTTAAAATACAGAGAAAAACTACCTATGGGATAGTTGTGGTATCAATAATAGGAAAAGTAATAGCCTGCTGTTTTAATTATTGATCTTTAGAATTTTGCATCTGAATTGTATAAAATGTCCTAGTTTATTTTAAAAATTATTATGTTTGGTATTTAGATGACAACATGAGAGATATTTCCAGCTGCAACTTGTAATCATTTCTCCTTATGTAATACATTGGGGGGCGAATAGTCTTTACTCCAACAAACAGCAGCAACATTTGCTAGAGCAAGAGACAGAGGTTATGTGCGCATTTTGATCAGATGAGCGGAACCCGAAGATCTGGTGAAGGTCATCTTCAGGAGAATCATCACTGTGACATTCCTTGTTTATATGAACCATCAGTGCCCTTATACTCCTTGTCTTTCACGACTTTTAAAAGGCATAGCCACAGGGATGTTACCAAGCAGGGGAAATGATTTAAGACCATACAATGGGCAAAACCACTAGGGTGGCTAGAGCTGATCTCTGTGAGATGAAGTTGTCTGGGTTTCTGAGTCACAAGAACACCAACTGTTTTCCCATTCAGAATCTGCTCTGAGATTCTTTTTTTTTTTTTTTTAATATTTTATTTATTTATTTGACAGAGAGAGACACAGTAAGAGAGGGAACACAAGCAGGGGGACTAGGAGAGGGAAAACAGGCTTCCTGTCGAGCAGGGAGCCCAATGCGGGGCTTGATCCCAGGACCCAGGGATCATGACCCGAGCTGAAGGCAGACGCTTGACTGAGCCACCCAGATGCCCCATGCTCTGAGACTCTTAACCCATGCTGGAGGGAAAATGTTTAAGCAATTCTTTTATTTTCTGATTTTGAGCAAGGCCACTGGGCTTGACTCCATGATCTCCTTTAACAACATGACCTCAGGAACACCACTGCCAGTTCTCGGTAACTTCCCAGTCACAGGTTTGTAATGTGCGACCTCCTGCCCGAGGGTGGGGTCCTGTGGTACAGTGAGCTTCAGAGAGCTCAAACCACTGAGTGGTGGTTTCCCCCTGGGTTGGAGCCAACAGGCATTAACTGCTGTCATGTCAGCTTCTCTCCTCACTAAACATGCCTCAGAAGCTATTTAAAAAGCAAACAAACCCAATAAAGATGTCAACGTGTATTATCCATGTTTCCCACAGGTTTCTAAAGGACCCTAAACTTTGGAAGGGGCTCGGTTTCGTCTGTGTCCTTTCCCCTACGGCATCGGACAGGTTACCAGAACGCAGGCTTTAACCTGACAGCCACTCCTTCCTTTTCTTGTAGCACTAGAAGTGGACCGCCATCTTGTCGGCCACGCACAGACAGGCATGCTACCTAACGGCATTACAGGCTCAAGCCGTTCGCATTGTTCAGACCCCACCTAAGAGTTCCTGTGAAGAGGAGAGTCCCCAGTCATACCTGCTTTCAAACATCCCACATTTCTAATGGGTGCCTTCATCTCACAGGACTATTTTCCCTTCCTTGTTCAATAAAGTTGGAATTGCTACTCGCAGCCTTCTGTGGAAAAGAGAGTGGAAGGAAAGGTCAAGAGAATTGTGTCAGGCAAAGCACGTCTGTAGAGGGATAAAAGAGCTGGGATTACACATCAGGCACTCACTACGATCATTAATGCTTCCTTACTTTGTATAACTCTACATCTTTCCAAAGTCAGTAACAGTCGTCCTATCGTCATCACTATCTGACCACTGCAAACTCGTGAGCTGGGTAAGGAAGATGCGCTGCCACCCGTCTGTCAGTGACAGAATTGAGGAATGACAATGATGGAGCTGCACCGAGCCCATCTGGACTCCTGGTACAGAGCACCTTCTTCCTTCTGTACAGAGGGAAAGAGATGGTAAAACTGTTGCCTTAGGAACAGGCTGCACTATGGTCAGGAAGATCTTCCAGAAATCTCCTGTGCCACAGGGAGAAGTGATGCTCACTGGGGAACGGGCTGGGTTAGACCTAGCAGCCCATTGGACAGAACACACGTTTTGGAGCCTGGCAGACCTGGGTTTGAATCCAGATTCTGTCACTTGCCTGTTATAGGACCTTAAAATGAATTATGCATTCTTTTTCTTTTTTGCCTCCATTTCCTCATCTGATATGGGTTGCTTTGAGAATTAAATGACATTTAGATATAAAGCATGACACCTACAAATGCAATACCTGACATATGTTCATAATGACTACATCCAAGCCCGCTGGGCTACATAGGCAGACAAATCAACTAACTACACATACAAATCCCCACTGGTGAAGGCCAAGAAGGAAAACCCACATGATGAAGTTGAATGTGGCGGGGAAGTGGATACCAGCCCTAGGGCTCTGTCCCACATACTCAGAGAAAGTTGGCTTTCCTGGAGCCCCCATGAGCACGCCAACTTTCTAATCGAGCATTCTAGAGTATCACATGTGAATCACCCCAAACTCAGAGTATAGGCTCAGCTAGAAAGATGCTCGTTTCAAAGGAGCAAGAGGACAGGGAAAATTTCCAGATATGTCTGTCTACCATTGTTAAACTCCTTGATTCACCTCTTCCCAACCCCTCAAGAGGCTGGTCCCCTCTGAGGTTCCACAGAACACAGGTGTTAAGACATCCTCCAGTACCAAGCCTCGGGCCAATTACATTCAACTTGGCATTTGATGATAACACTTCCCCAGAATGTACTCTGGCTGTGTCCACGTGCTTGTCATGTTGATCAGCAAGACCATGTACACCTTAAAGCAGGTTCATGGCTCTTTTACAACCTCTCATCCCTGCCTCCCATGTTCTCCCAGAGAATGCAGCGGATTCCCAAGCACACTGCAAGCCAAGAGTCACAACTTATTTAATAACAGAATTGAATCCTTTACCCCTGGCACTGAGAAATAATGAGAAAACAGCATTTACAGTATCAGCAACAAGGCAATGGTTTTCAAAACATAAGACAATTTTACAAAAATATACTTAGACATGGAGCTACACTTTCGAAACATGAATCACTGCAAGTAAGGAAGGGGTTTAGAACTAGTAATACCTACCCAAAACTGAGATGCACGTGCCACGGTCCACACACGGCAGTGAGCATGTTGAGAAACTTATGCAGTTTGTCAATATGCTCTTCCAAAAACTCACATGGCAGAGGAGGAGAGAGAGACATGCAAGTCACTCCTTCCTATCGCCCTCCAAACCATTCCTATAACGTTCAACTTACAGCTTCTCTGTAAGTTTAATCTTCCTTCTCCTTTACGACTTCTTGCATTCATGGTCTTACTTAGGAGGCTTCCCTGCCCTAGCTGATACTCTATTTTCTTCTAATATTTTCACAGATTTCATTTTTTTAAAGATTTTATTTATTTGTCAGACAGAGATCACAAGCAGGCAGAGAGGCAGGCAGAGAGAGAGGAAGGGAAGCAGGCTCCCCGCTGAGCAGAGAGCCTGACGTGGGGCTCGATCCCAGGACCCTGGGATCATGACCTGAGCCGAAGGAAGAGGCTTTAACCCACTGAGCCACCCAGGCGCCCCACAGATTTCATTTTTACATTTAGCTTTCTACCCCATTTGGAATTTATTCATCGATTTTTAAGGCAGGACTTAACGTCACAGTCTCCTATAAAAGTTTTAGCTCATTATTGCAATAAAATCCACGAAGCAGACTGTCATTCATCCTCCAGTTTTCAACTGCGTCCTTTTGCACACACCAAATTTCCTGCCATACATGGGCCTATCTGGGATTCCTTACTTTGTGCCACTGATCTATTTGGCGATCTCTGTGCCACACTGCTTGAATTACTCTAAGTTTAAAGTATAGTTTGCTCTCTGGTGAGAAAGCCCACATCCTTCCTCACTGCTCTTATTTTCCCCCAAATTTCTTAGCTATTCTCTCACTTTTCCCCCTTCCAGAGGAGTTCGGGTTCATCGGTCAAGTTCCAAAATAATACTTTCCAGATTTTAATGGAAAGTGTATTTAGTTATAGATAGGAAAGGAAGGCAACAGCATCTAGTATCCTTAAAGGGCTGTCTGCAGAGCTGTAGTTCGCTTAAGAACCGTGCTTACAGATACATAATCTGAACAACTGTTCTTTAGTTAAGGATGCAATAAGTTAAGATCGGCCCCATTAAAAAGCAAACAACAAATTCACCCTAGCCAGCCCTAGCTTGGACTCTTTCAAGTAAATCTCCCTGCTGTAATCAGCAACCCACAAGTTCTCAATTGAGGTCATGAAATCCAAGAAGGCTTTCTTTAGAAGTAATTTTTACCAAATTATAAATCAAAGATATACAGAGGTTATGAATTCAGACGTTCCCATCACATAATTATTTCAAATCACTCTCTCCCTTCTCCATTCTAACCTGAATTTCAGAGTGCAGTCTTTATGACATACTATATCTCCTGGCAGAGATATCTCAACATGATTACCATAGACATTTAGTGGAACGCGTCCAATTTTAAAATGAAAACAGTACTTTAAAAGAGATTTTTAAATTCTGGCATCCCTGTTTATATAATAATTATAATTCAATAAAAAAGTCCTAATATTAAAGAAGTGACAGTTTTCCTTTAAAGAAGGTGACACAGATTTTTTCTTGAAAAGAAGCAAACAGACAAATAAATGAAAACCAAAAAAATAAGAAGAGTTGAAACTGGCTTGAAAGTGTAATAAGAGCTAGAAATAAGATCTCTATTTAAAATAGACAAAAATCTAGTACTGAGGCTTGTGGGCAAAGAAAAAGAAAACACACGTCCTCTGTCTAGTCTACTTTCCATATTTTTTTCCAGGCTTCAGGAGACATTATAAAGATAATGATCTAGCATGACTGAAGAACAGAAATCACATATGAGAGCAGCAATTTCTCTGTCCAATAGACTGCCTTTGGTGAGAGCAAAGGGGCACAAATCCTCTTTCTAGAGACATTACACAGACCTTGCTCTGACATACCGACACATTCAAGGAGCAAACAGAGAAACCCACTGTGACACATTTGCACAACCATGGAAGGCTCCTCCCAGTGGAAAGGAAGGGCTACTGATACTTGTAACTAAGGTAAATCTCAACTGTGTGAGGCTAATGAAAGACTTACATGGCTACCGGCTGTAGGATTCCATTTCCGCAACATTCTGGAAAGGCGAAGTAATAGGGACAGTGAACATATCAGTGGTTGCCAGAAGCTGTGGGCGAAGAGAGGGTTTGGCCACAGGGGGCCACTTTCTAGGGTGATGGAACGGTTCCTTTTTTTTTTTTTTTCGTTTTTTATTTTTTATTTATTATGTTCAATTAGCCAACGTTGAATGGTTCTCTCTTGACTGAGGTTGTAATTTACATGACTCGTGTTTGTCAGAATTTATAGACTGGCACAACTGGAAAGGTCTTCCTTTAGTTTCTTTGTTATATTAGCATAATGTCTCAGTTTTGTACTTGAACATATTGCATTTAATCTTTTCTTCTGGAATTGGGTAAAATTCATTAGGCTAAAAGTGTAAGCAAATTCTATCTCAATAAACTTGACTTAATAATAATAAAGAAGAGGGGCACCTGGGTGGCTCAGTCAGTGAAGCATCTGACTTTGGTTCAGGTCATGATCCCGGGGTCCTGTGGTCAAACCCTCAACTGTTTTGAGATGGAGCCCCATGTCGGGCTCTGCGTTCAGCACAGATTCTGCTTAAAATTTTCTCTCTTCCTCGGTCTCTCCCCACACTGCTCATGCGCACACTCCTTTAAAAAAAATTTTTTTTTTTTTTTGCAAACCAAGCTTTGTGTTTTGATACCATTTTCTGTTCATCAAGAGCGTGTTAGCTATTTATTTCTATAGGAAGGATCTACTTACTAGAAGTAAAGTGGACAATACTGGGCCTTCTTGCTGGTTTGTGTTCTTCATTTTTCCAGCATCTCGAACTCACCTTCTCGGTCTTTCCATAGAGGAATGTGGGATTTCTCTCACATGAATTTAATGGTATTAAATGCTGGTGCCAGGATGGTGGTCCTAGGCTCCTGGGTCAGAATCTGATCCTATGGGGGTATTTTAAACAAGCCCCACGTAGCTTCAATCCAAATCTATAGGTTTTCATGGACAGTCAATCTCATAACAGAACCAACTGAAGGCATTTCAACATTGTTACTAAGAGAAGTATACTGTTCACATCAAAGGAGGCAACAGTTCTTTTCCCATAAGATTGCACATAGAGAGTTTGATTCAGTTCAAGGATGAGAAAATGGCAATCCTCTTACGATGAGCCGCTGAAGAGACTTAAGGAGGCTTCCCCTGGAGAAGATGATGGAGGGGGTGTAGGAGGGATATAATGGTTTTATACACAAAGACATGAATGGTTATATGAGGAAGGGGTAGACCACTTCAAGGTGTCACAGCTTACAGGGGTAGTTCCCATAAGAAAAAGATAAAGGATGGAAGATATTTGGCTTTAAAAGACAACGATGTTTTAAACACCTAGGACCACCCCGTGATGGAGTGGCTGCCTTCGGAGGCAGGGATGCTGTAGGCAGGGCTGCGGATGTGGTGGTGAGCTGGATGAAAGGGCCTCCATGAAGAGAGGTGACCAGCACTAAACCAATCACACTGAGTTTGGTGGTTTATCAGCTGTGCCAATGCCCGAGAGAGAACCGAGTATCTGGGAAAGGCAGTGAAGGAGGAGAGGAAAGGCAGGGAAAGGAAAGGGTGTGGACACATGGAAAGGAGGTAGTGAAGGAGGAGACCATCTCTCTAGCTCATTCTGCCTGCATGGTCAGGGGGCTTTCTGTCATTTGATCAGCCTTTGGATTTGGAGACGCTCCTATTACATGAGGGGTGGTGGAGAAGGGTCATTTATTATCTGTCTCCACTCCCGGGAACCAGCCCACAGGCACATGACTTAGATCTGGCCCACTGGAGGCTCTTGTCTGGTGCTCTAGGACACAGGGACAGATAAAGGCTAGTCACAAGGGTCTAGTAATCGTAGTGGTGGCAGTTGGGGTATCTGAAGCAGAGCGTTCCTGTGCCATGACCTTGGGTGTGTTCTTGGCTACTTGGTCCTTGCCCATTCTCTTGAGTCCATACCTCAACACTGCTGTGGGCTTCTGTGAGCTACCCAACATTCTGGCACTCAATTTCTTTTCTGCGTAAATGAGTCAGAATTGGTTTTTATTACCTGCAACCTCATAACTCTGTTAGGATCACACAAATTGGGGAAGGAGATATTTTTCTTTTCTTATTTTTTTTAAAGATTTTATTTATTTGTCAGAGAGAGAGACAGAGAGACCACAAGCAGGGAGGGTGGCAGGCAGAGGAAGAAGCAGACTCCTGCTGATTAGGGAGCCCCGTGTGGGGCTCGATCCCAGGACCTTGAGATCATAACCAGAGCTGTAGGTGGATGTTTAACCGACTGAGCCACACAGACATCCCAGGAAAGGGGGTATTTAAGAGCTATTTTATATTATCCATCTGTCATATATGAGGATCAAACTCTTTAAAAGTTACATGGCTGGCTCATATTATTGGTTGCATTTGGAGAGCTTAAAAAAAAAAAAATCAGGATCTCTACCTTTACCACTACCCCTAATTGCTTCCAAGGTTCTAAAATACTAAATCAGGGCTAGGGGGTAGCTGAATAGAAGCCAGCACATTTCTTCTCTCTAAAGTTTTCCAGGTAATTCTATCGTCTATTTTCGGGAGTCTGGCATTTGGGTTTCTAAGCAAATGAAAGTAAGTTGAACCATTAAATAATTTGTCTGGTTTACTATAAAGTCTTTTCAATCTCATCTGTTTCAGCCAAATCTCACTAACCTATAAGCATCAACAAGGTGACTCTCATGTCCCCCTCTTCTTGTTAGCATAGGACTTCTTCCACAAACACCTGCTTCACACCCAGCCTCTACTCTGGACTGTTACTCTCCGGGAGGGAACTTCCTATTCTCTGCCTGCACATCCTACTTATGCATCAAGGCCCACATAAGAATGGCCTCTTTCATGAGTTCTTTCCCATCCATTCCAACCTAGGCTATTTGTATAAATGTATAAATGAAGTATAATTTCAGAGTTGGAATGTCCTCTAATAAGGACATGCCATATATGTAATGTCATTAACTCACATGTTCCTTTCTTAGAATTAATTTCTTACATTTTATTTCAATTTTCTTTTTTCCTTTTTTAGATTTTATTTATTCATTTGACAGAGAGAGAAAGAGAGACAGACTGACAGACAGACAGCAAGAGAGGGGAACACAAACAGGGGTACTGGGAGAGAGAGAAGCAGGTTCCCTGCTGAGCAGGGAGCCCGATGAGGGGCTTGATCCCAGGATTGACCTGAGCCAAAGGCAGATGCTTAACGACTAAGCTACCCTAGTGCTCCTTCTTTCAATTGTCCTTGTCTCTTTTATACCTTCTTTCTCCAAGCCCTTAGGTTTTTTTCCAACACGTCTATGGAGACATCACTGGTGGTTAATATCACTAAGGTTACATTACCATACACCGAGCTCCCTCATTCCCAAGCAGTGTTATTTCTGAGGCAGAAGAGTAAAGTTTAATCCATTCTAGAGATTTCTCTCTGTTGGAACAGATGCAGACAGTTTTACAGATACTAAAATCTGTCTGGTTCTTAATCTAGTCTGGAACACAAGGTCAAAAACCCTGCCATTCTCAAAACGACAAATCTTGAAGCATTTTCACCACCCAGCGCAGCAGGAGAGGCATGAAAGACAGTCCCTGCCTTTGAGCAGACAGAAAAACATCCTGTGACTTACACGTACCAACTTGCTTCCCCAAACAATTCCTGGCTCTCAGTACAGCTGGAAAGTGGCCTTTGAAGGGCAGAGGGTGTGAAATGATTCACTAATGGGCCATTAGAGCGGCTTTAATCAGGAAATTCAGAAGTGATAGATTTCTGTGGGAATCCTGATTCTCTACCCCGCAAAGTAAGCCTTTCACTGGGTTATAATAGAATAAAGCACTTATTCTACCTGGAGTGATTCTATTTGGAGCCTCTCAGCAGAAATAGAGCATCTTTGGCGGGGGAGGGGGACTGGTAATATAATATCAGTGATGATGAGACCACCTTAGGATTATATAATGCTTTGTATTTTTACTCCCAAAGCCCTCCACATACATTGTTTTGTTTGATTTGCACAACAAGTTTATAAAGGGGCTAGTGCAGACAGAATTCACCTCATTTTATAGACGGAGAATTTGAGGCACCGGAGGTTGAAGAGCTCTAATGAGGAGATGGGGTCCCCTGGGCATTCTGGGGGCCTCCATCTGTCAGCTGTGGAAGCAGCAGGATGGCTGATGTCACTGACATTTTAGTGCTAGAACTGGGGACAATATTTGGGTGACATGTGGTCTGGCACCTTGCACATATGGGGATTAGATTATTGTTGCTCTATGGAGACACCCCAGAAATAAGGCCGCTGGGGCTGAGCGAGTGGCTCTAGCCAAGGAGCAGGGAGACTATTGGGTGTGGTCTATGTACATGTACCCAGAGGGCAACTCTTCCCTTCCTCCCACCCCCTCAAGACAGCCAGTTCATGTGGGAAGCCTCGGCTTTCTCATCCATGAAATGAGGCTCTAGGTCTGGGACAACAGGTCTGTGGCAATGGTTTCAAGCTTGACTGATTCTGATTCTAAGAATCATCTGGGAAGCTTTTTATCCAAAGAAGAAAAAAAGAGATCGCCCTGTAAGACACCACACATTGATTACATACAAGATTTAAGCAAAAAAGAGAAGTATACGTAAGAAATAAAAGAGATCTCCAATCCTCCTCCATCGCTGACAGGACAGCCGTGACACAAAAACATTCTGAAACAGGGGGCCACCATTTGAGGGGTTCCTCTACTCCTGCAGAATGTTTTACAAGCATAACTCTAGACTCTCACTCAGAATGCAGATCGGGGCTCAGCAGTCAGTATTTTACGACCTGCCTCTTGTGACGCAGCCAGATTCACAGGCTGACTTTTGGGAACCAGGGTGTTGATGATAGTAGATAAGGAGTCTTCCTGCAGAGACAGGTATGAACTAACATGTTTTTCAGGGAGCAGACTCCTGGTCGTGAGGCGTCATCCATGTTTCCTCAAGGCTGGGATCGCCACTCTTGGGACTACAGGGAATTGGCCCCGAAAGTAGAAATAGTAAGAAAGAGTTAAAAGAAAAAAAGGGAGAGAGTAGAAATAGTACGAGTCACCTTGTAATGGCTGGGCACCTGTGCTGTTTCACCTGCTGCATAGACACACACACACACACACACACACACACACACACACACCCTTCCTTCCTCAGAGATGACCCAGGAATGGGGAGGGTGAAACGACCCAGCCCGGGGGACAGAGGTGGTCTCAGGCAGGCAGCCCCAGGAATATGGAAGCTGAACCAGAACAGTTGGTGGGTCACCACACTGGAACCAGGGTAGGGAAGGAGTAGACCCAAGGGATGCCAGTCAAGGTGAGTCCAAAAGCTGAGGGTATCGTGGTGTGGTTATTCAGTCCTCCACGTGAGAGAGAACACTGAATGTAGGTCCTGGAAACTTCCTTAAGACTTAGTCCATATGAAGTCCTCAGGCTCGGTGACCTCTCTCCTGTGAAGATAGGGCTAAGACGGCAGGAACAAATGACAAAGATGGCAGACCATATTTGGCGACTGCGAGGCCCCTTTCTTCACTAGGAGTCAATAGACTGAGTTTGGGATGCCAGTCTCCTGGGAGGTGATTAGCACAAATCAGTCTCCAAGCAGCTGATAACCTCAGGTATATGGACAAAATTGGATTTCCAGACCTCTGTGGCAGCTCTAGGAAGCCACCAGCAGGCTACATGACATATGTGGTTTGACCAAGGTCAGCAGCACACTTAGGAGACAGCAGGTCAGGACTGGGGGCCCTGGGTTATTCAAGAAAATTGCTTGGGCCATGGAGGCTCAGTGAGCTTTTCCCCTTCATACTTGGCCAAAGGTCCTTTCCCTAATTTGCAAACATCTATGAAAATCTTACAAAGATACATGACTTGCTTCATCTAATTACACACGTAATAAATAACCCTTGGGGAATCAAGAAGGCCACCCACCACGCTCCTCAGTGCAGAGCATAAGGTCAGCTTGTACACAGCAGCCCCAGGAGCTCAGGAAACAGCCCCTCACGGGGCCGCTGCTCCCCAGACGAAGCCTTCCCATGACATAGTCACGTGGCAGACATGCACCTGCTACTGGGCCCTTTACCTTGGCTCTTTCTCTTAGGCTGAGCCTCCACCAAGTTCACTCGGCAGCCTGGAAGCTACCCTGGGCTCCCAGAGACTGAGTGTAGGACACCTGGAAGCACGTGTGGTTTATGAGAATCTCCCACTTTCCCTCTCCTGGGACATCTTTTCCCATAGATAAGTGGTACAATAGTTAAGCTATTACCTATAACAAAGAGTGCTTGAATCATTAGAAGTGAGTTTGGAAAACATTGGCCTTAATTGGATTATTATGGGCTACAGCCATCCACCCTGAGTTTACGAAATGCAGAAACCTTAGGCTCCACCCCGACTCACTGCATTAAGAATCTACATTTTATCCCCAGGTGATTCATAGGTTGGAACACACCCTCCTGTCCTGGGTTAATATTTTTCTTCTGGTAAATGAACGTCTAAATATCAAATGGTAGATTGTAGGAGAGGCAAGCTGGCTGGCTTTCTTTCCTTCACCATGGACCTCTCATGGACATCTCATGGACATCTCATAATAACATCTTTAAATGCATAAAATGTCTAGGATTACAAAGAAAACCAATTATGTTGAAATAGAAAACCCTAAATATATTTTTTAAAGATTTTATTTATTTATTTATTTGACAGACACAGATCACAAGTAGGCAGAGAGGCAGGCAGAGAGAGAGAGAGAGCAGGAAGCAGGCTCCCTGCTGAGCAGAGAGCCCGATGCAGGGCTCGATTCCAGGATCCTGAGATCATACCTGAGCCGAAGGCAGAGGCTTTAACCCACTGAGCCACCCAGGCGCCCGAAAACCCTAAATGTTTTAAAATGTATACCATTCTTTATTTTTTTATATATTTTTAGAAGATTTTATTTATTTGAGAGAGAGAGAAAGAGCATGAATGGTGGGCAGAGGGAGAGGGAGAGGGAGAAGAAGACTCCCGACTGAGCACAGAGCGTGTGTCCTGCGGAACTCGATCCCAGGACCCCGAGATCACAACCCAAGCCAAAGGCAGACACTTAACCAACTGAGCCACCCACGTGTCTCTGTGCTTCTTTATTAACACACTAAATAAGAAGATCTACCAGCAGGTTTATTTTTTTATTATTTTTTTAAGATTTTATTTATTTATTTGTCAGAGAGAGTGAGAGAGAGAGAAAGCACACACAAGCAGGCAGAGTGCCAGGCAGAGGCAGCGAGAGAAGCAGGCTCCCCACTGAGCAAGGAGCCCGATGCGGGGCTCTACCCCAGAACCCTGGGATCATGATCTGAGCCGAAGGCAGCGGCTTACCCAACTGAGCCACCCAGGCGTCCCTACCAACAGGTTTATTAACTGATGTATTTTCAAATTTGTAATGAGCAGAATATTGGAAGATATCTGCTACAGAAACTATGCCTCATTTCTACTGGTGCTGGACAGCTAACACTACTGTGCTTTGTTCCCTACAGCCATTACTGAACGGTAGTGACAACAAACATTAAATTTTCCTTCCTTTCAGGTTCACAGTTGCACTGAAATCTATTATTAGAATCTAGGTTAAAAGTAAGAGATGCTTAAGGATCTCAGGCAAAAGGAGGTAGAAAAGTTGGGCTCCATCTCTGTCTCTCTGTCTGATCTTAGTTTGAGCACAGCTGGTTGGATCACTTCCTTCTCTGACAGCAACTGCATTTGCCTTTTTGGCTTCTGTCTGCCAGCTTTGATGTGAGTTCCTACTAGAAGATGAGCACTTAGATGTTTCAGGAGTACTTTTTTTTTTCAAAGATTTTTATTTATTTATTTGACAGAGATTAGGCAGAGAAGCAGGCGGAGAGAGGAGGAAGCAGGCTCCCTGCTGAGCAGAGAGCCCGATGCAGGACTCAATCCCAGGACGCTGGGATCATGACCTGAGCCGAAGGCAGAGACTTTAACCCACTGAGCCACCCAGGCGCCCTCAGGAGTACTTTCAATCGAATCTTTTCGGTTGGAGTCCCAAATATTTCTGAAACAGACAGGCCAGGCTCCGTTCTGAATACTATCACACTGAGTAACTAAAATAATCCCATTTTGCAGGAAGCTGCCTTCTCCATCTGCATAGGTGCTTCCATTCAAATGTGGATTTAATACAAATTACTGACTCTGAAACATTCTCCCTGCTCTGCCCGAGGGCCTGGGGCAGGCTCCCTGTCTCTTGGATCGTAAGCAAGGCACCTTTTCGCGGTGGTTTTCTTGCCAAGAATAAGCAACACTTCCCACAGCCAAGTCAACGGTGGTTCTCAAAATAAGATCCGTTTTCAGAAAAAGCCAACACTGATTTGTCTCTGAATTTCAAAATTGTACATCCAAGCCATCTACGCCGGCTCTGCAGGCCATTTCCCCCTCACACTAACAAAAGTGCCGTGAAAGCAAAATGGAACTGAGCATATCAGCCCTGGGGAATTCATGTGACGCTCGGTTTGAACTCTCGCAGAAAAGTCGCTACTACACAATGAGGTGTTTCTCCAACCAACACAAATCAAGTGAGCGTGTTTCAGACACGTTTACAAAAAGGAAGAGAGACCTACAAATTTGAGCCACAGTCTTCCTGTAAGATTTTTGCTCAAAACCAGCCACGTCTCCAGCTCCATGTGAGTGTCATGAATTAATTTCTGCTTGCTGCTCTTCTCCAAAATGTACACGCACACACTGCTCTCGCATGAGTTTGTCTTGGGCTCGGCCTGCTCATCTGAAAAAGACGGCTAAACCTTGCATCTTGAACACCTGTCAATGAATGAGTTGCATGACTTCTATCTAGTTCCCTGTCCCTCCTGGCTCAGGGGCCGATGACCTGGGATATGGTTCTAAGAAAGAAAATAGGCTGAAAGCAGGAGAAACTTTGAAGATTTTGAGGGCCAGCCTGCGGATGATAGGAGTCTATCGCAGTCAATTGTATCACCGTAAAACTGCTTATAAAATTCAGCACTGTATTATTCTCGGTCATCGGGCCTAGGAAGGGGACTCTCTGGAGGCTTTGAGATCTTAGCTTTGAGACCACTCTGGTTCTGGAGTAAGCTAGACGTTGTCGGAGGAGTGGATGAAGGACCCACAGCGTAAAAACTAAAGCTGAGGCAGATTCTCCCCCCCGAAATCCCAGTGGCAACAAATGTAATTAATTAAGCCACCAGAATGCTGGAGCGATGACTCATGTTTCTCCCAGTGAAAGTTTGAAATAACTGACTCTACTCACTTTCAAGATGAAGTGTTGAATTTTTGTTACCATTAGAAATGCCTTAAGAATGTCTAATTAGTTAGAGACAGGAGAATGTCTAAGGTCTCACCATTATGAAAACAGTAGGATTCCCACCACGCAATGTCTGGTTGGGCCCCTGGGACCTTCATAAAATCCTCACCCACCAAGATGCCCCCAGGTACATACTCAGCTCCAGCATTCCGTCCTCCAACATTCCTTGACTGAGTTGAGGGAGAAGCTGAAGTCAAGCAAGTTCTAGCCTGTAAAAAGGATTGTGCAAAGGACTTAGCTTTGCAAACCCAAGCCGTACCCTTCATTTCTGCCACCTTCTCCCCTGTGGCGCCTAGAGGCAATTTTCTGTTTCCTCTCCAGGTCTTTATCGTTCCCGTGCCAAGACTGTCTTGCATCGGTTACAATCAAATACCTACGATGTTTTCCAAAGCCCGCAGCTTATTGCCAACATTCGGCCCTCTACCCCACGGGCAGATGTCTGGGAACTTTAAGCAAAGTGTTATAAGATGAAGACTAAGGTAGAATTTGGTAAGTAGAAGGCAAAGGCGTGGTTCTTTGGAAGACAGACCCTCCACTGGGTGATGGAACCAGCCCACAGGAGAAAAGAACACTTTATCTGAAGCAGCAGAAACTAGAGCAAAAGGCATGGGTACAGGGTTGCTCTTCCAAGACCACCATGATGAATCTGGAGACTCACGCTATTTAAACAAAGGTCAACTATGGTGCCTTTGAATTCCCTCCCACCTCCCCCTGGATTGAGCACTGCTATTTGTGTTCTGATTTGTGTGGGAATTCTAAATTGTTCAATGCAAGACCATTTTTTTTTTTTTTTTGGAGGGGGAGGGAAGACAGTCTCTAAGAATTTTTAAGCTTCTGTTAAAAGGGCAAGGTTTGGGAAGATATAACATGGAAACAGAAGGCCACCTATCTACCCTTTAAGGGAGAAATCTGCAAATGTTCATTGCCCTGCCCCCCAAGTCTGAGGAGTCCCACTGAAACGGAGGCCTTTTAACTGAACTGCTTCTCAAGGGCCACTCTGGTCATTCCTTGGACTTGCCCTATTTTGCCAATTTCCATCTTCTAATTTGGGAAGAAGACGAGTGGAAATTAGGCAAAGAAGATAGTCCAAGTAAATCTTGCTTTAGGTACACCTGATAGCCTCTGAACCTCAACGTTACCAAAAGTATAAAATAAAGCTTCTCTTTTACCAAAAGAATCACTTTGGGTCAAGTTCCTCTGGTGCATGTAGAATACAGTTACATTGTTTCTTCAGGAAGAGATCATAAAAAGGGAGGCAGATCTAGAGCCCAGGTCCATTCCTGCCATGGCCCGACTCATTGCACAGGGACCTTGTATCTAAGCCGAGACTGTGAGCTCAACCCGTGCCCTACTGAGGCCATCTACGGAACACAGTGTAGTGGGGCTACATGACCCCCCACACACAGATTTAACAAACCATTGTAACCTAAGGGAGTGGGCCACCAGGGAGAGCAAAGCCATCAGAAGGTGTCCTAGTAGGCCACACTCAGCCTCCTCCTTTGCTAAGCAGAGCAGGTGTCTTGTCAATGGAGGAGAGATGCTGCCATCTTATTCCCTGGCCACAAAAGAAACAGCTGAGCTTCAGTTAGGACTTGCAAGGTGAGAAGAATGTGGTGTCCCTGGCCCCCACTGCAGGATATGTCTAGGAAGGATATTTGGGTGCACTGCCTACAGAGGTTCTTAAGAGGGACAGAACCTGTACGTGAACACAAAGCCACACAACGGGATCCCTGCCAGCCTCTGAGATGTGAAGTTACCGATTCCCTTTCATGGACACGATCACAAGTCTCCCTTTCTAGCTCAGGATCATAACTTCTATTAGGTTGGCTGTTCCTCTCTTCCAGATTTTCATACTTTTGCACACGTAGGCACACATTTAGCTCCGTCTTTTATCCTATTCACCATCAGGAAAAAGCTTATGAGTAGAGTTCAGATTCCAGCCCTGTTAAGATAGCCAAAAGGAGGGGGGAGATGCTCTAGCTTCCAGCGGACACACTTGCCCTCCCGATATGCTATAAACGAGTTGGCTAATTAAGTGCAGCTCGTGTCTTATCCACCAGTTTAGCTCATGATCAGACTTTGCTTGACGGTTTCTGTCTCCTTATGAGCCACCTTGGTCACATGGCTCAGAAATGAAAAAAGGTCCCTCATGCTACTTTGGGATACCAGGTAGTTCTAGAGCTCTTAGATACATATCACCCCTCACGCAGATGAACACGTGACTCGCCCTCTAATCATGGCCTGCTGGGAACCCAAAGGTGACCCTTCGCCCCAGAGCCTACCCCATTAAATCTGGCCACACAGCACTACACCCTCTTGGGCAAGCTTCCTAAATTCCCTCAAGTGCTGTGCTTCCTAACTGCTCCTTGCTTGGGGAGTCCAGGCCTCAGTCTGCTCGGCTTCTAGTTGAGCTTCAGCAGTTACGCAAATCAGGTTTCTGACTACGTCTGAGAAATTCCAGCGCGTACAGGAAGAGCAGGTTACTTAATCTCTATATTCAGAGCCAAACTCCTTTCTAAACATAGGCAAAGGTGCTGCCTTGCTCATAAGGTAGATTAAAGGACCCACCCTTGCCAGCTCCGACAAGTTGACTTGACAAGTGCATCGCCGCCATCTTGTTTTCTAGCCCTGAACCCCCACGGGACACCAGCCTATACATATTTTCATACTTCCTCACTGGTTTTCATCTGTCAAACTGGACCCCACCCCCATTCTTCTCCACTGACAGCATCCAGTTTCCAAATACAGGATACTAGATGGCTGAAGTGTCTTGGAGAAAAAAAAAAATTAATACTGGCTGTTTTGTTATCCTTCTTAAACTGCAATCTCCTTGTGAGAAACTTTTCTGTATTTCTGCAGTGGACAATGAGCTTCTTACAGAAGTCTGCTCCACATCCAGGCCTGCAGTTCTGACACAAGTTAAACATGAGCAAGGTCACCAGATTTTCCTCTTCCCTTATTAGAAATGACATTAACAATGAAATACTGTGCTGGGTGGAAGAGAATTGCATGTTCAGGGGAAAGGCTGGTAGACCTAGAGTAGGATTTCTTAGAGAGCAATAAAGGAACATTGTTCTGGATATGAGAAAACATGACATTCACTTAGTTCACTATCTTTTTTTATTACAGAAAATATCTTTTTTTTTTTTTTCCCCACAGAGTGGCAATACCAAACAACTCAGATCATAGAATTCTGGCCAGCA
The DNA here is from genome assembly GCF_010015895.1 of Lontra canadensis. NCBI lineage: Eukaryota > Metazoa > Chordata > Mammalia > Carnivora > Mustelidae > Lontra > Lontra canadensis. The sequence goes on from NW_022631247.1 coordinate 241,260, forward strand.
TTTGGTCCACAAAAGAGGAACAAGGAAATGGATCATTTTTGTGTAAGTAAGCAGGGTGTTTTGTTCCCCATCAGTTCCTTCCAGTGGGGGGCACGATCAAATATGGTTGGTCTGTCTCGTAGATGGCTTTGCCAGCAGGTCCACCAACAAGGGGACTGGGCAAAATCCAACCATATTGCACAGTTTGTCTGACGTTTCTTTCCCACTGATCGGACCCTGCAGAAAATCCTCCAGCTTCCCTGCTCCTGATCAACCCTTTTGAAGGCAATAATGCCATTTAACAGACTGATGAATGATAATCAGTTTCCAAAACAACAACTAGTGGAAGCTGTGGAGGATTTGAGCTGTGTCAACCCATTGATCATTCTGGTCATGAATGATGTTAAAAATCAGAGGTCAGCAACTATTTTCTCTAAGAGGTCCTAGAGAAAATATCCTAGGCTTTGCAGATCGTATCTGTCCCTGTCCTATAGTCTTCTTTGTTGGTCTCTTCAACCCTTTAAAATGTAAAATACATATTTAGCTCCTGAGCCCCACAAAAACAGGCTGAGACAGGCTGGATTTGGTCCACAGGCCACAAATGGCTAACCTCTGACTGCTTCCAGAATGGACCCTGTAAAGGAGTCTGTCCCCCAGCTCACCTTAATTCACTGCAAAAGGGGCCCCACCCAACTTCTGGAGAGCAGGCCGGAAAGAACAGGAGTCAGGGGTGGTGGGGAACAGGAGAGGCTGTTTCGTACGCCCCCGTACACTCCCTCCCCACCGCCGTGGGCTTCGCTGTGGAAGGCAGAGAAGTCAGAGGGAAAAAGAAACTGGAGATAAGGTGTGGGCTTGCCTCGACTGAGCACAGCCATCTCCCAGCCCTCCAGGCCTAAAATGCAAAGCCGAAAGATTTGGGCTTCGGGTGAGGACACAGCCAGCTGGGAGGTGAAGCAGCTCTCACACCCCAGTGGCTAATAGGGCATTCTCAAAAGCTCAACCTGAAGATCACCAACACTCAGGCTGGACTAATCCATCAAAATATTAAATTCTTGATCTAATTCTTGTGCTCCTGTCACACTGACCACACACACCATTTCTGACTTCCCCAGGTCAGCTCAATTCCACGACTCTGACCACTTCATTGTGGGGGGGTGGGCAGGGAATCCACATCAGATTATCTGGGCGCCTAGCAGAGGCAAGGCCTGGCAGTGGTTTAGAAACCCAGGCTTGGGATGGTCTTTATTCCCTTCTGGTCCTCTCTCACAAGCCTCAGCAATGGAAAGGATGCTGTGAGACGCGGCTACGACGGGAGCCGCAGATCAGTCTTCCAGTTCTCCCTGCATGTGGCTGGGACCCTTGGCCCTCCTCATTTATTTTCTACTTCTGAGTGTGAAGATGTCACCGTGACAGTTTCCAACCCTCTGCCCCTCCCCCCCATGACAAATACTCAGGATCCACACTTCACTTTCCAATTCCCTGTCTTAGAAGCTGAGCAGAGAAAGGCTGCCTTAATGGAGAAAACATTAGTGCATTCAGACTTCACTCTGGATCCCAGTCAATTTCTGGATATTTCCCAGCTGTTATACATCTACCTCCTTTCTTACAAAAGCCAGCAAAAATTAGCAAGCACCTTATTGGCGCTGAAGTATGAAAACACAGCAACGGTCAAGCCTGAAAATCAGTTTCTGGTTGGCTATCTTCAAAGTCTGTGTTCTGAAACAGGGCCTGCCTGCAGTTCATTTCTCATCTGCCCGTTTTAAAATCAGTTTTCACTAACCGCTGTGCGATGCTGGGTGACTGTTTTTAAAGCAACCCCCAGAACATCACCATCATTTGGTTATCAAATGACTAAGTGAGAAAAACTCTCGCTTGGGCAGATATCAGCACAATTCAGGTGAGGTCTGTTTCTTATGTCAATATTATCTACTCACTTCTCATATGCTTAAAAAAAAAATAATAAGACCAAAGAAGCTGGGTTCAGAGAGAAGATGCGATTCTCTGCCCTGCTCGGGCGTCCCCCCTACCTGCTTCTGAGCGGATCAGGTGAGCGCGCCCCGCTATGCTTCACGGCCGTTTGACCAGGACAGGCTCCAAAGTTTGTTGTGCTTCATTTCCCTTCTCCATTCCGTTCTTTAAAGTCCTCAGCTATTAGCTATCTACAAAAATGTGAGCCATGCCAGTGCGTGCTCCGACTTCCTGCCCGCTCCCCATGCCCTACTGAGCTTAGGAGCAGATTTTCTCTCTCCTCCTCCAGCTTCACCTCCGGAGCTCCGGGCCCCACCCACAGCACTCAGATCATTTTTCATTTATGAGTGCATCCAGCCACACTGTGTTTGTAAGAGAATGAGCCAACCCTTGCCCCGCCAGGACGCTGGAACCACGCTGCTACACGCGGCTTTAATGTGCCAGGAGTACGCGGGAGAATTAGATCCTGGCAGAAGTCATCTGTGGTTTCCTCCCTCCTGCAGGTGTCTGCGGAGCCAGCTTCCATCCACAGAGGACCCACAGCGGGCTGATGGGGCCACAGTGGCGTCATGACACAGACACCACCATGTCCCGAGGAGCACTGAAGATTTTGACCAAAATACCCCCAAACATGAAGCTAGGACCATCAGTTGAGAAACTTACAACCCAGTGACCTATTTTCCTTTGCACTTCTTAAAGAGCCGGCCTTCTTATTGCATTTAGATGGGAATAAAAATTGAGACTTTAAAAGATTTTGTAAAGAAGCCCATTGGTAAGTAAAAGACTATTTGTTTAAAAAAAAAAAAAAAAAGCCCATTGTCGTGCTGATCCCAAATCTAAACTTTCCTACTCCAACAACACTCCCGTCTTCCATCCCAGACCACTGATCCCCAAAATGGAGATTATGAGCCAGCTCCTGAGAAAACTTACCTAGCTAGAATGACAGCAACTATAAAGATGGTAAGATTTTATCAGGAAATAGAAATTTTAAAAATAGGCTCTCCTCCCCGACCAAACCAACGTACATAGATCGTGACTCCCGCTATGCATAAAATTTGCCTTATTTGCAGCTGGAGCAAAAGGGGTCATTCATGTACCATCAACCAGAGACACAGGTCCGGAAACCCCATGGCCTTCAGAGTGGGTATGAAAATTTACATAAAGCTATTAAAATGGGAGTGATGTCTTGTTATTAAAATACTGACAGCCTTTTAGCAGCTACACTTGTTGGGAACAAAAAAGGAGCAATGTCCTCTGCTTGACTGCAGCCAGTCTCAGGTCATACTTCTGGGAAAGCTGGAAAAATTGTGAGGTTTTAGAATTAATGTTAGTCTGTTTTTCTCTGTTCATTTACTTTATTTTCTTATAATTTTTAAAAGATTTTATTTGTCAGAGAGAAAGAGTGAACACAAGCGGGGTGGAGGGAGTGGTGGGCAGAGGGAGAAGCAGGCTCCCCGCTGAGCAGAGAGCCCGATGTGGAACTTGATCCCAGGACCCTGGGATCATGACCTGAGCCAAAGGCAGATGCGTAACTGACTAAACCACCCAGGCATCCCTTCGTTACTTATTTACTTATAGAGTTTTATCCAATATGAATTTCCCTCTATGAACCTTGTGTTGTCAAAAGCTAGTCCCAATCAGCACGGTAAGTTCTTCAATATAAAAATTTAAAAAATTTTTTCTATATTAAAAACCTGATGACTTAGTATCCAGATTTAAAGGAAGTCTGGTTTTTCTTTAATAAGATGGTTAAAACATCCCCTAAGAAGAAAATGCTATACATTTTTCACATGTTTCAAATGGGTTCTAGTTGTCTAGTCTAGCCTAATACCACACCCTTGAACAAAGCAGGTGAACTGCTTTTTACAGATGAGAACAAGAAAAGCAAGACACAAGGTCACTGGCATATACGTGATGTTTCACTGGTGGGGCGGAGAGGGAGCTGAGGGGAAGGTCAGTTCCTAGTCTCCAAGCCCAAGCAGGGAATCCCAGACCTGTCCAAATTTTCATGTGCCATCCGGGGCCTGAAAGTTGATCACATGGGTGCCCTTTTGGGATTCACCTCTCCAGTTCTGGGGCAGTCGACTTGCTCTGAGTTTAAGCTAAGAAGAAGAATGTCTGTTCTTCAAAACATTTTAGATGTGAGGGAAAAAGGGGGGCTAATGTTTTCTTGGCCCATGACCAACTACGGTCTTAATCAGAGGTAAAGTTTGTCCGTAGAATATTCTCTCCAGTATTAGTTTGTGAGATCGCCAAAAATCTATGGTGAAACCAGTTATTCCGCCTCTCCCCCATTCTCTCAACAAAGGGCGGATAATATATATTATATAATTTTGCTTTAAGGGGAATTGCTGATACATTTACTCACAAAACTAGCCACACAGCGTGTACCAGGACACAGCAAGTACAGAAGCCGTGAGAAACCTCTAACCATCCAAGGTCTGAGGAGGGTGAGATTTGGGTCAAACTGCCCCAGGTAGGAATCTGGAGCTCTGTGCTTTTCTCACCTACCTTAGGAGGGTGGTTTCTAGACTCAGGAGACCACCGTGCCCTCCCCCGCTGTGCTCTGGGAGGAGCTCTAAGCATCACTTAGCTCTACCTTCTCATTGTGGGGGTGTTGAAACAGACGCCCAGAGAGAGAGAGGAGAAAGCTTGCCAAGGTTATAGCATAGTAGAGACTAGAGATTAGAACTTGGGTCTTCCTTGCTCAAATTCTAGGACAGCGCTAGGGGGACAAGCTGTAGACAGACCTTCCGTGCCAAGAACTATGGGACCCAGGCTCAGTAATGGCTCTCCAGCCAGTCACAAAGCCCAGTACACATTCATACCTGAGGCTCTCCCAGGAGCCAATGTAGGAGGGTAACAAAAGAAGCACGAGAAGGACAGGGAGCTAGAAAGGGATCCGAGCAATCCCCCAAGAGAGAAAGAAGGCAACAGTGCCACAGAGGCACAAGACACTCTAGGTACCTCTCCCACAGAACCGAAAGCAGGAACACAAATGGCTCTTTGTACAGCCCCGTTCACAGCAGCCAAAAGGTGGAGGCAACCAAAGGTCTAATTGACAAACGTGGAATATTACTCAGCCTTAAAAAGGGAGGAAATTCTGACACACGCTCCATAGGGTTGAACCTTGGGGACATGACGCCAAGTGAGTGAACCGGTCACTGAACAGTGACTATCAGACGCTTCCTCTTGCAGGAGGCACTAAGAGTAGCCAGCTCCACAGAGACACAAAGTGGAATGGTGAGTGCCAGGGGCTGGGGGGAGGGCAAGCAGGGAGTCAGTGTTTAATGGGGACAGCGTCTACGGAGGTTCCATTTGGCAAGACAAGATGTCCAGGAGACGGACGGAGGAGGTGGTGGCCCAGCAGTGTGGACACGCATAGGACCACAGAACTGTACACTTAAAAATAGCTGAAATGGTAAATCTTGTATTACAGATGTTTTTTAAAAAAGCTAATGGAACCTGGACTTTCTTTGCAACTGCCCGTTGGCTAGTCCTATGGCCATGATGCTTCCTGTCACTAAGAGCCGTGACGAGAAAAGACCACCCTCAGTAAAATTCATCAATGACTGGAAAACAACAGGAAGGACTAAAGTTTCCTCCTCTCTCCTCCCCACCCCCGGTCAGAAGTAACTCCGGGGAAGTTCCGCATGCAGACAGCACGCTCTCTTTGCTTCTGTATTCTGTGCCGGAGAGGGCCGTGGTGATAGGGACGGGCGACCCCCTCTAGCCGGCGCAGGCGGGGGGAGCCGGGCCTGGAACCGTGAACCCACAGCTCCCTTCCAACTCGGGCCACCAAGGCAGAGGGCTCCTAACCAGCCCCAGGGAAGCTCCACGCGGCTGCCGCCTGTCCTTTGCCTCCATGCAGCTCTCCCGCCTCCCTCAGCCCTGGCAGCGCCCACTGACACCGTCATGCGTTTTTGGTCCCTGCTTGTCTACGAAACTGGTTTTTGTTTTGTTTTGTTTTGCAACTGAATCTGACCAATGAGACCAAAAGTCTGGCGGATGCCGCTGCCTTCAGCTCTCTGCTCAGCCTGGCTCCGTCTCCAAGCTCAACTGGCCTCCTCCCCGCGGGCAGCCAGGGTGAGACCTGGAGAGGCACCGGCATCTCTCCGCCCCCCTTCCCTGGGTTGTGCTCCCCACCCCCACAGCAATGGCTATCAAGCCAGAGCCTCCAGTTTCTCTCTCATACTCTGGCTTCCTCCTGAGCTTCAGACCCAGATCTTTGCCTGTCTGGTGTCCTGCCCCAGCTGCATGCCCTGCAGCCTCTCACACTCGGCCTCCCCACAAACAAAACCTGTCATGCTCTCCCGCAGATCAGCACCTCCTCCTCCAGCCCCTTTTGTGATTAATGTCATCCCAGGTCACCCAGCGCACAAATCACCCCCCACTGGCCTCTCCCCTTCACACTCGCTGTTGGGTCCTGCCTGCTCGACTCTGTCCATCTTTCGATGTCCCCTCTCCTGTCACGTTTAGGGCCTTGATTCCCAACTCTTCTCTCTTCCTCAGTTGTTTCCTCCTCCAATCTGTCCTGTGCACAGAGACATCCGCTGGCAAGTCTGTAAGAGCTGCTGGATAATCTCTCATTGCTTAAAGGATAAAGCCTAAACATCTGTACTCTTGACCCAGCCCCAACGCCTGCACCATGACACACTGGCTACTGCTCCTTTTCCTCTGTCTGTGCTTTTCACACAGACCAGTGGTGTTCAGGTGGGGGGAAGGATTTCACCCCCCACCCCACCTCTGGGTGGGAAGGAGGAGTGCTTGCTCCTGGCATCGGACAGGTAGAGGCCAGAGATAGGGCTAAGTATGCGACAATGCCCTCGACAGTCCTTGCAGCAAAGCGGAGGCAAGGTGGGTCCTTACAGCGCTGGGCTACACTGTGCTTACGACCACGACGGCTTCCCGCTCTCGGGCTGCAAGCGTACATGTTGCCGGCGTGCAGAAAGGTAGATGAATGAGATCAGCGGCTCAAGCAAGAGCCATGGGGGATGCTAAGAACTGGAACAGCCATCTCTTTCTTAAGCATCCAGATTCAACACCCGAAAACCCTGAGCTGCATCATTGCGGCTTCTACGAGGCTCTTGGGCAGGGGTGAGGTGTTCACCTCCCCAGCGCTTGCTCCATCGGAAGGGCTGGATCCACAATTACTGGAAAGCTCCCTCTTGTTGCGTTCGGAGCCTGGCATACCCCTAAGTTCTAGTAAATAAACGGAAAAACAGGATAAAGCTCTCTTCATGTCAGATCCTTAAAACAGTTTTGCTGTCCTTTTGAATATTTTTTCTCAAGGGTTCCTTCTTTGTAACCTTCCTAATTACCTTATTCTAGTTTCCCCACAAATACATCCTACAAAATGCCAGTTTGAGAAGATGCCCTATGGAAGAAGAGCTCTACGGTCCAATACGCCTGAGAAGTGTTCACACGAACACTCCCTTTGACTGGTGCATCCAGATCTTATAGGATCAAACAGTTACCACCCCTGCCTTTTTAGAATATAACTTATTAATAGCAAACAAGCGTGTTAAGGACTTCTCAAGCACTCTCAAGCATTCTCCTTGGCCATCTGATTTGCCCTCCCTTCTAGATGGGTCACTCTTTGGTTTAAATTTCCACGTGTGCACAGGGAAGTGTCAGCACCCCCTAACTCAGTCCCTGTCTCTGGGGCCCTTCTTCATAGCTTGTCTCCACATCTCCACCACTGCTCAGCTTTCTTCAGGAGGGAGCAGTCTTAGGAAAAGATAGAGGGAGGAAATGAGAGTTCTGCTATGGTTGGCCGTTGTCAGTGAATGGGGGTACACATCAGTGTGCCCCAAGGACCTGAGGTCTCAGACAATGACACATGATTCTTAAGATTATCTTTCTAGAATCAAGGCCCATTAATGAGGATTAGGTCAGTCCATTCAAAAGGAAAAGTAAGTCTCTTCTGAACACAGATGGAGAAAAGGACCAATCGTTGTGGACCAGGAAAGCCTCACTTCAGAGAAGCAAGACGTCTCTAGGATGTACGCGACCAGACCCACACCTGCCACGCTCCTCCCCAGAGCACTGCACCAGCCCAGGCCCTCCCTTCAAGGCATTTATACCTCCTCCTTGGCCCCCAGCTGAGGACAAACTTCTTAGACCCACTAGCCACTGGTCTCAGCCACAATAGCGATTCTCGGTCCCTGCTTTCTGTCCTGGCTTGTCAGTCCAATCAATCCTTTATATTAGGGTAGTTTCTTTCATAGAAATGGAGACATTTTGGGTTTTGGAAACTTTTAGATCCACCCCAATCCCAACTTCAACTCATTCCTGGGACTCTTACTCAGACCTGAGGACCCCCATGGACTGCGCTGTGAGTGTTGATAATTCACACCAGCTGAGCACAGGGAACAAGCAATTTCCTTAGCCAATGCCACCAGCCTCCATCGGCTTGAGACTTCTCCCTAATGCCTCTCATGGGCCTGGGCTCCCCACCCCTGTGAGCATCCCTGCAGGCATTTCTCCGAAGACTTCCACAAGATTAACTACCCTGAAAGACCAGAATCAGACAAGTAATTAGTAAGGGTCTCCTGTGAGCACTTGTGCTGGGCTGGCAAGACCCCATTCATTTGAAAAGATTCCCACCGTGGCAATGCCACATGTGCTGAAGGAGAAGTGATGGGTAAAGGCAGCCAGGGAGGGTCCAGCATTTCCCCAGGGAGGTGTCACAATGGGCTGGGGTCAACAAGACTGACCTTCACAGGAAGTGGGTCTAAAGGAAAGCCTCAGAGTCGGCTTCTTGGTCTTGGTATTTCCCACAGTTCCACATTTCTCCCCCTCATAGACAAAAGGAGAATGGGCAGGGTTTGGGGTCTCCAAGCCTTTGTATTTTATTTTCCCTATACTGATATGGTCAAAAAGGGAAGATGTTACCATTCATGTGATTTGCAGAAACTGACGGTGATGTGGACGTTTCCTTACCCCACCGAGGGAGGCAGGTACACCCTAAACACACATAGAGCATAGAGGAAGGCTCAGAGCAGCAGGCAGAGTCCCCAGCATTGTTTCCCTGCAGCAAGACAATAAGCTTAACTTCGACTCTGCCAGGTGCTAAGGGTTGACCAAGGGAAGCCACGGATGCTGTGCTGCTCTGGTCACCTGATCAGAGGGCACACTCCACACACGCCACACTGTGGAAGGGGGCTGCAGGTGCCTCTTGGAAGGGCTGGTGAGACACGTGTGAATGGACATGTTTTTTCAGAGAAGTTTCTAGAACCAGCCAACTCCTCCCCCCACACCCCCATCTGCTGCAGCTGTTCTGTGAGCCTAATGGTGGCAATGGACTTCCCCCTGGTGCTTGGAGTTTTAAAGGTTTATTGCACCCAGTCTGTAATTTTCAGATATGAAAGTAATTCCTCTTTAAAAAAAAATACAGTCCCCTAAGCTTACCAAGTTTACATTATGATGAAGAACTATTAGTCTCTCTTACTCAAGAAGGGAAAGGGTGGGTAAAGCCCTTGGAGGAAGAAATCCATCGAAATCATACGACACTCGATGACATGTTTGGGCTCAGCTGTACTGTCAAGTTATTTCTCATCTTTATCAGAAAGAAACTTCTCTCAGAATCATGCATGGTTCCGTGCGGTAGAAATTTGACTTACAAAACCACAGTTTTCAGAAGCAATGATGAGGAAGCCGGATCATATATGGAAATTTCTTTCTAGGAACCTCCAAACAATTAGTTATTTGTTTTCCCCCTGGTTTTTCCCACAAGAAGAATTTCTCTAAATAATTGGAGATTTCCCATGGGAAGAATCAGGCAATGGTGACTTCCAGGTCTTAAACGTTATCTGGAACAGTTTAAAAACAAAAGACCCAAGAATGTGCTTGACTGGCCTTGTAACAATGAAGACTCTGGCAGTGAGAACAGCGGCCAGAGCACAAAACTCCCAGTACCTCACAGGAGGGCGGGCCCTGGGGCAAAGCGTTTTTGATTTGTCCTCAACAGAGAATAGTGAAGTCCTCCTAGCACCAGCCCATTAAAGTGTAACTCTCGGTGGGAATGCAAGTTGGGTGCAGCCACTTTGGAAAACAGTGTGGAGATTCCTCAAGAAATTAAAAATAGAGCTTCCCTATGACCCTGCAATTGCACTACTGGGTATTTACCCCAAAGATACAGATGTAGTGAAAAGAAGGGCCATCTGTACCCCAATGTTTATAGCAGCAATGGCCACGGTCGCCAAACTGTGGAAAGAACCAAGATGCCCTTCAACGGACAAATGGATAAGGAAGATGTGGTCCATATACACTATGGAGTATTATGCCTCCATCAGAAAGGATGAATACCCAACTTTTGTATCAACATGGACGGGACTGGAAGAGATTATGCTGAGCGAAATAAGTCAAGCAGAGAGAGTCAAGTATCATATGGTTTCACTTATTTGTGGAGCATAACAAATAACATGGAGGACAAGGGGAGATGGAGAGGAGAAGGGAGTTGAGGGAAATTGGAAGGGCAGGTGAACCATGAGAGACGATGGACTCTGAAAAAAGAAAAACAACCTGAGGGTTTTGAAGGGGCGGGGGGGTGGGAGGTTGGGGGAACCAGGTGGTGGGTATTAGAGAGGGCACGGATTGCATGGAGCACTGGGTGTGGTGCAAAAACAATGAATACTGTTATGCTGAAAAGAAAAAAAAAAGTGTAATTTTTTTTTTTTAACAATTTTATTTATTTATTTGACAGACAGAGTTCACAAGTAGGCAGAGAGGGGAAGCAGCCTCCCCACCGAGCAGAGAGCCCGACGCGGGGGTCGATCCCAGGACCCTGAGATCATGACCCAAGCCAAAGGCAGAGGCTTTAACCCACTGAGCCACCCAGGTGCCCCAAAGTGTAATTTTTAAGATTCACGAGAAAGAGTTCACAGAAGGGCCTCAAGATTCTAACAAGCTAGACTCTCAGACCCTCATAGAAAATAAACTGGGCTCAGGAACTTCGAGAATTACTGAGCTACAACCTTTTGTGACATGGTTAATATATGGATTTCAGAGGCTGATTCTTGACAGCGGAATGGCTCAGGGTTTAAGTAATTTCCTAAATTACAGATCCGGGGAGAGTTGCCAACCAAACCAGGTCCGGCCGTTACCTCCTTGAATCCTCTGTTCTCTCCTTTTTGGCATCGTTTTCTTATGTGTCCCACTTGTCACAGAGAGTCTCTAAGGGGGACAGCCTATTTTGTGAAACGGGAGTGAGCTTCCATTGGCCCTCCATGGGTTAAGAGTGTTCTAGGCTTACTCACTCCGTGAACACTCATCAGATGCCTCTTCGCCTCGTCTCCCTCATTCAGAAAAGTACAACGCATTTTCAGGGCTGTTGCTAAAATAGAGAGATGGTAATATTTGAGATCGTCTCAGCACTGACCACAGAGTGGCCTTCGAGAAATCATAGTTATAGGGACTCTTGTATGAAATCTACTCATTCCAGACCTATTTCTTCACCTCTACGTTTCCCCTCCACTGTTTTGACTTATTTAGATCACTAGCCAAATTATACATGGCTTGTCTTGGTTCCAAAAGTTCCTGGCTTAATTGAAAGTGACAAGGGGTAAAGTGGGAAGGGAGAGCGGAACGCTTGGGGAAGGGCAGTGATAAAAGATCCAGGAGCCCGTGCTGAGTGTCCCCCAAAGGGCTGCCAGCCCCAATCAAGCCACTGGTTATGTGACAAGAGGAGCAAAGAGGGAACCACACGCTGCCCAAGATTCTTCCTGAACAGCTACACAGAACACCCATGTGGAGTTCCACCGAAAAACGCCTTGGCCGTCTTTCTGAGTAACTGCTTGTATCACAGACAAGTGGGGCTTCTGCTCGGAAGAGCACAGCATTTTCCTTCCCAGGAGCGCCAAGAGCTTCATCTATCTTAACTTTCCAAATTATTTCCTGTCAGGATAGGCACGAGCCAGGTCTTTTTTTTTTCTTTCTTTTTTTTTTAATTGATGAAGCAATGGAAGAAAAAAAGAAGTAGAACGACCAAGGTTACTTTCAAAATTAGAGAAGCCTGAACTAGATGAGCTCTGCCGCTTGAAAAGAAATGTTGTCTCTGAGAGCCCCTGGAACCCCAAGGAGAGCTGTGGGTGTCCTTCTTTGCCCTTCCCATAGACTTTCTCTAATATGCCTCCAGAGGGAATTCTGAAATACCGAGAATGATGTCCACGAGTGATTTCCAGATGGTTCTTTCTCTGACTTGACTTCTCAGTCCCAGGAACTCTGTGTATACACTCTACCTGGTCCCGTGACACCTGTAGGGGGTTGACACTTGCAGCTGAATGTGCCAGTAACCTTCCACCCAGCTCTGTACCTGTCCTTTCCCGTCCAGCCTCAAGGGCACCTCCACTCTGAGCTCGTGGGAAACCCTTTCAGAAAGTCTCTCCTCTTTCAGCAGTCTCCAGTGGAGGGCAACGCTGTTTCTTATTTCCTTTCTAGCTATTCTTGGCCACAGGTTTAATGGCATTCTCCACCCAGCTGGTATTAAATGCCATACACCGGGGTGCCTGGGTGGCTCAGTCATTAAGTGTCTGCTTCAGCTCAGGTCACGATTCCAGGGTCCTGGGATGGAGCCCCGCATCGGGCTCCTTGCTCGGCAGGAAGACTGCCTCTCCCTCTCCCGCTTCCCCTGTTTGTGTTCCCTCTCTCACTGTGTCTCTCTCTGTCAAAGGAATTAATAAAATCTTTAAAATGAATGAATGAATGAATGAATGAATGAATGCCATATACCTCTCAGTCCCAGATAAAATGCAGACTCCTGAGTGTGGCCACCAAGCCCTCTGACAGGCAGACCCCGTCTTGCTCACCAGCCCCGCCAGTTTCCAACGCCTCTGAGCAGGCTGCTGTGTCCCGCCCCTCACTCAAGTGGTCCTGACTGCCTTCATCAGCCTCTTCCTCCCAGCCACATGCTTTCCAAGTCTGCGACTACTGCTCCTGAGTTTATAAACTAATTCACATGAGCTATACCTATCGTGGTGACAACGAGCCCAAGGACCCTCAGGAAACCATGACCGATTCTGATACGAGAATAGAGGCTCACACCTCTATCTTCTTTCACACTCAAGGAAACCGCCCCATCCATCCTGGAGCTCCCTCCCTTCCTCAGGCCTCGAGACACTGTGTTTTATCTCTAGCCAGATGAAACACTCCTGCCCAAGGACAGCGAGGCAACATGTTTCTGCACTTGAAGCCCTTGGCAGATTACAAGGCCTTCAAAGAGTGGGAGTCACTGAACACCCAGGGATCCTTGAGGAAAACATCTGAACGCTTGCAGGAGGCCACAGCCTCTCGAAAACAATGCTCGCATCAGGGCAGGCCCTGTCTAAAAACAGGTGCACCTGAATGAGGACATCAGATGGTATCAGAAAGCACAGGAATGCCACACCTAGCTCCCATGGTTTGCTCGCTGGGCTGGGACAGCCAGTGGCCCCGGTCTGAAGTGACACAAAAATGGCACAGGTGTCCTCACTCACCAATTGCTCAAAGGCAATCAGGACCCCTGTGGGAGGAGAACTCAGGCTCATACCTGGCTGAGGGTACACAAAAGGTAGCCTCCCATTCACTACCACAGCAGTCAGAGCAGAGAAGCCGACACTCAGACATGGCCAACAGTCTCTGAATGACGCCAGGAAGACACGCCTGCTCCAAACACAGCTGCGGGCATGGACGTCAACACCCTGTTCTAGAATGAACCAGGAGGAAGGCTTTTTGTAAACATAGTGTGCTGGATCTAGAACATGTCCAGGGAGAAAAAAATGGAAAAAAATAAATGCCAGCATAAAGCCCCCCAAACTGTGGTTTGCCTTCCGAAGATTCAGCCTCTAGATTTTTTAGGAGCATTTGCAAGCAGTAAGAGTGTATATGGGCCCTACCCTCTCCGCACAGCAGCCCCCCACGTGTGTTGAGAGGATAGAGCCCCTGCCAGAGCAGCATCCAATAAAGTCTCCTAAAAACAAGAGGCTCTGAATAAAAGGTTTCTGGTCCAAAGGTTCCAGCTAAAAAGGAAAACTTTCCCACTGACAGAGTGAAAACAGAACTGTGCTCAGAGAGGGGCCAAGAGCTCATTAACCTGTCTGCATACTGCTGGTCCTTTCATCTGTTTTCAAAAACAGGTCTGAGACTAATATTTGTTTCCAAGCAGTCTAAGTGTTGAAACAAAAAATTTTTTTAAATCAATTAACAGTCATGTGAGAACACGCGCGGACACACACACACACACACACACACACACGGGGCAGATGAGAACTCCCTTTCTCTTACATCTTCAGCCTTTGGTCTTTGAAACCCTCTAGGCTGTGCAGACATTAAGTGACGTGCTCACAAGCTGTCACAAAGTTTGCAGTCAAACCCAGAAATACCTCTCTCTTCAGGAGAGAGCGGGGTTAGTTTGGAGAGCTGGCCCGCCTCTAGGCAGAAACATCTAGACTCTGACAAAGATGGTCCTTTCAGCTAGGCGCCCAGGGGATGAGCACCGAGGCACACAGGAGGCGTGCTGCCTCTGCGGGACCACCACCCAGCACAGAAGGTCTGTGGCTGCTTGATGCGCTTGCTGGGGAGTAGGAACAGAATCTAGGGGAGGCGGCAAGGTTGAAACTGATATAGAAAGCGCCAACTGTCATGGGCCCAGCGTCCTCATTTCCTTTGCCCAGGCTTGAGAGCAGTAATCTAAGAAAAGCTGGACATTTCTGGTAAAAGGTAATTCATCTACCTAGAGTGTAGGTGACAGGAGGGGAGGCAACATCAGTCTTCCCCATGCTCTCCTGCACAGGTCTGGAAACATCTAACATACCTTTTTTGAGAAAGTAAAGGTGTCCTGTAAAGACACCCTAGGGCTTTCCAAACAAACAGGAATTCATATTTCCAACTCTGCCTCTCTCCCAATGACAACAAGGCACGTTTTCACCATTTAAGGCTTTGTTCCTGTCCTACATTTTCATTCAGCTCACCCTCTGCATATGTTGATCCCCACCAGGCTTGCTGTGAATATTTCATGCTGCCCCTCCTCCCCATGTCGGAATTACTGAGGCTGCTCGCCCGGATGCACACTCACCTGGGCGCTTGCTCACTCCACGGGCTTTCCACGTCAGCTATGTGTCGAGGGTGGCGTGAACCCAGGGCAGCCTCAGTTTCAACTGAGCTTCCTGCCAGAACCAGAACCACCTCTGACCCTGAGTTATGGCCTAAGTTTCTTCATCTAAGAGAATGGGATCAGCAGTGGTGCCAGATTTCACTGGGTGACCCCCACATTTCCCCGTCCTCCAAAAATTTCCAAGTTGTTTCATGAGACATGCACCATCCACTTAGAAAATTTTCCTTTTCAAAATGAGATCCTTGCATCTTATTCCTAAAACCTTGAGTACGAACTGCTGGGAATGACCATGCAGATTTTTGTTGTTAGTGATCTTCATTTGTGAAACTCCCGAGTTTTTTTTTTTTTTTTTTAAGATTTTATTTATTTGAGAGAGAGAGAGACAGAGAGAGAGCATGGAGGGAGGGGTAGGAGAGGGAGAAAATCCCACGCAGACTCCCTGCTCAGCATGGAATCTGAAGTGGGGCCCTAACTCCCAACCCACAAGATCATGACCTGAGCTGAAACCGAGTCAGACAACTAACCGACTGAGCCACCAAGGTGCCCCCCAAACTCCCAAGTTTTTAATGTTTTGGAAGTGCATGGGCACGTGCCACATGAACGGAGAATTTTCCCAGCTGTTCCATTCTGGGATCACCAGCCCTGGGGAGTTCCTGGAGGCACTGTGTGGTCGGGTCGGTGCCACTGAAGAGTTACAGACATTGACATTTGTGTCACTGAGAGGCAGGCAGTGACATCTGGCTCCAGTTCTCTGCAGTTGAGAGAATGCTGGGGGTGGGGACAGCGGAAGGACAATGACCCAATTAAAATGCAAATGATTCCTCTGCTTGTTGCTGCTAAATGAACTGAACGAAAATTAATACAGATACTTCAACCCATGGCCAAGATTTCAAGACAACCAAAAAAATGCAAACCAACCTAAGATCTTTGATGATGTCTTTCTCTCTGATGCGTGAGTTCTAAACCCTATTCATAGTGAATAACGGTGCTGAGGAGGAAGATTTGGTTTGTTTTCCCCAGTTACCTTCAGTGACTTAAACTTCAGTCCATGTGGTCATTTGATAATGTAAACTACCCATGTAACTCCCAGCTGAGAAAGACAGACCCCTGTGGGCAGCAAAAGCAGAGTGGGAGGAATGGCCTCACAAGCAGGACTGTGGCTTCCTGAAAGGACGAGAAGATTAAAGAACTGTGTGCTAGACACCATGTCCAGAGGTCGAGCATTTAACTCTTATGATCACTCTTAGGGTCTTAATGTTTGTTTTGTTTTCCGGTTTTACAGACTAGATGACCAGTCAGAAGCACGAATTATTTATTCGTCTGACCAAGCCCCGTTGAGAAGCAGACCATCAGCTAGTGCTTGGGGTTGTGTTCCTCGAGCTCCCAAACTAGTCTTCCCATCAACATCTTCCCCTCAAGTCTATTATTTTCAGAACTTGGACTTCCACTTGATGCTTTTCTCCACCGCAGCTGACAACCTGGAGACTGAAAGGGGTCCACAAAGTGGCTCTTGGAAAGAAGAAGGATGCTAACTCTTTGGTCACTTGTTACTTTTGTTATCAGTGTGCTCAGGGTGTGGGACTCAGTGGATGAAAGCCCTGATTTAGGAGAGGCACTCTGTGGGAGGAGAGCTTCTGTTCCTTCCTGAGCATCCCACTGTGTGATTTTCAACTAGGACGCTGGAGTCTAGAGGAAAGGCTTCTGACAGGAAAATGTAACCTGGGAGACACCGTCATGGTAGAGGCACTCCACCACAGGTGCGACCAGTCTTCCACGGGGACCCTCAGGTTACCCCACTGTTGGTCGTACCAACGATGGTCAGAGCAGTAGAGCAGGGTGAACTGGGCCCGGCACTCCGGGGAGTGAGGAAGTGTCCCTCTATATCCATCAAGGCACAGGTACTGGGGACAAACACTGCCCATCTGATCTTAGCATGCTACAGCCAAGGCTGGGGCTAGGACCAGTGTGAGTTAAGCATGGCAGAAGCTGTCTGTTGGTTCATCAACCCCATTTAGCAGAGAATCAGAAAACCCTCATTTCTCACATTTCCTTGCAGCCAGCGTGCAGGCCCAGGAGCTAGTTTTCCCAGACCTGCTTACAGAAGTGCGCAGTGGTCACGCACTGAGACCGAGCCTTGGGGTGAGTGCTATGGAAGAGGGGCATGGTTCTGGCATTTTCTGCCCAAAGTCTTGGGCCTGGAGCGGTGGGGCTTTTTCTGCTAGAACAGTCCCACTATGTGGTTTGGCTCTTTTCCTGGCTCTGCAACATCTGAGTCTGATACTTGGTCCCTCCTAGAAATTCTACGAACCACCTAGCTAACATCTTTTAATGCATCCCTTTCTGCTTAAACTAGCTACAGGAATTTCTGTTGTTTGCAGCCAAAAGCCCTGCTGGGCTCAGCAAGGCAGAAAGCAGAGAAATGAAAGGAAGCTGCGAGGACAGGGGAAGCCAGCTGGCAGGAGCAGCACGGTGCCCACATGCGCCAAGTCCGGGCTTCTCGACCCAGTGCTGTGTGCCCAGCGAGGCCACACGGGGTCGTCCATAGAGCACGGGCTTTCGTGTGGGCTGGACCCAGGCTGAAATCTCCACCCACTGCCCAATCTCTGGGTCTGATGGGCCAGTTTCTCATAAACTCTGAGTCTCGGTTTACTCATCTACAAATTGGGAGCAGTGCTAATTACTTAATAAGGTTGTGGAGAGAATGAAACTAGATAGTATGTGTAAACAGCCTAATGGAGAGCCTAAGGACCAGCAGTTGTTCCAGAAATAATACAGCTAGCCTGCCCCTTCCCCACAATCTTTGCTAACCGATTTGGCTTACACGCTAATATAGAGAAATATACCATGTGTGTCAAATATATAAGATATTTTTTCCTTAAACCTATCCTCACAAAAAGAGGAAGATATCTTATATTTGAGTCTATACACTTGTATTATGAATCTCTCAATTAATTTGGGTGGTAAAGTGCTATTTGGAGAAGACAATTATCTCAGGTCAATTGATACCGATTTAGGTGTTTATAGAGGTCGGAACCGGTTTAAAATAAAAGTGGAAAATAAATTTGATGGTGAATTGAACAATTATTCCAGGGAGAAATGACCTTGCAAGTTAGGTACTAGATTTCTCTGTAGCAGAGTAGGTGCTGGTTCAAAAGCTTGAATTCCTATACCCGATAGCTGGGTTTGAATCCTGGCTCTGCCTTTCATGAGCTGTGTGACTTTGAGCAAGTTTCTTAACCTCTCTGGACCTTAATTCCCACAGTAAAATGAGATAATGATGGTATCTTTCCCACAAGGTTGTTTTGAGGAATAAGTAATACAGATAATACAGTAATAAGTAATACAGGTAAAGCATCTATGCCGTGTTCAGCACAAAGCAAATGAGCTCTAAATCAGGCTAGTCCCGGATGAAGGGTGGGAGAATGGTGCCAGGGGTATATAGGCATGGATTCTTGTGGTCCTGGATAAAAGGTCCAGTGACAGCACTGTACATGGATATAAAAATTGCTGTCCCTCAAATAGTGATGATGGAAATGAAGGTAATTGTTCCACTCTGAAAAATGGACTTACTGGACTTAATCTCTGGCTCTGAGTTTGAATACATTTGCTTTATAAAGGATATGAGTGTGAGAAGGAATATTCAAAATTAATAGACCATTAACATTTTAAGTGGTATTTTAAATATGTGTGAATTAAATTAATAAAGCAGATACTATAGACATGACTATTTCATGCATACTGCTACATTAATGGTATACCGAATATTATCTATTAGTGTCCTAAAATACTATTTCCTGTATATTTATGTGGGCCAAAAACCGTGTTGTAGATCTTCATACTTCTATGTGGGGCTTATATTCCATTACATGTGGTAAAAGAAAATGTTTTTTTTTCCATCGGCATAGAAAATTCAAATGGATATCAAGAAACATCCTTCCCTGCTCTCTTAAATCAGTGCTCTTGTGACCCCATTCCTGTTTTTTGTTTTTTTTTGTTTTGTTTTTAGATTTCAAACAAAAATAAGTAGCATCAAACCAAACTAAAATAAAATGGAGGGAAATATAAAACATCCTCATGTGTCTTAAATATACACAACCTCTGATACTGTATTTATCCAACTGTATTTATCTGATACCTTCACTATGCCTTCATTTTCCTGGGGATGGGGATAAAAAAAAATCCAATGAAAATAATAAGATTTTCTATATTCATGAAGCATGGAATGTGATACACAGAAAAGATTCTATTTTATTTCACAGGTCTTATGTCTACTTCACTAGAAATGAAGAGATGAATTTAACTAGATATTCCACACCATGCAGTTTCAGTGATTCCTTTGAAGGAGATACACGATAACCTTGAAAGGCCTGTCAAACATCTATGATGTTTATGACGTATGAAGGAGAATCCAAAGGTTAGGAATGAGGCCACTTAAAGTGCCAAGAGGGGATCATAACTTAACTGTCAAACAAAGACAACCATCCATCCTAACAAAATAACCCCTTTATGTTGACCTTGTACTCAGTTCTGTTGGAATGTGATTACAAACTCTTGCTCACCAAGCATTCTACCCACAATCAGTTCGTATAGTTCTCAAAAATTTAGAACATTAAATATAGTTCTTATTGGATATCAGACTATCAAAATGTGGAAAAATCCAAACCTTCTGTTCAAGATATTGTAAGCAGCCTTTTAATACATTTCCTAAATCACTGCTAAAACCAAACCGATTAAGACATCAGTAAGATGAGGCGTATTTCAACTGGTGTGGAATCTCAGTTAAAATTATCTCAATTTCCTACTTAGCAACACACACACATGCACACACTCTTAAAAACCAGTAAGAATTACTAAAGGTAACCAACAATTGGAAAGAAAAAAAAAAAAAAGAGCTGACATAAAAGAGTGGGATGATGTGTAACCCGACCGAGGAAACACAAGATATAACAACAGACAAAACTTTCCGACACTCCCCAAAACCTGGTAACATAAGATTACTCAAAGATTACTCCTAGCAGATGGGCCATGTCCTGCAGGCTCTGACTGAGTTGTTCCAAGGCTTTCAAGTCATCTAAAATGCTATGAATCGGTGATGCCAAAAATTGGCATCCTCTGAAGGCGTGCGATTTTTGAATAAAGCTGTTCTTACTCTGGGAAGCGCTCAGCAGAGAGGTGTAACTCCCTGTCGTCTTAAGACGACACATTTCTGACTCAAAGAATATGCACAGAGCCAGGATGAGGCTATATTTAATGGTGTTTAGCCAGGGTTCTGCTGGGTTGGCAGATGCAAACATCCTTCAGTGGTAGACAGAACTCAACCCCAAAGGAGGGAAATACAGGCCAAAACACGGATGCAGGTTCCACGACCTGGCTTTAGTTCGAACAGGAAGAAGAGCAGCTCCCCAGCATCCTTAGGGTTTAGGTGCAGGAGGGGAGAGATGATCAAACCACTTACGCTGTAGTTAGAACACCTGCAAGGTAGTGGGAAAGTCTGCTTTGCATTTCTACTTCCATTGAAAAAGTAAGGGGAAAGGGGCACTCCCCACACCTACTCCCATAGGTGAAGGCAGACTCACGACTCCCAGTTTCATAGGCTAATTTAAAAGACAAGCAGCAACATTTACCATGTCCTACTCCTTTTCTAGCCTCAGCTTTATTCAGGGTAATTGTGCCCAGAATTCTTTATCTGGACTTCTCTAATACCATTCATCATCTACTGCTTGAGTTAAAGTCCCTTGGCTCAAATTTCTACATTGGCTCAGATTTCTACATGGTAGCTCCTAGGTGATGCTAACGGCAGTGCTTCTTGTTTTCTCCAGGCAGTGTACTGGCATGTTTACAGATACAGGTTCATTTAAAAGGCCCTAGAAAGAAAAACCTGTCACATTTCCTGGGTGTCAACTATGACTAGTCTTGCCTATAGTCATCATTCAATAAATGTTTAACTGAATGATTGTTGAGTAAATAAGCTTTTACTTGATTTTTTTTTAAAGATTTTATTTATTTGACAGAGATTGCAAGTACGCAAAGAGGCAGGCAGAGAGAGAGAGGAGGAAGCAGGCTCTCCACTGAGCAGAGAGCCTGATGCGGGGCTCGATCCCAGGTCCCTGAGATCATGACCTGCGCTGAAGACAAAGGTTTAACCCACTGAGCCACCCAGGCACCCTGCTTTTACTTGATTTTTAACAGTGTGGCTGTTTCCCTCAAGTTAACCCTGACCAAGCTCTCACTTGTAGAAAGATGCAACACAATCCTATTAACAATCAAGCTGGTAAGAAATGGCATAACTCAATGCTGAATAAATATCATGATAAAGATTTATGGATTATTTTGCTGCATTTTGCTGATTTGTTCTTGTTTGTATTTTGCTGCATTAAAACAGACACATTTAAACACTGCTTTAAAATACTAAAAAATGGGGGTACCTGGCTGGCTCAGTTGATAAAGCTCGTGATTCACTCTTAATTAACTGGTGGTAAAAAGAAATGAAATTCTGATATATGCCACAACATAGAAGAATCTTGAAAACATTATACTAGGTAAGTGAAAGGAGCCAGTCACAAAAGACCACCTATTGTATGACTCCATTTACACGGAATGTCCAGAATCAGAGATTTATAGAGACAGAAACTCGCTTAGTGGATGCCAGGGGTTAGGAAATTGGATGGAATGGGGGAGTGACTGCTAATTGGTACAGTGTTTCTTTTTGGGTTAATGAGAATGCTCTAAGATTAGAGAGTGATGATGTTTGCACAACTCTGAATATACTAAAAACCATTTAATTGTACATTTTAAATAGGCAAATTATATGTGGGTTAAAAAAAAGAGAGAGAGAAAAAAAAAAAACTCCTGGGGGACAGATGTGGGCAAGTGTATTCCCTAAGACTATCTGTCCTCGTGAAGGCACTGAGGGTTGATTGAGGGGAACTCCTAACTTCTCAGATTTCAAACAGGCAAAATCAACAGGAACTAAAACGATCTAGGTTACTTCAAGTCATTTATTCTGATAGCACTTAACCCAAATGCATATTTTATTTTTTTTAAAGATTTTATTTATTTATTTGACAGAGATCACAAGTAGGCAGAGAGGCAGGCAGAGAGAGAGGGGGAAGCAGGCTCCCTGCTTGAGCAGAGAGCCTGATGCGGGGCTTGATCCCAGGACCCTGGGATCATGACCTGAGTTGAAGGCAGAGGCTTTAACCCACTGAGCCACCCAGGCTTCCCCCAAATGCATATTTTAGATGCTTGGCAAATACAAAGTTCTTAGAAGATCAGCTCTTGCCTCCAACTCCCTATCCTCTTTTCTAAACTGGCAACACATTAGTGCTTGGGCAAAACTAGCAAAATTATCCAACTATTTTTTTTTTAATTTTATTTTTTATAAACATATATTTTAATCCCCAGGGGTACAGGTCTGTGAATCGCCAGGTTTACACACTTCACAGCACTCACCACAGCACATACCCTCCCCAATGTCCATAACCCTACCCCCCCAACCCCCCTCCCCCCAGCAACCCTCAGTTTGTTTTGTGAGATTAAGAGTCACTTATGGTTTATCTCCCTCCCAATCCCATCTTGCTTCATTTACTCTTCTCCTATCCCCTTTATCCAACTATTTTTTAAAAAAATAAGAACAGTAAGCATCTGTCTAGGAAGATCTATGAAGACACTTTTTAGTAGAAAGTAAGTGAAATAGTCAAAGCATTCCTGCTGGGTGTTCCCTTCTCTTCAGTCCACATCCCACACCAACCTTGGGGCCCAGGGGAAAAAAAAGAGAGAGAGAAAGAGAACATTTCATTTCCTTGTTCTAAGAAGTAAGGGTCAATGCAGTAAGTTTTTATATAGATAAAGAAAGAAACATTCAAGGAACTAAAACTAGCTATTCCTCAAGGTCATAATTAAGAGAGAGAGCTTCAGCACTCCCAGAGCTCCCATATCCTTCCATGTTCCGTCGTTCAAGAAATAAACAAGTAGCATCTTACATGTGAAACTCCCTAATTATCGTCTCTAGTTCCATTCTGTTTTGGCAGGATCTTGCTTCCTCAGGCCAAGGAAGACAGATGCTCAACAACAGAAACAAATGGAGAGTGATAAAGGCTGGCCAGACCCTGCAGGATCCTGTGTCCGTGCCCCTTACCCTGCCTCGCCTTTCTCAAAAAAGCAGACCCCCACTGGTCCGGAGCTGAGCCCCCTCCAGGCCCTTCTGCCTGTCCCCTTCAGCCAAGGGGACAAGCTGACTTCCAGAAGCACCAAGTAACCGGGGAGCCCTTTATAATTCTGCGCGTGGGCAGCTTTCTGTGTGTAGGAAGAGTCAGAGTCAGCAGAGGCATAAACCCCTTCAGTCAAGACTGCATGTGTTCAAGAGTAATTTCTGTCTAATGCAGTTGCAGGGCCATGGAAGGGGGGTACGCCAGGGCTGTCCACACCTCCCTGAAATCCAGAACTGAGAGGAGCCTCCAGAGGAGGCAAATGTGCGGCCACACAACCACCATCCCATTTGCTCATGCTCTGCCGTTCTCCGACTCCCGGCCACCGTCGTTTCCTGCATCATTTTCTGTGGGTCAGCGTGTCGCTGGCTTCATGTGCATTCTCTCATGTAAACCCACAACAAATCTGAGCAGGAAGCATAGTTACTATTCTCAATTTACATATAAAACCACTCCGTGAAGCTAAGAAACCCACCCAGGTCTAGGTGGCCAGTACACGATAGAGCCGGGACGAGATCCCAGGCCCTTGGAGCCCATCCCGTTAATCCCGGGAGAGAGGAGAGAATCCTCCCGCCCCGGGATGGTCAGCAGGAAGCTGACCTACCAGCAAAAAGCAAGAAGTCTGCTGCCTTTCCATGAGAAGATAGACTTCTTGTGGAGAAGAGAGACTTCTTGTGGAGAAGAGAGACTTCGTCTATCCCTAGGATTGACCCAAAAAGCCACCCTGGGTGAACAGGTTGGTGGTTCTCTTGGAGCCCGGAAGGACTGGGCTAGGAGGCAGCTCAGCAAGGCTCAGGGTCCGCATGCTATGTATGCAGCCCTCTTCCACTGGGATGACGGGAGCACAGTTCCAAGCAAGTGACATACCCCAGCAGAAACAAGTCCCGGAGGGCGGTCATGCCCACAGCTTATGGACAGCTGGGGTGGAAAGTGGACACTCCGCTTGGAAGGAAACCGGCAAGAGCAGGTCCCGGAGAGGACTTCTGTGCTAACGCCACAAAGCCCCCGCCTGCGCTCAATAGCTCGGACAGCAGCAGCCCGGTGTGGACACCTTCTGTCCACTCCATCAGTGTCCTTGGTCCCTGGAAACTGGCTGGAGGAGGCTTTGCTGCCACTGCCCCTTCTAGGGCTTCACTGCACAGGGCTCACGACCCTGAAGCCTTACCTTACACCTGTATGTCCACACTTCCACGTCAGTCATTAGTGCAATTACAGGGTAAATGACAGCAACGGCCAGGTCCATAAAGGCCAGCCCAGTCTGATGGGAGAGCAACAGGCTTTGAGGCTACCCAGCTCTGCGTCCTGGTGTACTCTGTACTGCTGGGGTGTGATTTATTTCAGTTCTCGGAATAAAATGCCTATAATATAGCCAACTCCAGGGAGGAAACAAATGAGGAGCCCCTCCCCAGACCCACCCCTACCGCCTCCACCAAGGGTGAAGACAAATGATACACATGTGAATCAAGAACCACTCAGAATGAGACCTTGTAGCATTTGAATGTTTCTTACCCGTCTTTCCTGTACTTAAGGAGACTGAGAATTGTTGTTGAAAAGAAAACATCTTCATACCAACGGAAAACACTCAGTAACGTTAGAGGAAGTGAGAAGTCTTGAGGTCAGTCCTAAACGGGGGTCTCAAGTGCGGCTTCGGCCAAAGCACCTCCCGACCTGTGTTACAACAGAGCAGCCGTAGCAGGGTCATGCAGGACACTTGGAGCCCCGAGACCGTGCAGTGATCACGCTGAGTAGCTGCGGAAGTTTCACAGAGGACATGAAGAACAACCCAAACTGTCCGGCTTCTCCAAACGCAGGCTCACCGTTTGCATGCTGCCGTAAGGGGCCCCTGGGCTTACTTTCCCAGAAATATCTCCTGCGTCAGTCTGATGCTATCCTGGGGCCTAAATTCCAAAATGTGAGTTAATCCACTGGTTTAGATATTATTTCAGAAAGTCTTTTAAAATTTAAGTATGTTTTGGGGCACCTGGGTGGCTCAGTCAGTTGAGCGTCTGACTTTTGGTTTTGTCTAAGGTCATGGTTGTCTCAGGTTCATGAGACCGAGCCCTGTGTCTGGCTTGTCGTGAAGTCTGCTTGAGATTCTTGCCCTCTCCCTCTGCCCTTCCCCTTGCTCTCTCTCCAATAAATAAATAAATAAATAAATAAAATCTTAAAAGAAATTTACAAAATAGATATGAATATGTTCCTGCAGGAGGAAAAATGTTTTAACCTTGCATTTTTCACACAGAGGTAACAATACACCAATTTAAAAGAAAAAAAAAATCTTATCAGACCCCTACCATACATCCACAGATGTCACTTTGAAAATACTGACTTAAGAGTGTAAATCTTCTTTTATTGCTGTATCTTTCGGTTGCAAATCATTGCTGCAAAAGAGGAGTTTTTTCTTACTAACGGGCAAAATACTTTAAAAAAGGTTATTGTAATGAATACTTTAAAAATTTTTATGCATCTAAAGATTTAGAAACCCTTTTTGAGAATCATAGCTTTAACCTACTTGATGGCTTATATCAAATTAATATCCAGCTCCTAACCCAGGGCTTTGGCACCTAGTTGGTGTTCAATAAACTTTTTTAGAGTGAATGCATTCTATGTGATTAGAGGCAGAGGCTGGGTAAAGTCCAAAGCATAAAACCCTGCTGAGGTGGGCAAGCCCAGGCAAGCACTGAACCATGATCCTGGGCAGCTGGAGTTAAGGAAGAATCACTAAAGGGGGCACTGGGTGGCTCAGTGAGTTAAAGCCTCTGCCTTTGGCTCAGGTCACAGTCTCAGGGTCCTCGCATCGAGCCCTGCATCGGGCTCTCTGCTCAGCAGGGAGCCTGCTTCCTCCTTTCTCTCTGCCTGCCTGCCTACCTGTGATCTCTGTCAAATAAATTTAAAAATCTTAAAAAAAAAAAAGAATCACAAGAGATAATCAAATAGGAGTTTGATGAGGCAAGTGCGTCACCTAGGACTTACCCACGGGCTAACTCTGTCTATGGTTTCCACCAGGAACCGAGCTGATGAGGACAAATAAAGCTTCCTTGCTCAATGGATACCACTTTAGGCACAAACACAAACACACACTTTGCCTAGTGCCGCAGAGTTTTTCTTCCTTTTCTGTCACAGCGCCTGGGAGGTGTCAAAGTGAGGGTCAGCGGCAAGCCTGGTCCCATGGAAGAGTGACAGGGTTTGAAATCAGCCAATTCTGGATCTTAACCATTTACTGGATCTGTGTCCTTAGGCACGTGTCTTCGATTCTAACTTCTGGTTTCCTCATTAGTGAAATGGAACGAGCAGGTATGCCACAGTGTTGTCGGAAGGAGCACGTGTCAGAATGCACTGAAAAGTCCTCGTGCGCCACCAGTAGTCACTAAAGCTAATTCCCTGACAGGGACAGGAGGACAGAGCCTGTTATCCAGGTTGGTGAAGAAAGGAACAGTTCAGGACGTGAGAGAGGCCCAAGGCCAGGCATAAACACTACAGTCTCTGGGAAGGGTTAGGAGCAGAGTGGAAGTGAGGAGGGGAAGAGGGAGAGCTGCCCTATCGAGGGAGATGCGCTCACTTTGTGGTTGAAAGAAAACAAAGACGAAGCAGATTTACCACACGTTCATGTTGGGTGCTAGGCAGACCTTAAAGTCATTCCACTGGCTCTGACAAATGAGAAGATCTTCCTTTTGACAAATACAAAACCCCAACAGAAGCCATGTTGGTGAGCTGAAGGTGACTTGCCAAAAGAAAAGAGAAATGGTAGCTACAAAGCATTTGTGTCACCGACAGAGCGGCCCAACAGTGAGGCGACGTGGCAGGAAGCTGAGAGACCCTCCAGCATCTGAGAGAACCTTCGCTTTGCCTTCTGGGACACTTCCCTCAACCATCATTAAAGATTCAAGGAGCCCTTCTCAGGACACCACCTTGAGATCCTTTAGGTAACACCAGCTCTTCCCAAACTTAATTTCAGGGTCTGGTAAAACCAGAATAAAATAAATTCAGGATACTCTACAATGATAACTATGTTATTATAAATATACATGCAGACAGGAGTCTGGAAAGGCAAACGATAGTTGATACATATTGGTTGGTAGAATTTTCCCTTTTAAAAATTATTTTTTAAATTGTTATTTTATTAGTACAATATGTAAAAGCAGGGAAGGGAAAAAAGATCAAGTCAGGAAACAGCCCAGTCTCGTCCATACCTCGTACGTAGACAACCACGGGAAAATGTAAATGAGACCACGGCTGGAATCACACACTCCATCGTCGTGCCCCCTTCTGACCCACTCAGCAGTAGGATAGGGAGCTGCAGCCCACCAAGTCCAGAGCTTAGGGGAGGCTCAAGGCTATATTTCTTTTGGTCAAAATGCAAATTTTACCCACATTGCAGCACCCTTAGAGCACACGCTGTTGACCTCCAACTAGACTGGAGAATTTGGGGTCTATGTAACTTCATGCTAAAAAATACTTAAATCAATGTTTTCTAACTAGCGTGACATTTTTAGTAGCTCTGCAGCACACAGACACACACATCCCTGCTGAAGAATTCAACAGCCTCCAGTATCAGAAGAAACTACACAGCTCAACTTAATTCTTAAAACAGACTTCAGACCTAACTGATCACTTTACTATTACTCTACTGGAAGGTCACCTACACCCATCAGAATTCATTATCCACATATTTTAGTTTTATACAAACCACAGTCCATCCTGGACTATACAGTAATTTGGGTATGGGATGATCTTAAGGATGACTCCTGGAATACACGGTCTTCACCAATATGTGAGTCTATCAAGGCCTACACTAATAACCCCCACAAGGGCAGGTCTCAAGATCCCTCCTGGTGAATGGATGGAAAGTCAATAGTTAATTTGTCCCTATTTCTTCTAGAAAGCCCTCCCTTGCCCTCTCCATTGCCTCCTCCTGCCCCAATACCTTGTGCCCCAATATTTCATTTCTTTATGTCCCTGTCTCCCTGCTAGACTGTGAGTTCCTAGTGAGAAGCAGCTACGTCTTCATTATCTGTGTGCATCCTAGGTTAGCACAGTGCCTGGCACACAGCAGATACTCTACCTGTCCTGTTTCCCTTGGGACATCCTGCTTTAAACCAGTTATCCCAGTATAATAATGAGTGCCCCCTTGCACTCACAGAAGTGCAGGAGTTTGTATGACAAATCCTATCACTACCCTCTCAAGAGACAGTTGATGGATGCTGGCTGTAGGTTCTTATGGGGTTTGTTTGTTCATTTTTATTTGTATATTTTACAAGTCGTTTCCTCACTATCTGCTGTATTACTGTAGGTGGAGAGGCAGGGAGGTTGGTGGCTGGGCAGATGCACAGACTGAGTGAGAAGCAGGTAATCCAGGTATCAGTTTAAGAATTAGAAAGCAGGCAGGGAAGTTTAATTTGTCACAGATTTCCCTTCTAATTATCTAGTCAATCCTCTGAAAGGAATTTTTTTTTTTAAGATTTTTATTTATTTATTTGACAGACACAGATCACAGGTAGGCAGAGAGGCAGGCAGAGAGAGAGGAAGGGAAGCAGGCTCCCCGCTGAGCAGAGAGCCCGATGTGGGGCTCGATCCCACGACCCTGGGATCATGACCTGAGCCGAAGGCAGAGGCCCAACCCACTGAGCCACCCAGGTGCCCCCTTTGAAAGGAATTTTTAAAAAAATATTCATTTATTTGTCAGAGAGCGCACATAAGCAGAAGGAGCTGCAGGAAGAGAGAGAGGGAGAAGGAGGCTCCCAGCTGAGCAAGGAGCCCGATGTGGGACTCAATCCCAGGACCTTGGGATCATGACCTGAGCCGAAGGCAGATGCCCAACCAGCTGAGCCACCCAGGCATCCCGAGTCAATCCTTTGATAACAGTATAAGGACTTTGCTTTCTCTGAGCACGCTGGCATGTGTGGATGCTGGTGCAGCTGGTAACAGCTCGCAGGGGGCAGAGGGAACGCCGCACTGACATGAAATCCAGTGCAGAACCACAGAGACTTGGTGATCCTGACAAGCGCTCACTGTTCCAGCCCAGATGTCAGTGCTCCACGGCTCAGAATTCTGCCCATGAAACCACTCCCTCTAAAGTGCCCCTGCGAAATGGAAAAATCCCCGAGTTTTTCTAATGGGCCTCAAGGATGGAGGAGTATCGGGAACTGGAGAAGGTGAGGATGGAGCCAATTAACAGCCTTGGCGTTGAAGGTTCTGGCTTATACGGGAGCAAGGGGCATGTGAACACGGCCGCCAGATGCACTGATAAAATCAGGATTATCCGAGTGTATGCCATTTGTCCTGGGGTCTGGCCTTTTTACAGCGCATTAAGGATAGGAAACTAGAACCACAGGTCTCCACGGGTCCTTTCCCACTTGTAATCGTCACAGACAGGGCCACGTAAAGGGGGCCGGAGGGAAGAGGGAAGTGCTTCACCTGTCTGGCCCATTTCCTCTGGTGCCAGAGGAACTCCTCCCTGGATTTAAGGGCCCAGAGGCATTTCCCAAATCCCGCTGCTCATTAAGCCTATTTGATTTTAAAGAAGAAGATTAAATACACAGCCCCTAGCCAAGATTCCAGATGTTCCGCAAGGCTTCCCTTTGTGGTTGGGGTCCCCTGCTAAGTCGTACTTCTAATTAACATCTAAAGCTGGGCTCGGAGGGGCTGTTAGAGGACTCAAGGCAGAGAGAGGCTCTGGTCCTAGTCTCAGCTCGGCTGTTTCATTAGTCAATGACCTAAACCCGTCCTTTGGCACCTCTGGGTCTTGATTTCTTCATTTTTCCCCACTGGGAATAGACTATCTACCAAAGACCTCCCCCCACCGCCAAGCAGGCTGTGAAAGTCAAAGGGGATTAGCTCAGAGTTTTCACAGAAAAAGCATAGAAGCCCTCCAGAATGGCACTTCCCAGTGATACCCACTCATCACATGAGGTTATTTAAACTTACACTTGTTAAAATAAGAAATTCAATCTTTTGGTCACACATTCTGAGGGCTCAATAGCTACCCGTGGCTAGTGGCTCATGTTGGCCCCCAAAGACAAGAGAACGCTGTCATCATCCGGAAAATTCTATCAGGCAGCTCTGCTCCAGAGCCTCTTTCGAATTTCTCTCCCCAAACCAAATGAAAACAAAACAAAACCCAGAAAAGAACACCCCAGCCCTGTCCAATGCTCAGGAAGGCAATGATCCACATGTATTTTCACACCTACAAAGAGAGAAGCCCTTCACATTGACACAGTAGGGCCACAATGAGGCTTTCTTCCAAAGAAAGCAGCTGAGTTTTTCTTCCCATCACGTAAAACAGGCACGGGCCAGGGGGGGACTTTTCTCCCACAGCTGCCCTGCCTCTTATACTCAGATCACTCTTTCAGACCTAATCCATTATTTACACAGTCCTACTTTCAAGAAAATGCATTTTGAAACCTTCTCAACAGGAGTGTTAGGTTTGTGCAAATCCAGGGACCAGGGAGACCTAGGCACGTCATTCCCACCTGACAGGCCTTTCCTTACAGCGCCCCCCAATGGCCAGTCCCAACTATTTAATAAAACCGAAGGACACAGTCCTGCCAACGGCCAAGGGTTAAAAGCATTCCTAAAAAGGGGGCCTGAAACAGAAGCTCCTCCCCTCCAATCTGTTCTTCATTGGCCAAGGATTTATTGGCTCTTGCAGTAAATTAATCAATTGCCAAGGGAAAGTAAAACCACGGCTCCAATGTAAATACTTGTTGGTAACAATCCTTCAGTGTGACACTTTGGATTTCAAGTGGCTGGGTGGCCTTCCCAATGCCTCATTAAATGGCAACTTTATAGCATTAAGAGGAAAAGGCCCTGGGATTTTCTGTACAAATGTATAAATCAATCTTTTCAAAGACAAACAATAGAGCAATTCACAAAATGTGTGTGACTGGGGGACACGGGGAGGAGAGGCACTAAGAAGCAGTGAGAGGATGGTCTAGAGTTTTCCCCAGCTCCATGCGTTAGAGTATCCTGACTCTTGCCATCCCTGTTTCGCCCAACATTTGTTAATCCATCATCCAGTGGGACGGCTCTCTTCAATGGCGAGATCCCAGACCGATGGTATCTTTGTTGATCTTCCTATCCCTCATGGTCTTTACCATAAAGATTTCCAAGCAGCAGGCAATTCAAATCAGTTAAGCTATTGACCTCGCCCCGTCAATGATGAAGCATTAAGGAAAGCTATATCAACAGTGGGTTACCGACTACACTGCGTGCCGGCTACTTTAGACATGCTTGGAGAAACACTCGTCCCCTCGCCCCCAGAAATAATTTAACATGCCTTCAGGAGTGTAAACCAGCCAGTTAACAGTTACCCCACAGAGACCACTACCTCAAACGACCTACTCTTTGGTCTTGAGCAACCCAACCCTATTCTCTTGTTCAGGAAAACGTCCATGGGCACTAGCTGCTCCTTCCCAATCCTAGGCTTCAGATGGGCCGAAACAGCAGCAGCTCTGGAAGTCAGGCTTGGAAAATAGATGTGTTTCCCTCTGATGTGTGTTTGGGGTTAACCCCGCTCTCACTGCCCTCAGCTAAGTGGCCTTTCCGAGCTCTGTGTGGCCCTCAGTAGGCCAATATATTTTATTTTTCCTTTAGAAAAAGCTTTAAAAAAAAACATATAAAACTGACGGCTCAAAACAAAGAAAAGCGAAAGTTCTGAAACAGAGCGCGGGTGTGAGCGGGCCTCTGTGTGTGTGCCGGTGGCCATCTCGACCTCGTCCTTCTAGAGGACAGTGTTCTGTGCAACTATACTCAACTGCGACAGACTCCTATGGAAAACGTCAGTCCCATTGTTCCACAAGAACAATGGGCAACCGAGGATAATAAGCAAAGCGAGACAAGGGAAGCGGACTCCTGGATCTCAGGGGTGGTACTTTTCTGCTGTTAAAACAGTTCCTATTGGGGGGAGGGGGGAGAAAAAAAGACAGGGAAATAAGCCATAAGTGACTCTTAATGACAGAGAGCAAACTGAGGGTTGGTGGAGGGAGGTGGGTGGGGGATGGGCGAGATGAGTGACAGGCATTAGAGAGGCACTTGTGATGAGCACTGGGTGTCATATGTAAGTGACGAATCACTGAATTCCTCACGTATGGCATTGTGTGTTAACTCACAAAATTTAAATTAAAAAAACCCCCAAAACAAAACCAATCAACCAACCTACAACAACAACAAAACAATAAAAAACCCAGTTCCTATCCGAAAAGCTGCTGTCTCGATAACCCCCTCCAACCTCAGGTCTGCTTCCCAATCTCAGAAAGCAAAATGAAATGAGATACAGAGCGTAGATGAGTGAAAACTGCTCACAGATTCATAATGTGATCCCTTCCACCAACACCCGAAGTCCCGCCCCTGAGAGTCTCCAGGGCCCCAAATTCACTCCAAGCATTTCTGAGGCAAGAGTCATTTTCTTAATACAATTCTTACTCGGTCACTGCCCCTGCACTCCCCATATATTGTATGCGTGTATGCATCTGTGTTTTGGACTATTTATTTTTTAAATTAAATTAAAAAAATTTTTATAAACATATAATGTATTTTTAGCCCCGGGGGTACAGGTTTTGGACTATTTAGAAACTACTAAGTCCACACTTAGAGCACCTACTCTCCAACAGGCTTATAGGATTTCCAGAACATATCGGAGCGGTCAACAGACGGCAAGCCAAAGGAAGAATGAGTCCTGCTCATATCAAAATTTTAGCAACTAGGCACAGAAAGTATGTGCCCATTCAAGAACTCATGAGTCTACAGCCTGGCACGAAGTCTTGTACGCAGTGGACATTCATAGGCTTTGACAGAACCTACTTGAAGCATTAGTACTTTTGGGCCTGACGTGGGTAGTCACTTGGTCCTACATGCAAGAAGTGAATTCCACCCAGGGACATGGCAAAGGTCCCGAGACATGGCAGAGGGCCCACGCGTCACAGGATCCTTCACAGAAGCAGTTTCCTGCAGGGAGTGTGCTGGTCCTCGGCCAGCCCACAGTTCTCAGAAGGGTGAAAGGGCAAAGGGAGGAATTTCTTCAGCTGGCGGATCCTCAACGCAGGAGGAGAGAGGAAGGGAGTCAGGCAACAGGCTCGGCAAGCTGGGAGGAAGAAGGAGTGGCAGGGAAGGAAGAGGCCCGCTGGAGGCCCATCAAGACTTGGCAAGGGCAGGGCGGACCCAAGCGAGCCCCGACTCTGAGCCTCCACCGCCTTAGAGCGCCTCTGCCCCAGTGCCTGCGTTCAAAAAAGCTGCGAACCGCTTCGGGTCTGTATGGGTACATTTTCTCTGCACTCGCCCGAACTCTATAGCTAAGCCTTCATTTCCTCCTTAATTCCACTCTCATTCCCCAAAAATAACCACTGTTTTCTGTTTTTCATCTAGACCTTCTGGAGGCAGCATTTACATTCTGTTATACGCAGATAGGGAAAAGATGCATCGCTTCACTTAATTGGCTACATATTACACTTACCCTTCTACACCGCGCTTTTCTCTCCGTTTGACGATGTTTTAGAGCTCGTTCTAGCTACACAAAGAGACCCATATTTCATTCTCTAAAACTGCCATATAGTACTATACCATGTGGATTTACCAGAGTTTATTTTTTCATTCTTACACTAATGTTTAATCTTCATTTCCCCCCCAAACCCTCGCCTTTCAAACAGTTCTGGAGTGAATATAGGTTCCGATGCAAGTATTTTGCTAGACTACCCTAGATAACCCTAGATGTGAAATCCCTGGGTCAAAGCAAATACGTAATTTTGATACTGACAAAATGCCTGTGGCAGTTTATTCCCATGGGCGGTATGGGAGCGCTCATTCCCTAATTTACCCACCCCCTGATTCTGCCATTGTCTTAATTTCTGCCTAAGCCTCACCTGAAGCCTGACATGATCCAGACTGGATGGTGGACAGTTCTAGAACAAAATCCACTGCTTTAAATGGCATTTCCTTGATTACCTGAGAGATTAAGCATTTTGTCATATGTTTATTGGTCATCTCCATTTTCTCTTCTGTGATTTGCTATTTCTCTGCCCATGTTCTTTTGGGTCATTTGCTTTCCCCCCTTATTTATAGGTTTTTACATATTCTGATTATCCACCATCTATTATCTATGTTTTATACATCTCTCTCAGTTGTTTTTTTTTTTTAAACTTTGCTCGTGGAATTTTCCCACAACCAGGGTGGTTTCCAATCCACAATACAGTGGCTTCCAAATTGTTCTTTTCAGCAATAGGTTCCTTTCTCCAATCCAGGGGAACCCCCAATAACAGACAGGTAACAGCAAAACTGCTCTGGCTGAGGATGAACCAGCCTCTTAAGGTCCCACCAACTACCCCACCTGGATTTTGAGGGACTCCTCAGAGCTTCTAAGAGCAGAGATGGAAATCACAGATCCAATCCAACCCCCTCACATAACAAATGAAGAAATACAGGATAAGGGCTGCTAGATGGAGCAGCTCCAGGCCTCCTAACAAATAAGACCAGAATTAAGGTGTCCATTCCAATCCTAGGAACCCAGTGCAGTCTTTAAATTCAGTCTAGATTCATTCCAATTTGATCTGACAACAAAACTCAGCTCTTTGGCACCTGAGCCATGTACTTTTCTCCCACCAAAGGAAAAAGAAAGTAAGATGCTAATTAAATAAACAGAGATAATTTCACACAGAAACTCAACTTAAAAAGACATTTATCGCTGCCTTCTAGTTACACAGGCTTATGTCAACTTCCTGTTTCTCCCTACGAGACTACAAGCTAAATGAGAGTGAGGAATCCTGTCCGTCCTTCTCTCCTGGATCTCTAAGACCCAGAATCAGCCCTGCCAAATTATAGGTCTCAATAAATATTTGCCTCCCAAACCATTCACTAGAGCTAAAGACAAGCAGAAAGTGATCCAATTTGCTCTTTTAAGACATTTCAACTGCATGTACCAATGTAACCGCTGCTAGAACAGCCATCCATTAGCAGGTGGCCTGGAGAGTGAGATGGAAGGAGGACGATCAGGGTCATGAAAATCCAAGCGTATAACTGAGAGCAATACTGCCGAGAACACAGTATCCTCCTCCCTACTTATGGAATTCTTTGGGCTTCCGGTTATTTTGCCTGTTTTTCAGGACATTTAGGACCTGGAGGTCCCTTTCCAAAACCTCGTGCAGATGGAGTGAGCTGTTTCCAGTTCTAGGTCTTTCTCTCACCTGTTGGAGAACTAATTACCGACTGTGGGAACTTGAGGTGGTTAAGCAATTGTAGGGCCCAAGTTTCTGGTTCCTCATCTGTCAAGTGGACACAGTAAGAGGGCCTGAGCCTCTTAAGTTTTCAGGTTTAGTGTCAATGACTGTAAGTTGCTTAGCAACGCCACACACATGGAATCACTGTTGTTTGTTTCACCAGTTGTCAGGTCTGCAGAGCTGTCAACTTTTAGGATGGGTTTTTGCATCCCAGAATGAGGTAGGGGGAGAGTAGACTAAACACTACTGAATATGAGGAAGTGGGATGAGATGAGCCAACATTATTAAAAATACATTCTTGAGAGAATAACCCTAATTTACAAAGCAAGTCAAATCTACTTGTAATGGCAAATATTAAATGCAGATCTTGGAACTGCTAGGCCACAGAGGGGAAGACTGATGGAGAACCTTCAGTTAAAAGCCAACCAGCTGATTAGAAATCTCAGTCCAGGTCACAGCCAGAAGAAAAAAACACAAAACAAAACACCAAACCATAGCTAGAGGGCTACCTTTCTATCTCTGTCTGAGGTTATGGCAGCTCCTGTTTACTTGACTGGGCTGCAGGGACTTTTACACCCATCTGCTTCCCAAGCAATCACATAGAATGTGTTCTGGCCTAGCGCCCCCCCCACCCCCCGTCCAGGGAACAGTAACCATTTCATACATTGGTATTTTGCTACGGGGTTATAAATGCCCTATAGCCAATCAAAATAGGGTTTCTACAGATCAAATTCTGATCTCTGCCAATGAGAACACTGGCCAACGCCACTCTGGAAAAGCAAAAAAGAACAAACATTCTGTTCAGAGAATTCTGAACATGTTTGCCTCCTACCCATTCACAGAAGTGGTTACTGTAGCAGGGAGGAAGCGCATCTCAGAGCGGAATGTTGAGACACGGGCGACTGGAGAATGTGTTATAGAATTTGACGCATCCTGAAAGATGGAAATCATAATGGAACAATCTGTGTCTTCAAATTGGCCAAAGCAGGACAAACCTTCATGGATTTTAGTATAAATCATAAATAAAAATGCCCACCTTACTCTGGTCTTTTAAAGTCAGATGTTGCTGGAGAAAGTCTGAGTCGTCTCACAAGCCCCCTTTTAGAGGAGTCAACGTCAAATCTAGGGACTGAATCACACCCAGATCCGCTTGGTCACTGGAGGCACCCTTCTTTTCATCTCAGAAGAAAACTCCCAGATTGTCTATATTTAACAAAGATATTGAGGACAAAGAGTAGTGCTGAGCAGAAAAACATTTAAAATCTGCTCGGAGAAGAAATAAAATCCCCCACTGTTACATATCTCTGAATCTCTGAATGTTGCAGAGGCTGGAAGAGAAGGAGACAACAAAAACGCAGGCATGAAACATCAACCTTGTTGGCCTCTTGCTAAAACTGATTTGACTATTCTTAACCCTGATGCTCATCATCTCCTAAGAAGAGACTCAGAAGAAAGTTCTCAGAATAACTGGAGTTGCTCTCACCCCAGCCTTTGTTCTCTAAAACACAGAGTGTGAAACAACTCGGCGGGTCATACTTGAGGAGCAATTTCAACTCTTAATACTCACCGGGGCACTCTTGTCCAGACAGGACTTAGACTATAAAGGGTGGCCAGCCCCAGTGAATGACCATGTCAATGTCACAGCCCAACTAGTAGCCACCTTCATCACTCCACAGGGCCACATCTCCACCGTGTCAGGCAGCCAACAGCAGGGTGTACAAAAGCAGATATTTAGACGCTGGGTTAGCTATTTTCTTTCTTTTTTTTTTTTTAAGATTTTATTTATTTATTTGAGACAGAGGTAGTGAGAGAGAGCGTGAGCGAGGAGAAGGTCAGAGGGAGAAGAAGCTCCCCGTGGAGCTGGGAGCCCGATGCGGGACTCGATCCCGGGACTCCGGGATCATGACCTGAGCCGAAGGCAGTCGTCCAACCAACTGAGCCACCCAGGCGTCCCTGGGTTAGCTATTTTCTACCAAATTCTAAAATAAGTTGTGGCCATTTGACCACTAGAGGCCCAAAAGCCTTACAGCAAGAAATGCCATCCAGGTTTCCAGACGTCTGAGGGTGTTCTTCTGATGGTCTGATGACGAGAAGAACATGCTTTACAGCAAAAGTCTCAGAAGCCAGGGTGGTTGATGGAGACACCAGGAAGGAATGGAGCTAGTCATGTGGGACCAAGGAAAAAAGGCCACTGTGGGAGGTGTGGGTCAGAGAACATTTCCAGCGAACAGAGAAGGAGCCCCGAGACCTGCAGTGCGATACGAGGCGTGCTCTTACTGGAAGTGATAGGATTACAGTGAACACAGCAAAACATTTTATTTATTTTTTTTTAAAGATTTTATTTATTTGACAGAGATCACAAGTAGGCAGAGAGGCAGGCAGAGAGAGAGGAAGGGAAGCAGGCTCCCCGCTGAGCAGAGAGCCCGATGCGGGGCTCGATCCCCGGACCCTGGGATCATGACCTGAGCCGAAGGCAGAGGCTTAACCCACTGAGCCACCCAGGCACACCAGCAAAACATTTTAAAGCAAGTTATGAAAGAGAAAAGGTCAACATTCTGATAAATCACTGAGTCTAAACTAATACCAGTCTTATGCTACATATCTGAGAGATTTCAAAATACCTGAAGATAAAAAATTCAGTAAGGATATCTCATAATAAGAGAGGTAACACTTACTGAAAGTTCAAACTGGGCCAGGCATATGCAATAACTCATTAGCACCTCACAATCCGCCATGGATAGATAGATACTACTACCTCCATTTTAAAGAAATCTGAGGCACAGATAGCTTCCAGTGCCATTCGGATGTGACAATACAAGAAACTGGACAGTCTGGCATCAGAACTCAGCAGTCTGAAAAGCTGCGTTTACATTAAAATTTTGTAAGAATTGAATTTGAGGCTGGTCACCACCTGGAACTGGTGGCCCACTATTTTCAACTTTATGTCCCCTGACATCCAGTGCAAATCCTTTGAGTCAAGGTCCTTTGCACTATGCTCAGTAGCAGACAATGTAATTGTAAATTTATAATGCAGAATGGCAGTGAAAATCTGTAGTCAGTTTATATTTAATTATCAAGGCCAAACTCTAAACAATTAGAAATAACAGGACATGCTGCATGATTGCTAAGAACAAAAATCCAAATCCAAAGATCAACAGAATTTATTTATACCAGCAGTAACTAGAGAATGTAATATAGGAGGAAAAAATTTGGCTTCCATGGTAAGACAAACTATAAAGTAGAGAGAGATAAATATAAAAGCAACATTATTAAGAAATTATAAAACTTTACTGAAGGATATAGAAGATGATTTGGATTAATGGAGTGATAAATCTTGTTTTTGGAGAAAAACACATTTTAAAGAAGTCAGGGTTTCCCAATTAGTCAATAATTTCAGTGAAATTCTACTAAGATCTCAACAAGAATTTTTAGGAAATTTGAAAAATATCTTAATATTTATATGGGAGAGTATAGAACTGAGACTGACTATGACAATTTTGAAAAAGTATAAAGAGGATGGACTGCCTTAAAAAGGACTATAGTGAGGCGCCTGGGTGGCTCAGTGGGTTAAGCCTCTGCCTTCGGCTCAGGTCATGATCCCAGGGTCTTGGGATCGAGCCCCGCATCGGGCTCTCTGCTCAGCGGGGAAACTGTTTCCTCCTCTCTCTCTGCCTGCCTCTCTGCCTACTTGTGATCTCTCTGTCAAATAAATAAATAAAATCTCTTTTTAAAAAAGTACTATAGTAATTAAGACCATGTGATACTGATGTAAGAATAGACAAAGTAACCGAACAGAATAGAAAGCTGTGAAACTGACCTACCTCTACGCCATATTTTTAGGGACTGTAGGATAGATGTGAGATGGGGGTATATTAATCACTAGATTAATATACAATGCTAGACCTGTAACCCATTTGAAATTTATTTTAAATCTATCTTAAATTTTTCTCTTTAGACTTTATGATCAAATCATATATTTCCAACATGAAAGCCAAAAAACTGCCCACCTTTTAAATATGAAAAATTACTGGATGAGAAACATAAGAGAGGTAGAGACTTTTCTTTCTTTCTTTCTTTCTTTCTTTCTTTCTTTCTTTCTTTCTTTCTTTCTTCCTTCCTTCCTTCCTTCCTTCCTTCCTTCCTTTCTTCCTTCCTTTCTTTCTCTTTCTTTCTTTCTTTCTTTCTTTCTTTCTTTCTTTCTTTCTTTCTTTCTTTCTTTCTTTCTTTCTTTCTTTCTTTCTTTTAAAGACTTATTTACTTGAGAGAGAGAGTGAGCACGAGTGGGGAGAGGGGCAGAGGGAGAGAATCTTCAAGCCAACTCCCCGCTGATCACAGAGCCCAATGCAGGGCTCAGTCTCATGACTCTTGAGATCATGACCTAAGCCAAAACCAAGCATCAGTCACTTAACCAAATGAGCTACTCAGGTGCCCTGAGAATTTTCTTAAAACAGAAAAGGCAGTTAAAATGAATGACTCTAAAAGAAAAAAAAAAAAAAAAAAAAAAAAAAAAGACTCTTTTGCCCTGGCCAAATCTTAAAAAAAAAAAAAAAAAAAAAAAAAAAGAGTATAAAAAGCAAGATGCAATATGACAAACATTAAGATGCCTATGTTTATGTATAAATTATAGTATTTAAATATCTAAAATTTAGTCTGGAAGGATATGTATTAAACTGGAAGGAAATATGGGGAGGGGGCAAAAGAAACTTTAGTTGTGACTCGTGTTTTGTTTAAGAAAACCCTAAAAGCAACTAAGGCAAAATACTAATAATAGCCATTAAACCCGAGGGGCAGGAATATGGATGGGTGTTCGCTAGATTACTTTTGCATGTTCTCTATCTTTTAAGTTTTTTTAGAAAGAATTCTCAAAACTCAAATGTTCAATCTAGATTTTCTTCATAAACTTCCCTACCAACCCAGAGTATTTTCTTGATTATCTATAATCTTATTCAAATATATCAATAATCTTATTATTATCTATAGTCTTATTCAAAATACAGCATATAAATAGGGCACACATAAATTCAGTTGTTGATCCCAAACGTGATGGTTAATTTATGTGTCAATGCAGCTAAACTATGGTACCCAGATGTTTGGTCCAACACCAGTCTAGATGTTGCCGTGAAGGTATTCTGTTTTTGTTATTTTTTAAGACGTGATCAACATTTCAGTCAGTAAACGTCTCATGAGGCAGATTACTCTCCAGAAGGCAGGTGGGCCTCATCCAACTGAGGTTTCCTAAAGGAGAAGGGATTATTCTCAAGACTGTACCATGGAAACCCTGCCTGAATTTCCAGCCTGTTGGCTTGCCATACCGATTTCAGACTTGCCAGTCCCTACAGTCACATGAGCCAACTTCTTAAAATAACACCCCCTGCCCATATACATACATCACTGCTTCTCATTCTGTTTCTCTGGAGAACCTTGACTAATACCAACATTGTAAGTTTCGGGGCAACCATGGTTTCTCAGCAACCGAAATGATGCTACAACTCCTGTTAACATGTCAAAGGGGAGAAAAGCCTGCTTTGGGGGAGGGATGGGACTGTGATACATCAGTTAACACTGACATACAGGAATTAAACACATCGTGTGTTTACTTTCTAGAAAAATCCATCTCATGAGGAGATAAAGTTCTTTGTAAGGTGGCTTCTGGTTGGAGATGTGTTCTTGCTGAGTGGAAATTTCCCTATTGGCCTGTGATTACTTGTTGGCCAGATACTCTGTGGGGAGGATACACATCCATCCTCCCATGTGGAGGATGAAAAAGGGCCAGAGGAGTGAGGTCTGTTCTTCCTGTGCCCGTGATTCTTCCTGAGGGAAATTCTCC
Organism: Lontra canadensis; assembly: GCF_010015895.1. Lineage (NCBI taxonomy): Eukaryota > Metazoa > Chordata > Mammalia > Carnivora > Mustelidae > Lontra > Lontra canadensis. Next base: position 282,534 of record NW_022631247.1, read on the forward strand.
TTGTTTGTTTCACCAAAACCACCAATTGACAGGCTGCCCAAGACTGATTGTGTTCTGTAGGCTACTTCTCCACAGACGGGCTCTCAGCTCTGCACGCATGGTCATCAACAGTGTCACATGCTCTAGCTTTCTACAGGAGCCTGCCCTCCTCTTACCCCGATCACCTGCTCACACATCTCCAAATACCGTATGTCTAGGTAGAAGGACCCCGAAGTATAAGCCAGCACTGCTTTCCCAATTCAAATCCCTTACCAATTGAAGAGACAATATTAAAATTTGAGCCATTTTAATCTTCTGCATTTCCGTTCACTTTGTTTTGTTTCGGCATTGGCAAACCAAGAGACTTTAAGTAAAAACAAGAATAGAATTACTGAAGCAGTGATTCAAGGTGACAAAACAATGTATACTATAAAAATACTTCTTGACATCAGTTTGCGTTTCCTATAGAGTTAGAGGGGAACAAGACACGTCTCAGTTGGATAAAGGTGGCTCAGACAGAAGTGATCCTCTACTGTCCCAATCAGAAAACAGCCAAAATATGGGGGGAGGGGGTTTGGTTAGATAAATATAGATGATGTAAATGGAAAAATCGATATCATTAGATGTAAACATTTCATCGAAGATATTCAAAACTGAACATTCAAAACATTTACTTTAAGCTATTTAAGATATTATTACAATTTACATAACTGCATGTGCATAAATATATACACAGATATTATGTAACCCTATAAGTGTGCACTAATTTAGAAATATTTCTGGTTTCCTCACACCTTAGAAAAACATTTATTCAAAGTCTGCAGCGGCACTGGCATTCTTACGTCCGTTCCTGTAAGCATGGCTACATTCTGAGTTTGCCATGGTCCTCTTCACTTCTAGTTATTTGGATAAGGTTAACTTGATCCATTTCTAAATGATCTTTAAAAGCCTTGCTTACAAAGAAATCCAACACTTGTTATTGTGAGGTCAGATGCCCAGAAATATTACTAGATTTTTTTTAAACCTTTTTTTTAATACAATTTCCTCAGTTGACCTCTACAAGCATCTAAAATCAGCATTGATAAAAGTCATTCCAGGCTAATGTGTGTTCCCTAAATAATATTTTATGTTCCAAATAAAATAATTGAGAGACCCTCCCACAGCACAAGGAAATCTGTAGATTTCAATTTAAGGCAACTTCCTCATCTCTGTTCATAACTCTTTGAGGGGTGAGGGAACCATGCCTTCCATTTGGGCACATGACGTGAACTGTGTAACTTCATTTCCCACATCTCCTCACATCTGCCTTTCTCCTCAGGAGGCAGCCATTGCAACAGGAGTTAGCACTATAGGTGGACTTCCTCAGGGCAGAATTGGGGGATTCCAGGGGAATCCAGAATCAGGTGCCTCCCCACAGCACAGATGGTGGCTGCCACACAGGCCAGGCTGGGAGGGCTACTGTCTTCCTGTCTTGTCTTTCTTCTTTTAAAAACAGTGTATACAGTTGTGGCGTGATGATTTTAAGGATGGCAGGAGACTATCAGCAACAGGGAGACTCTCGAGCAGCTGTGTGGTCATGAGTCTTCCCAGATTCCACCACTACCTGCTGAAGGATGTGGGAGCCACCCTCTCTGCCCTCACATGCCCCAACACCAAGACTCTTGAGCTCCGGTTCTAGCACTGCTAAAAAGCCTTACTGATGGCAAAGAAAGCCAGAGGTGGGGAGAACTTTCCAGAACATTCTAGGGAAGGGCCTAAATACTTTAGGAACATCACTGGGCCCCTGCCTATTACCTATTTCAGTGACCAAAGTGGAAAAGAACAATGGACAATACTCTACGCTGTAAAGGTGTTAATTGCAGCCCTTAAATTTCAGTTGGGGAGGTGTGGGAGGAGAAAAGAGGATAATGAATATACAGCAACAGTCTGATACTGTGGTTAATTATAAGAAATAATATTTGGTCTTTTTTCACTCTTCCTGGCACAGAGCTTCTAAAACCCTTGTAATTCCCTATATAATAGCCATATGGACATCTTTCCTCATGGTATTTAATTCCTGAAAATCACTCCAGAGCAATAAAGGTGAAATTGGTGTCTTTTGTTACTCATAAAAAGCCTCTTTCAATCGCATCTGAGTTTATGATAATGTGGTGACTTCTGGAAAGTCCTTAAGGGCTGGTTGCCAGGGGACCCAAACTCGGATTAGATGGCTGGAATTTTCAATCCCGCTTCTCTACCTCTAGGGAGGGGTGAGGGGCTGGAGCTTTTCAATCACCAACAGCCAATGATTTAATCAAGCAAAACAAAGCATCCATGAAACCTCAAAGGACTGGGTTTGGAGAGCTTCCGAACTTCCTTCCCTATGCCCTTCCCCATAGGACTGTGGCTGGGTTACATCCTTTTACAATAAACCAGTAATCCGGTTAGGGAAACAATTTCCCTAAGTTTTGTGAGCTGCTCTAGCAAATTCATCAAATGCAATTAATTAAGGGTAAAAACTAACAGGTGGGGTCATGGGAACCTATTTAAGTCAGTTGGTAAGCACAAGTGATGATTTGGGCTTTAGTGGGAGCGTGCATTGTGGGGAGGAGAGAGGGATAGTCCTGTGGGACTTGAGCCCTTAGCCTGTGGGGTCTGACCAGCCCTCCAGGTAGACAGTATCCGAATTAGGCTGAACTGGAGGACACCCAGCTGGTGTCCCAGCATTGTTCGGTGTGGGGAAAACCTCCCCCTACACACACACACACACACATTTGGTGACCAGAAGTGAAGTAGTATTCCGAGAGTATTGTGTGTAACTTAAGTGAAAACAACAAATGGAGTTTTCTCTTCACAACAGGGACCGTGAGTCATGAAAGAGAGGAAAACCTGAGTGGTAGGAACTGAGGAAGTGTGGCTGGGACTTGGCTGGACTCAACAAGTTGGGTCCAGGGCAGCTGACGGTCCCCGTCCTCACAGCAGACATGAGCGGGTTACACCCTGAAGTCACACAGACCGCACACTTTTGGAAGCTTGACAGTTACAACACAAAAGACGGAGGCTTGCCTTGTTCTTCTCAGGTTTTTCCTCCATTAAGAAACTGACCTTTAGCCCAAGCCCCATTTTATGGCTACGGAAACGACTGAGGGAAGTTAACAGCTGACAGTTGACAAAGCACGTCCAGAAAAGAGAAGCAGCAAACCCAGCTCCAGGGGCCTCAAGGCTCAGGTGCCCGGCACGAGGATGAATGCTGTGCGCAGTGTCTCAGCCGTCACCACTAACAGGAGGGGGTGATCGCTTCATTCCCACTTCATGGTTGAAAAAACCAATGTGGGGAAGCTAGCCAACTCTCCCCAGAGTCACTCGGCATGCATCTGGGCCGGCTGGGTTTGGAATGGCACTACTTCATGGACAAGGTTTATTTGGGGAGTCAGAACCGAGAACATGATCTATCACTTTACATGAGCTCCGTAATTGTGAGTATGTCACGGCCCTACTGAGACTTAGTGTCCAGATCTGCAAAATGGGCATATAATACTTAGCTTGTCTGGGTGTGAGATCCTTTAGTCACAGGCCCCAGCACAAAGCCTGACTAACAGCAGGACTCAGTAAAGACACTATCCTGCCTTCCTCTTCCTTAATCTTGAACTCAAGCCTTACAGGTGAGGACTAACAATTTGTCAGTCCCCCAGTGGACACGCATATGTGAAAGAACATAACATCTCATCATCACATGCCGACCTAGGCCAATCTGCTATGTTTTTGTTCAGAAAAGGCTTTTTCTTGTCCATCTTAAACCAACTTTAAGGTAAATATAATGAGTCAGATGTTTTTGATTTTGTAGGGAGTACCTGTACTCTGGTCCTTATGCTAAGTGGACCCATAAAGGGCCATCGTCACGGGAAAAGTGCCAATCAGCAAAGGCCCTCCAGGGACCAGCTCTGGGAGCAGCCCAGGCCTGACTTGGAGATCGCATCTTCTATACCTGAGGCCAGAGACTGGCTCAGGAGCTGCGGAATGTGTAGCTCCCTCTCAACCCACCCCCAACACCTCCTACCCGCACATGAAATGTTGCTGCAGAGTTCACAGCTGGTGAAGGGAGATGTCTGAGTGTGGCTGTGGGTTGGTCCAAACATTCACCCAGCTGTGCACACGTGGGGCTGACGCTGGAGCACCATCTGCGTCCTATTAGGTACTTTTATGAGCTCAGAGCATGACTATCTGGTTTGCATTTGCAACACAGAGGAAGCAGTAAGGGACAGCAGAGAGGCTTTCTAAAGGACACCTTATGGAGGTTCCTTTCGCCACAAAGCACCTTGGAGATGAGCGGGCAGCATGACAGGAGGGGGCTGGGAAAAGAAGCCCACGCAGAGAGAGTCAAGGCACCGAGTTCGGGTCCTCTATACAACCCACTACCTGTGCTCCACAACAAAGCACTGAACCGCTCAGCCTGAGTTTCACCGGGAAGTGATAAAATCAGATTAGATATGCTCTCAGATTCACTCCTTCCTGCTTGAAAATTCTATTTCAGTTTTTCATGAAACCCCTTTATGACTCTAGGAACTCTGAGAACTTGTGAACACCTAACACAAGGTGTTGCCTATAACTGGCACTTGGTAATTGTTTATTGCATAAATGAATGCACCAGGGCTGGTAAGGATACAAATAAAGGTTATTTTAAAAAAGTCCCAGGTACAGCACACCCACGTGTGCACCATATACACACATGTACTCTTATAGGTTATTTTACTTCAGGTGCCTACTGTTGTGACCTCTGCAGAACAGCATCCCAGACATTGTAGTGAGAAGCAGAATGATTCATACCCCTGCCCTACTCCCCAGGACTAGAGAGCTAATAGAAAAGATAAAAAAGACACAAGGATAAAAGGACAACTCTTAGGGCAAGCTACAACTCCAATTCCGATATACTAAGGTACATGTAACAGGCATTTTAGAACCAGACATGAAGAGGTTTTATATGAGGAAGAGATGAACATACACTGTATCATGAGGCTTCCAGCAGGAAACAGAAGGCATATTCAAAAGGATTTAGGGTTTTTGTTTTTTGTTTTTTATTTATTTATTTGACAGAGAGAGAGAGCACATGCAGGCAGAGCAGCAGGCAGAGGGAGAGGGAGAAGCAGGCTCCCTGCTGTGTAAGGAGCCTGACATGGGGCTTGATCCCAAGACCCTGGGATCATGACCTGAGCCGAAGGCAGCTGCTTAACCAACTGAGCCACCCAGACACCCCTCAAAAGTGTTTAATGAGAGAGAACTTTATGGAGAGACGTGGGCAGGATGGAGTACCCACGGGCTAGCCACTAGCTAGTGGGAAACCGTTACCACCTTTAGGTCTGAGGGCAGCAAGAGGAAGCAGTGCAAACTGGAACCTTGACACAGCGAGCTGCCTCGGAGAGCTGAGAACAACCCAGCCCTGGTCAGAATCTCTGCAAGGCCAAACGGGCTGCTATGAGGCGGGTAAACACCCCAACACCCTCTCCTCCTGCCTTCTGATTCCCCTGCCTGTGCCTCCCATTGGCTGAAGCCAAGCAGAAATAAAACAAGGGAGTCCCAATGTCGTCAGTTCACAGCACTAAGCCTCTTGTTGCAGAAGAAGGCAGAGAATGATTTAGGGGGTCAGGGGAAGGAAGACAACACCCATGTGTACATACACACTCTTAGAAATTATACACACATGCATATGCATTTGCGCTATATTTGGAACATGTACATCTTTGACTTTTCAAAAAAGTATCTGTTCTACAAAAGGGTCTCACCATAGGATTAATCTAAATTTAAATGATTTTTAAATTAATTAGAGAGAGAGAGGGCGGGAGAGTGCATGAGTGCACATGAGCAGGAGGGAGGAAGCAGAGGCAGAGGGAGAAGCAGACTCTCCGCTGAGCAGGGAGCCTGCCATGGGGCTGGACTGATCACAGGACCCAGAGATCATGACCTGAGCCAAAGGCAGATGCTTAACCTACTGAGCCACCCAGGCACCCCAGGGCTAATCTAAATTTAAACATCAAGATCTTTTACCATATCTCAGATATAATTTAATTTATAAAACAAACTTCTTTTTTTAAAAAAGATTTTATTTATTTGACAGAGAGAGATCACAAATAGACAGAGAGGGAGGCAGAGAGAGAAAGAGAGGGAAGCAGGTTCCCCGCTGAGCAGAGAGCCCGATGCGGGACTCAATCCCAGGACCCTGAGAACATGACCCGAGCCGAAGGCAGCGGCTTAACCCACTGAGCCACCCAGGCAAATAAAACTATAAAACAAACTTCTTTAATTGCAAATAACCTCTACATAGTGCTCACATTGTTTGATATGTGGTGTGTTTATCTACCTAGGGCCTAACAAGTCACACTATTAAGAAGATAGCCCATTAACTGTACAAAATTGTTTCATCAATTTCCTTAATCTTCTATCCCTACCAGCCCCCTAATTTTCAAAGATAAAACAACTCCAAAGCTTGCACACTAACACATCTTTCCATTTATATTTTCTATCACTTGGCAATTAAAACAAGAATCCCAGAGGTCAGCCAGAAGTCTTAACAAATGAGAGTCAGATATACCATCTCTGGATTCAAAAGCGCAAAATGACAGGTTATGAGAAACCACCTGGAAAATGGCACTTGCCAGGCGAAATTTCAGGGATCTACGTTTCTTATAGCAAATTCCCTGCCAACTAATGCTTACCCTCTAACAGGGACCTTCAGAAAAGTTGCCGAAGTGTTAAATCCTCTACAACACCATCCACTTTTATGCAGAGTTCTACTGATGGCAATGGGAATGTGCAATGGGACGAGGACTGGGATCGCTCTTAAGGGTGGCAGAGGGTGGGGAGAACAATATGAGGGAGGGAGAGGAGGTTAAAGAAGGTCCCGGAGTCACCTCCTGAGTAATGACCACATATCTGAGATTTCTCGGGATGGTCCCAGTCTCAGATAGCCTAGCCCATAATTCTGGGGAAACGGTTACACAAATTATGGGTCCTTGGGGGAAATACACTGCCATTAAAATTAATGAGTCTGTAATGACATGAAAAAGCTTCGTGTCTGCTCACTCACAGTAACGTTTTAATCCCTGTTGTACGCTAGATGGTGTAAGGGTGTTCAGGCTGTACAATGACTTACATATTGCATAAGGCATATATGTTATATAGCACACAGAACCAGACAGCCAACATTTGAATCTCTGCTCCAGCACCGAAAAACTGGACAACACTCAGCCATTTCCCTAAGTACGGTGTGTCGTAAGTGATCTCTGTTGAAAATGGGATACTCATGGCACCTTCTTCATAAGATCATTGTGAGGATCCGATTAGTTCACACATGTAAAGCATAGGACAGTGCCAGGCAAGCAGTAAGTGCTCACTAAATCTTAGCTGTATTAAATAGGAAGTTCCCAGGCTTACAGTCTAGGTTTAGTAAAAGATACAAACAGGAAAATGATAGCATAATGCTAAGTGCAATTAAGGGCTTCTCTTTAGGCTAACATTATACTGGGAATGAAGAGATGAGGGAGGCTTCTTATTCATAAAAATAGAGTATGCCATTGCCACTGGAGTCAGACTGGGGCAAACAGGTACGGACAGGCCACTTTCTCCTGCCTTCAGTCCTACTGACGCCACCGAGCACTTCCAGAGTATATTTCATCTTCAACGCTCCCCAAAGTCCAGGATGCCCAAAAGACAAAGACAACGGAAGACAGAGGCAACGATGCCAATTGTGCGGGCAAGACATGACATCCTCCACAACCACGGGAGTGAATGAAAGCTAGTGCCTGGCTTTTCCAGGCTTTCATCACCTGTTGTTTCAAGAACAGTCTTCACTTCTGTGACAGCCCCAGGATGATCTCTCACTGGGATCGGCTAACAATCTCCCAAGGACTCCTCTTTTCCCCACGGAATGTCTCCACAGTTATTCCTTCTTTTGAAGTTGGAAGAGAGAATAACATTCATTTCATCTGCCTGGAAAAGAGAGTAGAGAGGACTCCTACTCACAGCCAGAATAAGGAATCAGGCAGTTTAGATCTTCAGGAAGGGAAGCCCAATGTCTGCCTTAACTCTCTTAAGAAGGAGATCATGCATAAAGAAATGTCCTCCTCGGGGCGCCTGGGTGGCTCAGTGGGTTAAAGCCTCTGCCTTCAGCTCAGGTCATGATCCCGGGGTTCTGGGATCGAGTCCCGCATCAGGCTCTCTGCTCAGCGGGGAGCCTGCTTCCTCCTCTCTCTCTGCCTGCCTCTCTGCCTACCTGTGATCTCTGTCAAAAAAAAAAAAAAAATCTTTAAAAGAAATGTCTTCCTCTATCAGTCTGGCAGCAAATGATACAAAACCCTGATTCCAAATGGCCTTAGGGCTGCCTAGGTGGCTCAGCTGGGTAAGTGTCTGACTCGATCTCAGCTCAGGTCTTGACCTCAGGGTCGTGAGTTCAAGCCCCATGTTACTTTAAACAAAACCAAACCAAAACAAACAAGATGGCTTGAACAAGGAGGAAATTGATCATCTCGCATGATGGGACCTGCAAGAGAAAGCCTGGTGCTTCCTGAGGACACTCTGGAATCTGCTCTCTCCTGGGTGTTGACTTCATCCTATGGTTGGAGACAAGTTGCCTACAGCAGTTCTAGACAGCAACGTACCAAAGAAGCAAAGGGGTCATTTGCTCATGTCTGTTTCTTATTAATGAGCACCTACCCCAGACACTCCACGAAAGACATTTCTTCACACCTCATTGCCCAGACTTGGGTCACATACTCTTTCATCCACTTGCCTCTCTGGGGTGTGGAATGGAGGTACCACAACCAGAATGTGCTAATCATCTCAGAAAATGGAGGCTCCCGAGTTCACATGACCACTAAACCACCCAATGGGCTTTTGGTGAGGCCAAAAAAAGGAAATGAACATGAATATACGTCAAAAAAGTTAACATGCTCTACAGTTAGAATTCTGGTAAGCCACACCAAACACGTTCAAAAATGCCTTCTGCCAAACATTCCACACATACAAAGAACCATGGTTAACGACCTGAGGGGGAAGATGCTAACATACCCAGTAGAAATGCCCAATAACCACTCTATTCAAGCCTTGGGCATTTTTATTTAATTATTTTAAAAAGATTTTTATTTATTTATTTGACAGAGGGAGAAAGAGAACACAAGCAGGGGGAGCAGCAGAGGGAGAGGGAGAAGCAGGCTCTCTGCTGAGCAGTGAGCCTGATGCAGGGCTCAATCCCAGGACCCCGAGATCATGAGCTAAGCTGAAGGCAGATGCTTGATTGACTGAGCCACCCAGGCGCCCCACGACTTGGGCATTTTTAATGATTATTGCTGAAATGACCATACAATGTGGCCTATTTGCGTTTCTGTTCCAAGTGGGCACCTGTGGTAGACAGGGATAAATACAGAAATATTTGAGAGGAGGGTTCCAGGGCAAAGCTGGGGCATGAGGCAGAGAGACTCCTCAGTAAACATGGATTGAAATGTGAGTAAAGGAATTTTTTTAAGCATGGGGGGAGGGTTTTGCCAAAATCTTAGAACTGAAGAAGCAATGATTGCAACAAATTTTGGAAGTGGGGAAGCGGTCAGTCCAGTGGTAACTGACTTAGCAGATGAGAGAAAGCAGAGTCTGAGAGATAGAGCCCAGACACAGAGAGTCTCTGGAATTGGGGACACCAGACAGGGGTGCCAAAGGCAGGAGGACTGGCTAAGAGCCTGTGCCTGAAGTTGTCAGACCCCCATAATCTCCTTAGTCCTAGCTCCCATGTGACTGCCTACATTCCATGACGGGTTTGCTCTGCAGAATCAGAGCAGCTCTGGACTCCGACATCAAAGGTAGCTGAGGAAGGGGTGCCACTTTAAAAACAGGGGGAGAAGAGAAAGTCTCCATACCAAATGTTAGACTCCTGGTCTCCTACCCAAATCTGGCTCACAGAATGCCACAGTCAACCAAATCCTCTCGGTGACAGGGATGGGGATTTTTCTTCCCCTGGTCAGTTTTGTCTGCGAGAAACAACCATCTATCAAAGGTGGGCGTCGTCCAGTGAAATTGCTTGGCACGATAATCCCGTTACAGCGCAGGTGCTCAGGGCCAGCCGCACACTCGAATCACTTGGGGAGCTTCTAATACTCGCTACTACCTGGGCCCTAGCAAGATCCTATGTCATTCAATTGCTTGGAATAGGAATGGAAAGTTTACTGGGTGCCAGGCACTGTTCTAGATTCTGGAACACTGTTCTAGGTGTCTTTCTTGGAAAGAAGGTACTATTGATTGCTGGAAATAAGCCCCATCCATGTAGGCAGACCTTCCAGTTAGCTTTTAAGTGATCAGTCCAGGATCATTAGACATTACAGTAAAGTGTTTAACAAGCATGAGATTTAAAAGCACAAATGGGGACACCTGGGTGGCTCAGTCCATTTAAGCACCTGCCTTTGGCATGGGTCATGACCTCAGGGTCCTGGGATGGAGTCCGGCACCAGGCTCCCTGCTAGGCGGGGAGCCCACTTCTCCCTCTACCTGCTCTGCCTGCCGCTCCCCCTGCTTGTGCTCTCTCTCTCTCTGACAAACAAATAAAATCTTAAAAACAAAAACAAAACAAAAACTAAGGAAATCTGAGGGGGAAAGAACCGTGAAGGGAATAGAGGAGCACTTCAAAGAAGCTGTCATTGAGATCTGCAGGGAGTTGGAAAGCTTTTCATCCGCGAAACGAGAACAGGTTATAAAAAGAATATTTCAGAGATTTTTTAAAGAGCGCTTGGAAATTAGAAATTTGATGGCAGACATAAAAATTCAGTATATGGGTTGGAAGATAAAAGGAGGAAATTTCCCAGGAAGTAACAATTTTTTTTTTAAAGGAAAGAAAAAATAATTAGAAATTCAATCCGTGAAGATCCCCTTCCAACTCAATAGATGTTCCAAAAGAGGAAAGAAATGAGTTTTTTTAATTCCAGAAAACTGTTCAGAACCAAAGAACATGAGTTTCCAGATTGAGAAGGTGTATTGAAAGCCAAGTAAAATGGATGAAAAAAAAAAACTCACAGAAAGATATGAAAATGAAATTTCATTACAGAGAGAAAGGACATTACAAAGAACAAGGAGAAATCCTAAAAACTTTGAGAGAGGGAAAGAATGACATTCAAAGCATCAGGAATTAGACAGGCATCTCCATGGCAATACTGAACCCGAAGAGCAACGTGTTCCAAATTCCGACGGAAAAGCCTTTCCAACCTTCATACCCCATCAAATACGTGAACTTGGAAGATCTTAAAAAACTGATTTCCCAGGTACACCTTCTGAGAAACTTCCAGAAGCTGTGTTTTACCAGAAAGAGAACAGAAACAAATGAAGAGGAAGATGTGGGTCTGGAACACAGGGGATGCCACCTGGGAAAAAGGCAAGAATCAGTGCCCAGTAGGATGAAGAAAGGAGATTTCCGGATGACGGGTGTGTGGCAGGCCTCAAAAGCAGAGCATCTGGAGGGGTGGGGGGTAAGGAGGCCGGAGGGCAGGTGAGGGAGAGACCCAGTGGAGCAGTACATACCTGCAGTATTTAAGAATACACACAAAATGTTGAAAGCGGTTGTCTTTGGGGCACAGGAGTTGAGGTTGATGGAGGGTGGGGCAAGTGACTGCTGTTTCTAGTTATAAGCCTTGCAGGAATATTTGACTTTGGGAAAATTATATACATGTAGTTTTGATAAGGAAAAAAGGGAAACTCGGGGTCTACATCAGATTCCGGAATGAGAACCCATGTCTAGAAGGCAGCAAAGGTACTTGGTGAAACTGTTGGGAAACAGAAGAGTTGATGAAGAAGCCAGGGCTGAGCTCTAGGCAGAGCAGAGGAGATGAGAACTTAATGTCCTAGGAAATGAGCCAGAATGGGGTCACCCTTCCCCTTCAAGGAGACAATTCCTAAATGTGACCTGCCTGGATTTACAGAGATTAGTAAGAACAGAGGATTAAAGTGAGCTGTGCATGCCAAGTGCAGTGTCAGGCAATTTACCGAAGCGAGAAGGCCATCAGAAAGGTGGTTTCTGGAAACTTTGTTGCTCTTTGCGAGGTCTTCCTTTCTTGCTAGATTAGGGGAGGTCCTCCCTCAAACAATTACGCCCAGCTGTGCAGGCTCACAGAGCTCCAGGCTGGAAGAGCCCGAGCAAGCTGAAATCCCGAGTCTACCTGGGTTTCCCCACTTTCTCTGGTACATCCTATTTCTGTTTCTTCTGTGCGTGGCCCACTCTGAGAACTCTTTCTTTTAGAACCTGACACAGGCCTCCTTTCCCAAAGCCCACCTTACCTATGAGTGCTACAGCTGTATCCTAGGGACCATGGATTTGACTAAGGATCCTGAAAACAGTGAGCTGTGGGTAGATCCTTTTAAGTGTTAATATGACCGCTGAAGAAAGGGCCACAGTGAATCTGTAGGTTACTGGGTGTATAGCAGTCAGATTAGCATTGGAGGTAGAAAGATCCCCGTGTACCTTATTTTTCAGTTCATCTACAAGGCAAAAACAGTCTAGGTGTGCAAAGTTTGAAAGTACTATATTTCATGTGTATTTGAAGACGTTTATGTCATGCCTTTGTGATACCATTATTTACGGTTTCTGTCATGCCCCTTATGATACCGAACTCAGCTGGACCTATTTTTATGAAAAGTGCTTACTGTTTACATCCAGGACTTTTCTCCCAGATATGGTTCCCAGGATGACAGCTGTAGTTATCTCCTACTTAGCAGCATCTCATGACAAGACTGACTGAATTTCACCCCTAGTATTTATAAACTATCTACTAGGGAGTAACGACATGATAGATAAGGTCATTCTCTTTCCAAAACATCTTCCATCTTTAAATTCTTAGGTTTGTGGACAGGACAGCAAAATATTCTGTGCCTCAGTGGTGAGAGAGCTGTCTAAGCAGGCTGTTTAGTAGTTTGGGGTGAAGAGCTGTCCTCACAAGAGATCAGGACCTCCTGAGGGCTCAAAAAAAGTTCCCGCTGGTACCAGACGCATCTTTGCTCTATCCCAGATTCCTTTCCCTGCTAGCCAGAGAGAAGCACGGGACAAGGACAGTGTAACAGATGCCTGGGTTGCTGGAGCACCCCCCAGACACACACACTCCGTGGGCTTCAACAGCACCTCCTGTCCGAGGTGTCTGAGAGATCCGTGCCTCAGGCGCCCCTCCAGACTTGTCCCTTAGCACCCCCCCCCATCATACACGCCAGGCGCCTCCTTCCGTCAGTAATTGACAAACCAGTTCCAAGTCGGTTACTCCTCCTAAGAAACACAATCCGTCTCTAAACACGCCAGGCCCCCAAGTCAAAAACAAGACACCCAGGTGATCTGCGAGATGAGTCGGTTGGCGGCGGCGTTTTTCCGAGGCTGTGGCTCAATTTCCACATCTGTGGATTCAGCCTCGACCTGCACCCCAGCCCGAGAGGAAGGGGAAGCCTGAGGTTTCTGTTTGCCAGGCGGCTTCCTACCTCCAGTTCTGAAGTCACCTCGAGGGGGTCTCCACTCCGACGCCTCCGGTGGCGGGCGTGCGGGTCCCGAGCAGCGGGCGGCGCAAACCCTGCGCGCCTGGGCCCCGCTCGGCCGCGCGCGCGAGCCGCTGCCTAATCACCTGCCGCGGCGGGCCGGGCGCGGGTGGGGGCGCTCAGCTCGGGCTCGCCGCCCGGGACGCCGCCCCCCTGCGCGCCTCCGCGCCGTCCTTCTGGAGCCGGGTCCGCGCCGTGCGCTCCATGGCCGTGGGAGGACCCCTCCGCCCGCGCGCAGCCCCGGCTGGGAGGTTATGAAAAGACTGTCATGGGATCCCGGCTCGGCCCGTCACTCCCCTGCTCACTTGTCAAAACTCCACGGCATTCCAGAACCCCTTCCCGGGTCACTCCCTCGCGGGGAGAAGGAAGCCGCCCGCGGGAGGGTTTCAGGGACTCCGCGGTTGCTGGTGCGCGCACCTTCGTGGACATCAAGCGATCGGGGGTGGGGGTGGGGGCGGCTTCCCGCCCTGACCTGGAGCAGGTCCGGAGCCGAAGACGCCCTTCCCCGAGACCCGCGCCGGGTCAAAAGTTCTCTCTCCAGCCGCCGCGAGAAGCTCCACCTCCCCGACACCAGCGCATTTCATAACCGCTCCGTTTCATAACCAGCAGCAGCGTGGGTTCCTACAGGGGGTGGGTGGGGGAGCCCCAAACCAGAATCACAACCATCACACCGGGCAGGATGTCAAGAAACTTTTCAGAAAGCTCCAGTCAGAGTCTTTCTGCTGCAGGCACCAAATTTACCATCGCTGAATTACAATCGCCGGTGACTGCACAACTTAAGCATTTCCTTTATACCTTCTCCCGCTCCCGCGCCCCTCCCGTCATCTGCGGGGCTCAGTCAACAAGTCATCCCCCCGAGAGGCAGGACCGGGCTTGGGCCGCGTAGCCATCGCTCCAGCTGCAAACTGATGAGGAAGCCCGACCCACGAGGCTGAATTGTTTACATCACACCCACCGAGGGCTTCCTGTCTTAAATTAATGGGAATACAAATAAGACAGGAAAAGAGTGTTTGCTTTTCTAAAAGTGGAGGGAGGGCGCTCGGAGACAGGGGGAGTCACCCCACATTTCACTGCACGAAGAGATTATTTTTTTAAACCTCCAATTGTATTTTATTCCACTTTTCCACTTTTAACACTTGCTGAAAAGTGAAAGCATCGCTGTGCCAAACCTCAAACCATTAAGGAACTTCTGCTCACATTTTCACCTGGCTTCGAAAGGGATTCAGGGCAGAGCTCCCAGAGGGAGCTGGAGGTATGGACACCACCTGTGGTTGGAAGGCACAAATCTAGGCACAAAATGAAGCCCTGTGCCTCCTGGGACTTGAGATGGACACACATTCATCCTACTCCTTGGGGTTCATCCCAGAATCTTGCCCCAAACCTGTGTCTCTGAGCTAGGGTTCTCTTCTTGGGAGCCCAGCAACCCCTTAAAGTAAACTAGCTTTGCAAGGGATAGATCTGGTGGAATTTGAAGGACTTCATTAGAAAGGAAGAGGCAAAAGAAGACTTCAGTTCTCAGTACCATTATTGTTACCGGAAAGGGTAACTGGAGCCTGGGAGGGGCCAACCTGTGTCAAGGTCAGGCTGGAAATCTGTCTTCTCTCAGAAGCAGCCCACAGAGTGCCCTGCTAACTAATCATCGCAATCACCAGTCCTGGAATTATCCTCAGTTGCTTCATTTAGGTTGCACAACAGCAAAGCAAGAGACAAGCAGGAATGCCAGGCGGTGGTGGTCCTCCTTTGGAAGTACTAGAAGGAAACAAAACCCCAGGATAAAGTGTATTTCCAGGAGGTTTGGGTACTGCAACCAGCAATGATATGTGGAGTTTAGGAGAACGCTACAGGTGTCTGGCGAGACAGAGCTTTGCAAGCCACGCCTCAAATATGGCAATTCCTGGGTCAAAGCCAGTTAGCTTATGATTTCAGGAAAAGCCAAATTTATCAGAACTCTTAGAGGGTCCGGCTTATAAATATTATAAGGCTTCCATGAATGTTGATCTTTACCCCCCTCCCTATTCCCTCCCTTCTGCTTTGGGGTGGCAGACTTGGTAGATTCGTTAGCATACTTTTATGTGGCATCTCAGTATATGATACGTTTTATGGGAATTAGGTTCAAATTGAATGATTTTCGAATAATTTCAGAAGTCATCTTTTCTTCCCTCCTGATTGCTTTCCCCACTGACAGTTTCTTAATGCTTTACTTCTAACACTCTCTACTCCTTCAATCTGGCGTGTAATTTATGATGTGCAAACCAATGCTGTTGAAGATATATCCAGGATTTTACGTTTGATACAAATAAATATTCTCCTTCCCCCACCGACTTTGTTGTCTAAGCTCAGTTTAGGGTGTGTATATGCCAGGAATTAAAATTTGAGCACATCTGTATAATAACTTAATTTCAGGAAAGCTTTGGAATGCATATGACATTCTCATCAGCAGGCCAGAAAGATATGATGTGCTTGGTCTTTTCCCTCCCCAGGTTCACTGCTGACTGGAAAACAAATCAATGGTTCAGTAAACAAAGGGGTGCTTAAAAAGTGGTCTCAAATTTTACCCTAGGTCTGGTTTAAATACTTATAATTGCTGTGTGTACACCCAGAGTCTATAAGTAATACTAATTTGAGCAGAAACTGCTGGTATGTTAGGAGAATCCAAAGTGGCTTCAAGACATGAAGGAAATGGTTCATTAAAAAGAGTTTAGATTTCAGCACGAAGGCTGATTACAAAGTAGTGTCCTGAGGGGTGATGATCAAAATGACAGGCACAAATGGGGCTTAATATCTAGATTCGAGAAAAACAAAGACGTGAGGATCACAGCAGACCATGTATCCAATATGAGTCTGCGTCTTGTCCAGATAAGAAATGGGCAACACAACACTGCGGTGAGTTCACACTGGCGGGAGGTTGACTTGAAAGGGAAGTGCCTCTCCCTACTTCCTCCCCCATAATAAAGAATTTGGCAGCAGAAAGACTCTTATTAGGGTGGTATGTCCAGTGTGAGGGAGATGGGGAGACACTGGAAAGGTTCCAAAGGAGAACCAAAATGATTAAAGAGACAGAAAATAGAACCTTTGAGGGAAGGTTAAAGGATTTGCAGTTGTTTAGTCTAGAGTAAAAACTGCCTCAAGGCAAACTTAACAGTCGTCTCCCATTTGAAGGGTTATTATACAGAGGATACCGACCAGCTGTTCTTCATCTCCACGGGAGACAAAAGAGGTAAGAGACACAAATGCAACATTAAAATTTGGGTCAGACATGAAGCCTTGCTTGACGCTAATGGTAACTGACGGGACACTGACATCACTGGACAATATGCATTCCCTCTTAAGTGATAGTCTTGCGTGTTTAGGCACGAGCCGGGCTAGAGAATGGAATGCCTTCCATTCCCTTCTAGGGCTCAAGTGGTGGTCTTTACACCATTGAATGTGGGAGCAAAGACCCTGAGCGTCCATGCTCTATGACTACAAACAAGGCACCACAAGAATGTCATCCTCCCCACAAACATAGGCCCACATCCCATTGGATCTTTGTTTACTGGAGTGGGTATCTCTAGGAATACGTCCAACTCTTAGATATAGAATAAGTGACAAGTATATTTAAGAGACTTGCTCCTCTCTATCGTTTCTCCATACAAGCAATGTTACTTTTTGTTTAGTGGGCACACAAATATTAGTTGATGATGATGTTAATGATAATAGCTATGAATTATTAAGCTCTTACTATAATTAGGTTGGGCACTCTGTTAACAACTTTATGTAGATTATCTATCTCTTTTGTTTTTTTTTTCAAGAGCCTGTGAAGTGGGAATAATTATTAGCCTTATTCTAATGCAAGGAAACTGAGTTACAACAGGGTTAAGTAACGAAGCTAGTAAATATTGGAGCTCCCAATTCAAACCCATCTAGTTTGACTCAAAAGGGTGTGCTTACCGATTACACCTCTGCATCTCATCAAGTATTTTTACCTCTCAGGAGAGAGGAAACATAGCAAAAAGAAGCATTTATGCTTGTTGGCCCAAATTGAGTAAAAACCAAGACTTCTGGAGGTTTATATACATCACTGGGGGAGTACAATAATTTTTCCCCAGCATAGCAGAGGAAAGGACTGACTTTGCCTTCTGATCGGAAACATACATTGCTGTTTCTCACCAAGCCGAAGAATCCAAGCAAGGTTTATCTCTATTTTATTATTTAGAGACCCTTCACTATTCATCTATAATCTAATCTCGCATATTGTAGGTCTTCTGTGACTGTTGAAAGAATGAATATAAATGCGTTATGACAGTGATGCTTTGAGGCAAACTGAGCTGAATTGAGCCTTTCCAGCATGCTGGTGGGCTGACTCCAGTGGATCATTTCTATGGGCCTCTTATCAGAGGTCCCCTGAGTCTTAAAATCCAACTGCTTCCTTTAATTCAACATCTATGAGAAAACATATGGATGGGTCACATATTTTTCCAATGTCAACTACTTTTAGATTGAGAAAAGATTTTTAATGGGGTTTATTGAGTGCTGTTGTTTATCAACAATAGATGATTCACGAGTGAAACAAACATCAAAATGATTTTTAGAAAGGCAAATGAACCACACACAAAATTAAATGCCTTGATCCAAACTGCTACAAAGGACAGATATTTTCCCATTAGGACAATTTATCCTGAGTCTATAAACAGAGAGGGGCATAATTATCCATGTGTTTGCTAACAGATCTAAACCTTATGTAGCTATAAAAAGCTGGAGAGAGGAAGAAAGAGGAAATTCCCAGGAGAAGATCCCCAACCACATCAGGGCCATCAGATCTCCATAAATACAAAGCCCAGCAGTGGCACCAAGTGAAGCATGAGAAGAAACCTCAAGATTTTAACACAAGCCACGGCAATAACTTTGAATTGTCTTAAAACTAAACAATGACAATTCTTGCCAATAAACTTGCAGCTGACATATGGGCAGAGTGGTGCCTTACTGGTGTTCCAGATGTAGTTAATAGAAACATGACACCCAGAATAAAAAAGGTATTCAGTAAATGTTGATTGAATGTACAGAAGAGTGAATGAATGTCTGAACAGATGCCCAGGCTGCCTCTTTCCCCCTTTAAATGTCTGTTGGAAAGAGGTCTCTGAGGCTTCAAGCCCAAAACCCCCACTGAGGGGTTGAACAATTTGACACTGGTACTCTGGGAACAGTTGATGCAACCAGAGATGGTTTCCAACCCAAAGACGCCAATCTGTGACCCTGTTATAAATACAGAAAGGGGGACTGCAATACCTGTGAACCTTGATTCAAAAGCTCCCATTATTTATAATAGAGATTCTAAACTATTTGAAGTCCAACAGAATCAAGCACAAGTGACCAGCAGCTATTGAGCACTTACTGGATGCTGGGTTTTGTTCTGAGCCCCTTGTATATTAACTCATTAAATCCTATCCCAATCTTAAGAATATGTATCGTCCTCATCAACCTATCTTACAGGCAATGGAACTGGGCTAAAAGACTCCTTCATTAGCTCATGGTCACATGACTAGTATGTGGAGGAGCCAGAATTCAAACAAATTCCACCTGGAACCAGCACGGGTCTTAACCACTCCCCAGTGCTACCTGTCTAAGTCTTACCACCCACCACTCCTCAGCACAAAATCACTATTCCTATCAAACTCTTTATCCACAAATACTCAAAGAGCATTCTCATCTCTGCAGGACGTGTTCCCTGACCTCCCTAGCCCACTGTTACCTCTCTCTTCTGAGTGTTCACGTCACTTATTCTCCAGTGAATGCAGCTGGAACTTACCTAGCTCCTATCACATCTCTCCAACTAGATGTTAAGTCCCTTCCAGGGTAGGACAGTGTGTTGTATGGAAGTTTGGAGATATATAGCCTGTAGAAAGACCTAGATTTAAAGTCCAAATGCCATAATTATTACCCATGAGACGCTGAGGAAATCATTTAATGTTTCTTACACTCCTTTTGGAACCATATTCCTTAAAGGCTTATTGGGGAGGAGAACTTAAATGAAAAAATGTGTATGAAGTGTTGAGGATGATGCCTAATATTATAAGTCAGTGATTCTCAATCACCAGCTACTTTGGCCCCCAAGGGACATTTGGCAATGTCTGGAAATATTTCTGATAGTCATAACTGGGGGGGGGGGGTGCTTCTGGCATCTGGTGGGTAGAAGCCAGTGATGCTGCTAAACATTCCACAAAGTATAGGACAGGCCATTGCAAGGAAGGATTATCTAGTCCAAAATGTGAATAGCAATAGTGCTGACATTGAGAACCCCATTATACACTATTAAAAATGTGTTAAAAATGCTTCCATTCCCTTCCCTTTCCTTATTTTTTACAGAGCTGTGCTTATGGTAGGTATTCAGTAAATCTTTGTTGAGTAAGCCTATTAATAAATGGGTAAGTGAATGTATGAATCCTAAGACATTTTACTAGTAAACATCTGACTTCAGGATGTGGTCCAGCCATGGCAGGGGTTGGGTGGGAGTTAATTAACTTAGAACCAGAACTTTCCCATATCCATGCTCAGTGAAAGGAATTCTGAAATAAATCCAAACTAATACCAGGAGCCTGTGGCCAATGAAAGTGAAGCCAAAATCAGTCCTAGAAGAGCTGAAGAACTTAAGACAAGGGCCAGCTCCTTCTTATTGGTGGCTTCCCAAATGACTTGCTATTACCCTGAAAATGTCCCCTCATATGTTTCTAATCCCTACTCCAAAGAATAATACAGCAAGAGAGCCAGAAGACCATGGAAGAATTTATTCAATCTCTCATCCCTTGTCCACCATGGAAGAATTTGTTCAATCTCTCATCCCTTGTCCACCATCCACCCCTGCAACAATCACACACAATTTGGAGTCCGACCAAATGAACTCTCATCAAGACCATGGACTGTAAAACATGGCAGAAGGAAAAAGGACACGCAGCCATTACTTGAAGCCTTCATTCAACAGGTTCAGTAGTATCGGTTGCAAGAACTAGAAATCTAAGAATAAAAGCTTACATTCCTGGATAGAGCATAAATCACATTAACAGAAACCAGAAACGAGAGAGAGGGTGAGGGAGAAGGAGAGACAGGAAGGGAAGGGCAGGGAAAGGAAGGGAAGCAAGAGGAAGCCATTCCTTTCATCTCCCATTCTCCAGACTTGGTGGCAACATTTGCTTGCATTCCATCTTCTGCAGCCAGAAAATATAAATGATTTTTGTGTAGTTGTAGATGAGAAAATTTAAAACTTTAGTCTCCAGGCTTTAAGTCTTTAAGCATCTCTGGGATATTTAATTACCTGAACTAAATTATCTGCCCAGAACTGTGAGAACAAGATAGTTTTTTTTTGTTTGTTTGTTTGTTTGTTTTTTTACCTCAGGCCCCTGAACACATCTAAACTGGGATTGTCCTCCTTCTTCTAATCACCTTCACCTGGCTAATCCCTACTCCCCTCTCTCGACTCAGCTCAGACATCACCTTCTTTAGGGATTCCCCTGCCCCTCTCCTAAACCCCTGAAGCTTTGGTAGCATTCCCACTGCCCACTCACTTGACTGCTTACCCTTCTAGGCTATAAACTCTTTTAGGATAAGGTTGTATGGCCTTGTTTAATATTTTATTTCCAGGGCCTAGCACTGAGCCTGGCACATATGGGTGCCCAACGGATATTTGCTGAATGAGTGACTATAAATCAGGAAACTTCCAAATGCATTCATCCCTGCAATTACTTACTGAGTGCCTTCTATGAACCAGAAATAGGGCTAGACAATGGGAAAACAATAATTGTCACCTTAATATTAATCACAATAACAGTAAAAACAATCACAGCATAGTTTATTGGACATTTACTATGCACGAGGCATCATGCCAAGCTCTTCTAATTTTTTTAAAATTATCCACCCAAAACCCACGTGGCAGGCACTAGCATCATTCCCATTGAACAGATGAAGAAAGATGTTGAGCACTGCTATGGACCTTGACCCTTGACCACACAGATTCTATGTGAAAGAATCTCTGACATTTATGTTCCTCAAGGTCTATTTACATGGGCCTAACCCACATCGACTAAGAAAAGGTTACTGTGCATTCACCCATGACCTTTGTTGATGTCTTGTCCCCTTGCCTACAAAGCCCCCATCCACTCTTCATACTGTCTGAAATTTATTTTAAAATATTTTGGTACCTCAAGTGATGACAATCCTAGTCTACATTTTAGAGGCCGTGAGCTAATGTTTGAAGGACACTTACTAGAGTCCAAGTTTGAAATATCACCATCTAACTCTGCAGCAGAAAGTACTGTTGTTATCAAAATGGGGGCTAGAAATATTTTTTTTTTCCCTTCTGTGGAAAGAGAGATTTTTAAGATAAGTTGGTTAGAAAGATTTGTGTAGCCCCTTCTGCCTTCCCCTGCTCAGTGACAGGAATCCAGGGAGAACCAGCTTCCTGACACCTCTGACTGGTGCTTCAGCTGTGGAACTCCATTGGTCTGGGGCTCCCCAGTTAATGGAGGATTTTGTGACTGGGCCTGACATTGAAGTCAGATGATTCTTCTCAGAGAGGTAACCTGCTGGGAAGGGGCTCACTGGAGCACCCACCACAACAAGCTGTGGAGATGTCACCAAACATAAAAGAAGCTTGTGGGACCATTTCTGTGTGGGCTTGCTAATGCCTACTCTACGTATGGCAGGAGTCAAAGACTCGCTTTCATGGTAACCGACCACTTGGCAGTGAGGTTATCAGACCGGAAGTAGAGAGCGCTCAACCTTTCCTGATCCCTATTGATATTTGCCAAAAGAGCCTGATGGTCAGCTCAGCTCGGGTCAGGCTACAACACCCTCCTACGTGGATCTCTAGGCAAATAACCATTCATCTTTCAGCACTAAGCTCAAAAATCCTCTCTACTGTGAAGGCTGTCTTGATGAGTCGTCTCCCCTCACGAGTTCCAAGGAATCATCTAGTTGTTGAAATGGCTGCCTGCATGCAGCCGAGATCCTTCTGATAAACCCCCGTTGCTTTAGATAACCTGGGCAGTCATTTGGTCTTCTCCATCACTAATTCTCTTTTCTGCCTCATTTATCCTAGCAGTAAGAGCTTCCATTTTTTATTGCACCTCATTAATAGCTTTTCAACTTGGTTAGATTTTAGTTCTTTTATTTCTCCAGAAATAAAATTCTCTACTATCTTCCATCATTTTTTTGAGCCCAGCTAGCACCTTGATAATTGTCACTCTGAACTCTAGATCTGACATATTACCAATGTCCATACTGATTAGGTCCCTAGCTGTCGGTACTGCCTCTTGTTCTTTTTTTTTTTTGTAGTGAGTTTTTCTGCCTTATCATTTTATCCAGATAAGAATAGATGAATGAGAGAACAAAATACGTAAAGGGTGGCAAAGACCCCAGAAAAATATACACTAACCAAATCAGAAGAGACCTGAATAAAGACAATGTGGTACACACACACACACACACACACACACAGGCATTCTATGCAGCCATCAAAAGAAATGAAATCTTGCCATGGAACTAGAGGGTATTATGCTGAGTGAAATAAGTCAATCAGAGAAAGACAATTATCATATGATCTCACTGATATGAGGAACTGGAGAGGCAGGGCAGGGGTTGTGGGGGATAGGGAAGGAAAAAAATGAAACAAGATAGGATCAGGAGGGAGACAAACCCTAAGAGACTCTTAATCTCATGAGACAAATGAGGGTTGCTGGGGGTTAGGGGGGTAGGGATAGAGTGGCAGGGTTATGGACATTGGGGAGGGTATGTGGTATGGGGAGTGCTGTGAAATGTGTAAGCCTGATGACTCACAGACCTGTACTCCTGGGGCAAATAATACATTATATGTTAATAATAATAAGAATAAAGATAACCTGGGCAGGTCTCTTTCTACATCCTGAAAAAGCCCAAATTTAGCAAGCGGGTTTATTTTAGAGTGTGATTTATTATGCCCAGGGACACACTAGGTACTGAGGAAACACTGATTAGCAGCACTGACCGTGGGCCCAGTGAGCTCAGAGACCACAGTGGGACAAGGAAGGGGCACCAAGCATTTAGTTACAATGCAGTATGGGGTAACTGCTAGGTCTAGGGAATTGTTACAAGTCCACCAGAGGACCTAATTAGTCCTAGAAGGCCAATGGAAGGCTTCCAGAAGTGACTGTAAGCTGAGCCCTGATGATAAGCAGACATTAGCAAGGTGAAGAATAGATTCCAGGAAGTGAAAATGGCAGGAACAGAGGACCAGAGCTGAGACAGAGATGCCATGTTCTGAGGTCTACAGAGGTTCAGCCTGGTGCCAAGTTTGGTCAGCATGGGGCCACTGTGAGGAGAACAGCAAACTGGGCAGTGACTAGAGAAGTATGGCTTTGTGGGGCAGAGGTTTGGGCTTCATGCTTGAAGGGATTTTAGCAGGAGTGCCCTGAACATATTTCCATGTTAGAATGATCATGATGGCTCCAGGGAGGAGAATATCCTAGAAGACCAGCTGGGCAGAGGCAGAGAGAGAGGTGAAGAAGCTGTCCCATGAATCCAGCCAAGAAAATATGGTGCCTATCCTGAGGGCATCTTTGGGATAAAACTCAGACATTGCTCAACTTGCAGGCTCTCACCCACCCCCATCCCTTCCACATCTTCTCTGCCATTGCTGTCTGCAAATATATCATGCAGCAACTACCATTCCTTTCACATTTGGTTGGTCCAAAGGTTAAGTAGACTCTGCTTCTCTTCATCAAACACAAATTTTGATTCTAGTCTTCATAGCCTCCTAAATATCTCACACTGCCCTTTTCTCCCATCGTGGTCCAGTTCATCCCACCATGCTGGTCAGGCAAGACTTTACACAGGTCCCTCCCCAACAATCTTGAAAGTTTCCCAGGGGTTACCTCCCCTATGTGGAGCACCCGCTCCCTCCCATCTGATATCCTAAATCCATTTCATTATTTAAGTGAAAAAATAAAGGTCTCCCCATCTGCAAGAAGCATGCATGAACTCCAACTAACCCAGTACAGAACCCTACCCAAACATAGTCCCATTAATATGTATTCCTGTCAACTGGATATGATGGGATGGTTCTCTAGGTTTTCTCTTCAAGAACATAATACCAGATCACTGCAGATTCACTTCCTTGTCTCTACTCCCTTTCTTGTACTTGTACTCAACATCCTTCTCTGTCCTCCGCTTACCCTGTTCCCTGGACCAAAGAAATTTCTTTCAGCCCACAGAGGTCTTCACTTTGATCTACTCCTGAGAACTGGGACTTGTCAAGGATGGATCTACCTCTAGGCCTAGTCTACACGTCAGCCCTGTCAGCTGGCTTCCTAATAGTGAGCATTATGTCACCCAGAAAGGCCGACATAGACTCTTAAGTGGAATTAAAACTGGATAGTATCCCAGGGACTTTTCCTCTTCCCAGAGGCCTTCACCTACCAGGATCTGGTGTCTTTCCTTCCAAACATGTTTGTACCAATATTGCCAAATAAAACATAGAGACTCAGCTAAATTAGAATTTTAGGTGAAATGAATACTTTTTGAGTATAAATATGTCTCAAATATTGCATGGGATTTTTTATTTGCTAAATCTGACCACCCTAGTTTGTACTTGTTACTCAGGGTGGTTTTTTTTTTTTTAAGATTTTATTTATTTATTTGAGAGAAAGAGAGAGAGATAGAGACCATGAGCAGGGGGAGAAGCAGAGAGAGAGAGGGAAAATCAGACTCCTCCCTGAACAGGGAGCCCAATGCAGGGCTTGATCCCAAGACCCCAAGATCATGACCTGAGCTGAATCAGGCAGATGCTTAACTAACTGAGCCACCCAGATGCCCCATGTTACCTAGTTTTTATAAAAACCATATCCACACTCATCAATAGATAAATAATTATCCAGGAAACAAAGCATATCTACATTATTAGAACTTGGGACTCTTGAGAAATATTCTTTGTGCTCTGTTTCTCACTCTGATGGAGGTCTTCTTATAAGGGTAGGTTTTTAATCATCTTTATAGCTCACTTGGAGTCCCTCACCTCTCAGCCCTACCTTTCTCACTTGGTTTATAATTCTCTTCCCATGATTACTCTTTGCATCATTAAGTTCAACCACTTTGACCCTTCTTTCTCTCCCAAGCAATTACCATTCAATTGAGTACTTCACCTTGACTTGCTCGGTCTTATGATGATGTATCAAAACATCTCCTCTTTACAAGGCAGTGAACCACATTAAGGAAACATGGAAGGGCTAGTAAATAGTTCCCCAATCAATTCTTCCAAATTGACCTCAGGGATCAGATTCCTTTTCCCAATTGCCTCATGCTCTCCGACTCTGGGAAATCCTTCCAGAAAAGCAACACCAGGACCTGAATCCTGGCTCTGATCTGGTTTATCATTGTTTCCCATTAGCTGGAGAAAGTTGGGAAAAGCAAAGGACCAGATAAAGCTCCAAACAGTATTCTCACAAAGGAAAGACTGGATTCTTCTCCAGGTGCCAGGGGCCACCTCAACCATGTTGTTTACAAAAGCCATGCTATTTACACATAGTGCCACACAAAGCATATGCCTAACATCGACCCAAGAAATGGAGAGTTTAACCCATTTATAAATGCATGTTTAGGGGGAAAAGGGCATGAAGGGGAACTATGACTTTCCAGTTGTCACAGAGAGTAACTGAGATTCCAAGTAAGAAGAGACTGTAGGTGAGACTCAAAGGGATCCAGTGCAGCTGGCAAGATCTGATAAGTCATGTGTGCTCCCTGGTGGGCTGGTTAGGAAGGAAGGACATTAGTGAGATCCAGAAGGAGTTGTTAATATATCAAGAGGGGGAAACCCACTTTGAATGAGCAGGGCCACAAATGAAAAACAGCCACAGTGGTTGAGAGCCGTATCATTGCTTTTCAAGCTATTTAAAACTTCCATTAAATTATTATTATTATCATCACTTTTATCTATCACTTCATTCCCCATGAGGAAGATAAGACAGATCATTGTCACACACACACTACAGGGAAAGAAAACACCCTGAGAAGGATGACACTTCTAGAGATGAGGTTTCCTGACCTCTGGGCCAGGATGCCTCCCTTGCCTAGCAGGTATTGTTTTGTTCTATTAGGTACCAGCTGGACACTGGCCAAAAAGCCACTTTCAGACTCATCCCAGTACCTCTAGAAGAATGTGCTGGGATTTGGGACTGGGCTGTGTTGGAGTGAGCAACCCAGTGGAAAGAGGAAGGCCTGGGTTTGGATCTTGGCTCTTCCTTACCAGCGTGGGCTCTCTCATCTATAGCTGGGGATTGTGACAATTACCTCGCAGAGGTGCTGTGAGCTATGAAATGAGCTGATGTGTGTGGAATCCTGGCACGGAACTACAATATGCACAAACATCATTATTAACAATGGCTCTAATTGTAGGTTCAGGAATCTTACTTGCATAGAGGAGTTCAAATATGTGCAAATCCCCACTAAGATAGGGAGGAAAGGGATGGAAACTGGTAGTTTTCTTTTTTCTTTAAAGGTTTTATTTGAGAGAGAGACAGTGTGAGAGAGAACACAGCAGGTGGAGTGGCAGAGGGAAAGGGAGAGGCAGGCTCCCTGCTGAGCAGGGAACCCTATGCGGGATTTGGACCCCGAGATCATGACCTGAGTCAAAGGCAGACGCCTAACCGACTGAGCCACCCAGGCGCCAGAAACTGGTAGTTTTTCAAAGCTACCAAAAGACTTGTCGAGTTATATGTTCTTCTGAAGTGACAAGAGAAAGCTGCAAATTAATAGTGGCTCACATTTGTCAAGCACTCGCTGTGTGTCAGACCTTCACATGGATATCCTCATCTTGTCTCCCATCACCTTACAACTTAAGTATTATTCTTCTTTACTCCAATTTATGGGAAAGGAAACCTTGGTTTAGTGGGGTTAAGAAACTGCCTGATGTTCCATATTTTATAAGTGATAGGATCAGGACTCATTAAATTCATGCTCTTAAACACACGTGTAGTCCAACCAAACGATCCGTGAACACACACTTGCATGCAAGTTCATAAGGAAATACACCAAGTATTAACAGTGGTTACCCCTAGGTAGTGGGATTACGGGCGGTGTTCATTTTCTTCTTTATGCCTTATTGAATTGAATATGTACTGCTTTTACCATTTTACCATTTAAGGTTTTCATTTTGATAACAAATACAAACTTTAAAAAATAAACCAGACTGAGGACACATGTGGGGAGAGGAACGATATAAATAGGCATGACATTTTCAAGGACCACTGTATTAAACTTTCAATTTTTTCTTTCAATCCAAAAAACCTTCACAGAAAAAAAATGAACTTCATTAAAATAAAAATTATATTCCTCTCCTGCCACCGGAAAGCTCAGATTCCATCAGTCCTCTCAAGCAGATCTGAGTTCTAAATCTTAAATCTGCTCATGGCTTGAGCATCAATATTAAACCAAAGATTTTACAATTACTTATAACATCACCAACAAGCTCTTATTATTTTTTTTAAACTACATTTTCCCTTTGCATTACTACTTGTAACTTATGAGCAAACCCCTTTCTCTTCTCTGGTCATTATCAAGTGATACAATCATGATAGATCAGCAAAGCAAACATTCCTCTTACTATTTGCTTTGAACTTCAAAGTCTTCTTCAAGGAGAACTGTGAATGTAAATAAGATTCAGTACACCCAGTAAACAGAGCTAGCCTTTAACGATGACCTCCGTGGGAGAGTAAGGAATTGAAAGCAAATCAAAGGAACTCAAAAAATGATGACTTTTTCCTCTTTTTCTTCTTTTGGCCATAGTGCATGAGAAGCATGAGAGAGTCACCTATTCTCCAGAGCTGGGGCCCCAGTTCCTTCCTGGAGAGCGCTGCTGGGGTCCCCTAGGCCATATGATCTGGGAGGATGAGAAGGAAGTGTGCTGAGAAGCCAAGAAGAAGGCTGAGGGAGATGGAGGCTGTGTCCTCCCTTCTGTTCCACTGGAGCTTGCTTATAAAATGAGGCTAAGAGGCTCTCACAGGAGCAAAGAGTTTGGAGTTCAACTAAGCAAGGTGTCCAGATTGCGTTCACAGACCTGACTTCCTGGGAATGCCCAGACTTGGAACTATCTGGAATTATAGTGGCTGGGCTAGATACATGAAGGTGGCAGGGAGGTAGGACAGCCAAATTTGCATCAACACCAGACTACTACATCAGTGAAAAACCACCACTAAAAACCACGGACCTGTGAAGAAAATAGAGACAACTTGTCTGCCTAGCCTTTGTTCTCTTTAATTTCACAGAGCAACGCCTCCACATAAGTTTTCGAGAACTTACCTGTGCATTTGCATGACTGTTTACCTCTTTGAATTCTGGTGATTTTCAAAGTGGAAAAGTGGGATTACTGATCAAAGTCTTCTAGACTCTGATTCCAGACACCTGAGACCCTCTGTGTTGACAGGGCCACATGCTCATGCAAATCGCTCTGGTTCGCATTTCCAGCTCCACAGGTTTCCAGAGTCTAAAATATACCCACAGTCCATAAAGTCTGGAAATACAAAATATTATTTTTAGTATTTTCTTTTTTATAGATTGAAGATGGCCTTGACAGAATTTTGTGCATTTTATCCATGTTTCCAGAATTCACAGACACCATATGTATATATATTTTTTCCCTCACCCTCTCTTTTTTTAAGCCTTTCTTCCTCTCTTCTTTAGTCTTGACTCATGACTCGCTTTATTTTGAGCTACTGTATCAGTCAGGGTTCGATCAGAGAAGCAGAACCATCAGGACCCGTACATAACACAGGATTTGTGATAGGGATTTGACAACACAACTGTGGGAGCCGGTTTGACAGTTTATGTACTCAGAAGGCTGTTGCTTCTCTGAGACTCGGCCTGAAACCAGCAGGGCAGGTGACCCAGAAGGAAATACTCAAGTAACATGGGGGGGAGCCAGGGCCCACAGAAACACTTAAGGAAGAACTAGAACCCAAGAGAAGAGACAGGAGCCTGCCTCCCTGCCTCACCCTCCAACTCAGATGATCTCGCTGACCTGCTTTAGAGCTGAACATTCTTCTGGACCAGGCACCCGGGGAGCTGGAGGAGGAGACCAGGGGCGGGAGGAACCACATTCCCTGCCCTGGCCTGGGGGTTAGGGAGCTGAGGGAGGAAGCCCGGAGGAGTCGGGATGCTGTACCATTCCAAAAAGGCAAATTACCAGGGTGGTGCCCAGTGCTCTTTACCAGTCTTCTGAGTGCACACATGCACACATACATCCCAAATCCCATGCCAAGGCCTCTCATGGCCCACACTAACGCAGAACTCTGCAAGGAAGACTTTTGTTGACTTAGTTAAGTCAACCCAAAACAAATCCACTATCACCTCCACTTCGAACTCAGATTCTCTGGGCATCAGCCCCACAGTGAAGCTGTGAACGTTTTATCTCCAAATTGGTATAGAGTAGGAATTGGCAAACCTTTTCTGTAAAGGGCCAGAGAGTAAGTATTTTAGGCTTTGTGGGCCACATATGGTATCTGTCTCATTCTCTTCACGACCTTTTAAAAATGTAAAATTCATCCTCAGCTGACAGGCAAGAGTTTGCTGTTCCCTGGGAAGAGAGCCACAGCCTGAGAGTCTGGAGGCCAGGCTGCTTCTCTTGGCTGCACCAAGAATTCCCTGGGACCTAGAGGGAGCCACTTCATCTAGCGGGCTTGGACGTTTGTCTGCAAAATGAGTGTTTTGGGCTAGGTCACCATCAAGAATGCACATCAAAGACACAACAGTCTGAATTTTGAGGGGAGTAAATTCTGTTTGAAAATTCAATATAGATTCTTATTATAATATAGATTATTATTATTATTAAATATAGATTCTTACTGGGAATTAATTCAAGTATGCATTTCTTCTTCTTTCAAAACTGAATGAATATATATGATATTAATAATCCTGGAGAGACTAGATAGCTTTTTCTAAATGGAATTTCTAGAAGTGATCATAAAAGCCTTTGCCTACCCCTCCGTTTTTTGTCATTAGAACACCATTTTAGTAGAAGAGGTTTTAAGAGAAAGGAGGATTTAGACTGACTTGTGGAAATGTGCAGAAATCATGCTTGTTTGTTTTTGCAAAAACAATAAAATTACTACTCGTTTATGGAGAAAAGACTGAAACAAGCTTACACGAATGCCACCAGCATACTATTTTTTAAAAAAAGACTTTATGTATTTATTTGACAGACAGAGATCACAAGTAGGCAGAGCAGCAGGCAGAGAGAGAGAGAGAGAGAGGGAAGCAGGCTCCCTGTTGAGCAGAGAGCCTGGGGCGGGGCTCTGTCGCAGGACCCTGGGATCGTGACCTGAGCCGAAGGCAGAGGCCCCACCCACTGAGCCACCCAGGCACCCCCAGCATACTATTTTTTGTAAGGATACATTTCAATCTATTTCAAAACATGTAAGTTGGACTGGTAAATTGGGAACACTACCAGAGAACACCTTTTGCCAACACAGCAAATTAAAAAGCACACAACATATAATACTTCTATTTATTTTTAGGGGGACAATTATGGAAATTGCAAATCCGGATCCCCTGGGGTTTAACACCACATTCTCAGTGACTGACACTTCTGCCAGAAATAATGGGACTGACTCAGGACCAGCGACAGAAGATGCACAAACCCAAGACTTCCATTTTAAGAAGGATTAATTTATATTATTCAACAATTACTGAGCCTTCATGATGTGTTAGATGCTGTGCTGGTGAGAGATGCACACCCACTCCACCCAAGACCTTGAAGCTCTGGTTTTTGCCATTGATGGAATGTTAAATATTAGCTTTAGAAATCAGTGAAGGAGAAGATGAGCTTGTTTCTGAAACTGTCCCTAGATGAACTCTTACCACTTGGTCAGTAAGGCAGGGTCCTCGGGCTAAAAGATAAACTTTAAAAAAGATTAAATAGAGTAGTCCAGAGAAGAAAGGTATAGAAGATATTTGAGGGATAATAACTTGTAATGGTCTCTTGTGGTAATGACTGGCTCAATGACACACACCAGTGGTCACCATTCTGCTGTATTTTCTTTGGATTGTGTGTTTGCTGGAAGGAGGCAAGCATAAAAATGATATGAATTGTCTTACTCTAAATCAAACACACAGAGTTGTCTTTGTCTCAAAAGCAAGTGAGCGTTGAGTCCATCTGCCTGGACTATCAAAGGTATGAAATACCAACAGACATTTCTGAAAAGCAAATATTCCTGAAGACTTCAAGTTTTTTTGTTTTTCTTTTTGATCACGTCTTACTTAGGACAACTAATAACAGAATGAAATAAATCTCTTAAAGTTATATTTTCAAGTCATGGAACTTATTCTTTTCTCCATGAGCTGAGGCCACCCACCACCTTCTAGGCTTGAAATACCAAAATGAAAAAATCACCAGGAATGAGTACTGTAAATTCCAGGGAGCAGAAAGATGTGCGTGAAGATGTCACTATTAAGTCATAGCTTAGAGCCATTTTTCTACCTTCTATTTCTGTTGCATAGTCCAAAAGCTTTTTTGGAGGGTGTCCACAAATTCAAGAAACTTTGTCACTTCACCTTTAAGCTGATGTCTTGTCTTGAAAGCAGCTGTGTTAAATTCCAGGAACCCTTTTTAAGTAGAAGCTCTCCATTATTTTCTTTGACTGAAAAGGCATATTAGTTAAAAATGGTAGGTATTAGTATATCCTATTCCATATCTTCAAACCTGGCAGTAAGTGGGTAGCTAGCAATTGGTGGGGGGGGCAGTTACTCCAACTGGGCACATTCATCTCCAGACCTAGGGATCACTAGAGAAATAGGCAAGGGGTAAAGGAAGACTTTTTCAGGTGTTTTCTCCTCTTGGCAACAAAACATGGCTTAGTTTCTAGTGCTTCTTGCCTCCAGAATTGTGAGAAAATTAATTTCTCTCTGTTAAGCCATTTAGTCTGTGGTTCTTGGAAGTACTGGCAAACAAGTATACTTTTTAAGGCCAAACAATATTTCATCACATGTATGTACCATATTTTATTTATCCATTCATTCATTGATAGACATCTGGGTTGTTTCCATTTTCTGGCTACTGTAAATAATGCTGCTATAAACAATGGTGTACGAGCAACTTTTTGAATCCTTGCTTTCAATTCCTTTGGGCAGGCACTTTAAAATTAGAATTTCTGGGTCATATGATAATTCTAATTTCAAAATTAAATTTAGTTTAATTTTATTGAGGAAGCACCATACTGTTTTGCATTCTTTATTTTAGTCATCACTCATGGCAAAAGGTTACAGAGAAAATATAAAACTATATATAAAAATATATAATATTTATATTATAAATTATATATAATATAAAAATATATATTCTATTATAAAAATAAAAAATAAATATATACAAATAAATTTGGATTCTGTAAAATATGACCTCTGTTTTCTTTTAAAGCACTTTTGTCTTCTACTATGATGAAAATTTCCTTATAAAGACAAAATTGGTTTTTAACCATTTTTATTAGGTATTTCATGTCTTTTATTTTTGCCCAACATTTTCAGTTAATAGGTTTTCCCAACCTTTGGCTACTCCTTGTAACACTGAGTTCAACTACTTTGACCCCTTTTCACTTCCCAAGCAATTACTCTTAAATGTCCATATCGCTGTGACAGACAACATCTTGTTTCAGTCTTCATCAGTACATCTCCTTTTCTACTGGGTAATGATCCATGATAATGGAAAACAAGGAAATGAACTGGGTGCCCACACCTCAGAAACTGCCCCAAGAAAGGCCTTCATGCCCCCTGCTTTCCCACTGAGGGAATTCCTTAAGATAAGTACAGGCGGACCTGTACCACAATAGCTCTGCATTTGCTAGAGAAGCCTTGGTCAAGAAAAGCAAAGATATCTGTATGGAAGGATATACTTCTCTCAAAAGTCTCTGAGAAACTGCCCCTCTCACCGTACAAATCAGAACATTTGGACATTGTGCAAAAGTCCCATGTAAATCCATCTAACTTCATCCTGAAGAGATCCTACCCTTCTGTGTTTATGTGGATGATTAAGTATGTCTACAAGTCTTGAAAAAAGGGATAGAGAATTACAGCCAGCACTCCAGGGCCTAGTTTAGTGATGGGAGAGCTGTTGTACTAATAGAAGAATTTTGGAAGGCAGGAGGAATTTGACAGACATTTGCTCAAGTAGGCTAATTATTGCAAAAAATAAAAAATTGGGAGCCCCTGGGTGGCTTGGTCAGTTAAACACCTGCTTTTGGCTCAGGTCATAATCCCAGAGACCTGGGATTGAGCCCCATGTCAGGCTCCCCAGCTGGCAGGGAGCCTGCTTCTCCCTCTCCCTCTGCCTGTCTCTCTGCCTACTTGTGCTCTATCTTTCTGTCAAATAAATAAATACATAAAATCTTTTTTAAAAAATTGAAAATTTAAAAAAATAAATTGAACAAGTAAAATAAAGAACAATGCCTTAGATTAAATATATTAAGGGGGTAGTTTGGGGAGAAATTCGAATAATTGAGTAAAAGAGATCATTGGAAAAAACCTTGATGGTACCAGCCAGGAAAGTTATCTTGTGATGATTAATACCACTTTACTTTGATTAAGTAAGAGGTGGTTAATAACTGGTAAGGGGTGTGAGGGAGGACTCTGAGGTGCTAGTAAAGTTTTTTTCGCTTCATTTAAGTGATGATTAATATAAACATTCACTAGCTGAACATTTATGATTTGTTCCTTTTTCTTTATGCATGTTATACTTCTCAAAAAAGAAAAGTTTATTGGAGGAAACCCTTCTGGAATGATAGAATAAAGACATCTACAAATCTACTCCTCCATGAAAGCGACAAGAACACTGGAAAAAAATTTACTAAAAGCCAACTTTTTGAACTCTGAAAGTTAACCCGACATAGCCTAAGAAGCACTTAGAAAAATGGCTGAATCTCGGTAAGCACAGTGAGTTTTGTGGCATTTTAACGTACATTATTACCATCCCTTTCTTCCCAACTCTATACAGCCTTGAAAATCAATAGCCTCACAACTATGGGAGCTGTGGAAATAAGCAGCTTAGCTGCCTCTGGGTTAGAAAAAGTTTGAAGGCCTGTAAAACCCCTATCCCCAGAGAACTGTCAGTATTTGATCTGTCTGGCAACTCTATGAAAATCTCCATTTTTCAGAAGAGCCTTATTCCTATGTCATTTGTTGAAAATAATCAGTGACAACTGCTTAACATCTGTAGCTGCCTGAGAAAATATTTGCAAATCATATGCTTATATATCAAGAATATATATAGAACTCTTACAACTCAGTAACAAGAAATAAAGGCAACTGATACAATTTTTAAATGGGCAAAGGATTAAAATAGACATCTTCCCAAAGACACAAATGGACAAAAGTGCATGAAAGAGTGCTCGATGTCATTAGTCATCAGGGAACGCAAATCAAAACCACGGTGAAATACCATTTCACACCTACTAGGATGGCTGTAATAATAAGGACAGATAATAACAAGTTTTGGTGAGAATGTAGAGAAATTAGAACCATCATACACTGCTGGTGGGAAAGTAATATGATACATTACTTTTGGAAAGCTTGACAGTTCCTCAAAAAGTTACACATC
Source organism: Lontra canadensis (assembly GCF_010015895.1). Taxonomy (NCBI): domain Eukaryota; kingdom Metazoa; phylum Chordata; class Mammalia; order Carnivora; family Mustelidae; genus Lontra; species Lontra canadensis. The sequence continues at coordinate 317,602 of NW_022631247.1, forward strand.
GAGTTACCATATGACCGTCAATTCTATTCCTAAGCATACATCCAAGAGAACTGAAAACATAAGTCTACACAAAACTTGCACAACAATGTTTGCAGCATTATTTGCAATATTGAAAAGGTAGAAATGACCCAAATACCCATCAATTGATGGAGAGTTAAACAAATGCGGCATAGCCATACTAGGGAAAACTCTTTGGCAATATAAAGGAGGGAAGTTCTTAAATATACTACAACGTAGATGAACACAAAAAGCATTATGCTAAGTGAAAGAAGCCAGTCACAAAAGACCACATACCAAAATATCCAGAATAGGCAAATCTGGAGATAGGAAGTAGATTATTGATTGCCAGGGGCCAGAAGATGGGAGAGATGGGGAATGAGTGATAATGGATATGGGGCTCTTTTTGGAATGATGAAATTTTCTAAAAATAGATATTGGTGATACTCAACTCTGTACATATATAAAACCACTTGCTTGTACACTTTTAAAGGGTGGTTTTTATAGCATATGAATTATATCTCAATAAAGATGTTGTATAACAATAAAATTTACTTTAAAATCTCCTTCATATTATTATTAATCATATTACCCACTCCAAGAGTAAGGCAGTTTTCTAAGGCATGGATGCATGCTCCAAATAATGAGGGACATTGTATGTCTTTGTACATCAGTAGTTGCCTAATAGGTAGAACCAGGGCTAAAACATTGTACATGGTCAACAGATATTCTCACATGAATAAAAAAGTAGAATAAGAAACTGTCTAGAACCAGATTTCCTGATTTCTGATTCTTCCCATTTATAGTAGAGAGGGATGGGAGATAGTGATGAGCAAGGAGCTTGAGATGTCCTGGCCAGAATGTCACTTATGAAATTATTACTGTATGCTCCTTACTGGGAAGTGGACATACTGTCTATTGGGGATGAAAGCACTCTCTATTGGAGTAGACATACTATTTGGGGGATGGGTACTAACTAACACAGCATCATAACAAAATGGATTTGGGCAGGTAAACCTGGGCTCATTTCCAGGCTCTGTTTCTTGCAGGTGTGTTTACCTAATCTTTCTCAGTCTAAATGTCCTCATCTATAAGTGGAGATAATATTTACTTCTTGCCTCATAGACTTGTTGTAAGAATTAAATGAGAAGAATATGTGTAATGCATATGGCTCATATGGATAATAGTTGATAAATACTTTTGTTGACATTGATAACATCTAATGAACAAACAGGTTTTTCAAATATGTTGTAAAAGAAAGAAAGAAAGAAAGAAAGAAAGAAAGAAAGAAAGAAAGAAAGAAAGAAAGAAAGAAAGAAA